>NC_041720.1:847236-1147236 GCF_900700375.1 Denticeps clupeoides | reverse complement strand
CCAACGCGATGTCGACAGTATCACGCATGCGGTTTCACTGTCCGGCTGGGCTCCTCCCCTTCAGTGACCTCATCCCGTCTTTCGAGGCCATTAAGAATAAAACAGTCCTTCGCGTGTCACGCCGACGTTTTAAATGCACTTCCTTTCCCTCGCACCTGCAACCCTTGCTATTTGGCCTCAGCAGCAAAGCCTGCGTAGATACCAGCTTTCCGTATCGCATAAAGCAGTTCAGTTAATGACAAGTGACAGTTCAGACAAAGCATTTTGCCTGCAGTTGTATTCTGCGCCACTTCCTGCAAAATTTGGTTCACTTTGATGCATGAAAACCATGCAACACCTCGAGAAAAAGACAATTGCTGCTTTCTAGGTCAGGTAGACATTTTTCTTTGGTCTTTTGATGAGCTAGGAATAAAGAAAAAGTATTTTTTGCACAATCAATGGACTGAACTCTTTACCCTCTACTTGCACAGTTAAAGAGGTCACAGCTAATTGCACTTTATTATGCAATGAAATGTGCTCCCTCGGATCAATATTCATTACAGCAACACCAAGGACAGAAGGTGGCCGCAGCTGGGTCGCAGTTCATGGCCAGTGGCTGTGACGCTGACAGCCAACAGGCACTAAAGGCCAGCGTGGCGTCCCGAACGGCCTCAGGTGTCCCCAACGGCCAAATCGATAGCATGACGCACGACTTGCCACCAGAAGTAGCCGCCTTATCACTGGGAAGTGCCGGCCCGTTCAATAAAGTGTGAGCAAATGACCTTTCGGTGCAACTGGCTCCAGAGGAGAGCATCAAAAAAAAAAAGCATCTATTAAAACATAAATGTTTTTAGAACCAAAAAAAAATGAAAAAGTCCGCCCAAAAACAAACACGCGTCCCGATGGACAAGTCAGAGGTTTATTTTCCGATTTCCTCGAGGGCAGAATTCCCAGAGATTTGCATGAACGTACGAGGCCTTGTCGCAGATGCATGCTGGTGTCCGCGTGTTTGAATGGTCTGCATCGTCTCTGAAATGGAGACACTTCAGAGGCGTCTGGCTCTGCTGTCTTCCGTTATCAGCTACCGCAGTGAGGGACTTGTTTTGGGAGCTGAAGCTCTCACTGATGCTCCGGCTTATTTTGGGCTTTGCTGTCAGTAGTAAAGTGATAAAGGAGCCCGCCGCGCTCTGATGTCTTTATATAGCGTAGTGAGCTTCAGACGCTTTAAAGTTCTTCTCAGACAACGGAGGCGTAAATATAGAAACGTATGAATAAATGAAGACGAGACGCGGGGACAAGCAGCTGACTGGGATCTCTTCAGTTTTCCGCACTGATCACGTTCCCGCCATCAGGAACCCAAGGCGCGTAAATTCACCCTTGGGCAAAGCCTTGATGACCAAGTGTCTCATCGAGACGCTTCATTTGGAAAGATGGGATTTGGGTAATGGACCCGAAAGCGGGCGGGGCTCCCAGCTGCTCCGTTATATCGAGCCTACGCAGAATTCCCACTGCCACAGTGGCGCAGGGCTTCAAGACAGAAATATTCAGAGCAAGTCCACCCATTTACACTTAACCAGGGTTTCAGGAATTAGGCCAGTTGGCTTTTGGTCAGTTTTTGGAAGTTCTACAACTGGCCAAAGACAAAGAGCAGCCTTATATATAATTTTTATTAAAGAGGGACGTATATTCCGAATTATCCATGCCGGACATTTACAACAAAACCATGAACAATTGGCCAACCAACATCCTGAGTTGTGGAGTCATTCATTTTTTTACATTCTCAATCATAAATCTAAATTATAAATCATATTTTTCTTTTTAAATAATTATATAGGCATTTTTACCAGCATTGCGGTAAAATATTTGTATTTGAAGGACCCTCCAGTATTGGGCAAGGTTTCAAATGAAGACTGTTTGTGGGGTTTTTTTGCATTTTAAAATCACATGACATGACCTTAGTGAGGCCAACCTAACGGTTCTCCGTAGATCCTCTTCAGAACGGGTTCAATTATGCAGCCCGTCCATCAGGCCTCGTGCCGTATTTGTCCTGGAAATAGTGTCCAATCAGCCAGGCGGTGTGTGCCGGTGTGTCTGTAGATGATGTAGGGCTCTGCATGTGTGTGTATAGGTTGTGTGTATTTATGTGTGTGTGTGTGTGCCGCAGTGAGGGGGTCACAGCCGCTAGAGGATTCCACGCACAAAGTCTGTTTCTCTCCACTGAACTGTGAAGTGCAGCAATTTATTTTTTGCTGTGAATTGATGGCGTGTGAATGGGCTCTAGATAGGCTTCTGTTGTGATGCATGGGCATTCCCGGCTCACCTTGGGGTCTCCTTCCCCCGCTTTACTCTGTCATTATGGGGGCTTTTCCTGTAATGACTCATCTATGGAAGCTGCACAGTCACCGTGCAGCTCAGAGAATATAATAAGCGCCAGACCCTTCACTTACACGGATGGAAATACACAGGCCAGAAGATGAAACATTAGAAGCAGAAGCAGAAATACCAGGGTGGTAGTAGCCAGAAGTCCCAGGTTCGAGCCCTGAGCAGGACACCCTGAGTGTCTCCAGGGGGGGACTGTCCCTGTAACTACTGACTTTAAGTCGCTCTGGATAAGGGCGTCTGGTAAATGCTGTAAATGTTCTGTCATAACACATTACTTAGTCACAAATGCTAAATATGCTAAAAAGGTTATTTCCACAAATAGCTGAGCAGGCTGCAGTGGACCTATGAAATCTGCTGTGCCATTAAAGATAAAACTCTACAAATGTACTTTATAAATGAACCTTTTTACTTCAGATTAGAAAGTGGAATAGCAGAACGTCCAGCTATCTGGCCAGAATTAGCCTGCTACATGATGGTCAGTCATCTTTTTGTGCCTGGGAAACTGGAATTTCTTCTGATTTAGATGATGGTCCAGACAGTAATAAGCACCTATGTTTGGAATACATAATTCCGAGCTACTTTTTTTTTGTGTGTGTGTGTGTGTGTGTGTGTGTGTGATCAATGATGTGTTTCTTGGCTAGCTTTTATGCTAGGTTTTAAAAGGCTCTTCTAGAATGCTTGCTTTTCAGGGGCTGATAGAAACGTCTTCTGGTAAGGATTTAAGGTGCTGTAGGGATCTGTAGTAGTAATCTGTCTATTCCGCGCTATCTGAACCCGACAGTGCCATAAACAATGAGAACCTTTTCCTGTTTGAGGACCACGCAGCGAAATTCTCTGTGATGCAGAAGCCCTCGTCTACACTGTTCTCATTCTTCAACGCTGCATTTCTTGCTTTTCTGTAGCCTGAAGGCCCGTTTCTTTGGCAGCATCCAACCAAAAGCAATCGGCAAATTGGATATGCACTTGTGATGAATATTTTGTGAGCCATATGGTGGTGTAGAGGCCTGTTTGTGTGAAAGTGAAGTGATTGTCATTGTGATACACAGAAATTTGTCCTCTGTATTTAACCATCACCCTTGGTGACAGGGGGCAGCCATGACAGGCACCTGGGGAGCTGTGTGTAGGGACGGTATCTTTATCAAGGGGACCTCAGTGGTACCTTGGTGGATCTGGATTCGAACCGGCAACATTCTGACTACGGGGCCGCTTCCTTAACCACTAGGCCACCACTGCACCTGAACGGCTCCTGAATTTACTTCAGTCCATCTCGCAGAACGTAATCCAAAAAGGCCAATATATCTTGGTTGTGATGCAACAAACCTGGAAATATTCCTGTCATTTATTCTCTTGCTCAACATGACAACCTCACTATATGCTGCCTTCCTCTGCACTTCACGTTGGCTTAACAACTTGCAGACTCGTTTTTCTGCAGCATGTAGGCCTGGATTGACAAAAATGGCTTCATGCGAATATTGACGACCTGGTAACCACGCCCAAATGCAACGTGGCTACCTTGGTCAACATCAAGCAGGCATGTGTTTTGACTGCTTGCAATCTGCCTCCTCTCAAACGTTCTTTTCTCGCGTGGAAAGAGAAATCTCCAGGTTTAAAATCCGCCTCAAGGGCCTGAAGAGCTACAGAAGGAAGTTGAGGCTTGAACATCAGATGACTCAATACTTAAAATGGGTCTTAAATTAGCACAAAGACGCTCTCAGGATAGACAATTTGGTGACTGTCTGCCTAATATCTCATTAGAGCAGATATGAATTATTCTCTGTACTGTAAGCAACTTGGCAGCCCGAGGCACGTGGGCTTGAACATGTAACCATTGTTTTACCTTTTCTGAACGACCTACTTTGCGCACCGGGAGACAATGGAGGCTTTTTAAAAAAAATCCCCCTGTGGATGTTCTACCAGTGATGTGCTTTGATCAGACAGCGGTATAATTAGAATAGAGGAAGTGGTGTTGGTGGGCCAATGGAGAAGCTGCGTCCTCGCCGGTCAAAGCGTTAAATGACTGGTGCTCCTTTATGATAGCAGCTACCTATGTATTTTTGCTTCTCGTCAGATGTCCTTTTCATATCAGTTTGAAGATTCTAATTTAGCGCTTTTTGAAAATAGGTCATAAAATGTCAAATATTGTCCAAAACAGGAGGTCTTTGATAGACTCGCTAGTTCACCCTAAGACCGTGATTAATGTAATTAACATTAAAATAGAACAGATCTGCTGAGATCCTCTGTCATCTGTGTGCCAGGTAACCTTTCGAAGGTCGGGGTGGGTGTGGAGGTCTTCCTGCTCCTAACCCAGCCCCCCGACTGAGTCCTTCCACACAAAAATATTGCATAACACAATAATGGCCAGCCATCTGTCGAATTCTCATTAAAGCAGAGCATAAGTTAATGCAATCCCCCCAAATGCTCCTGAGTCAAGGACAAAATTTGATTCCATTCAAACTTGTCTTTTCGTGATGGTTCCAGACCGCAGAACACGTTAGAGAAGCCTTGGGAGAATTTTTAAAGGCAGTGGGGTTGTCATGGGTACTGAAATATGATGATGTTGGTTGTAATAACCTGAGAAGAACACGTGACTTTGGTGAAACAGAAAGTGCTCACTAACATTCTTTGAAACAACTCCATTCTTGCACCATCATTATTATTTATTTTAATAAAGCTTTATATATAGGTTATCTGTATGTTGGTGAAGAGGAACTAACCACCCACACAGACCCATTTTGTTGCTGTCTAATTATTTCTGAGGACCAAAAGATGAACTTCAATTCTGTTTTTGTATGAAAAAGGGGAGGAGCCTGTAGGCATGATTTACAGCTCCCACACCCCCTACATACTCCCTCTGCACAATTTGCCCCCCCCCCCCCCCCCCCAACTCATCAATATGTGACACGCCCAGGTGTAGCACAGGGTTCAACTCCTCCCTTTCTCCTCCTTTCTCAAAACGTGACCACGCCCACTACCAACACCAACATGCAGGTTATCAGGCGCTTTAACTCAAAGGTTCTGATGGGGGAGCTGGTGAATGCGACAACATCCAAAATAGCCCTTCATGTCTTCTTCAGCCTGTTCTGGTTGCCGTTGCCTAAAAGCACTGACAGCGTTTCCTGCGAGCGCTAATTTCTTGTGCAGAGCCATTTGTTTTATGGTGTCATATTTTGCCGCCTCGGGTTTAAGGTCATTTGTTATATTGTGTCAACACAGAAGTGATAAAGCAATTATGTTCGCGCGAGAAGTGCATCTGTTGATGGTTTCCTCTTCATAAATATTTCATAAAAGGCCGTTTTACAGGACGTGACTGTCGGCGGTGGCCGTTGCGGCTGAAAGTCCGGCCGCAGAGGTCATTAACCGTAAGTGTCCATTCCGCACCCAGGAGGTCAGGAAACGGCGGCAAGTTAACGGCCAGTGTATTCTATCAACGCCAGGCGAGGCCAGAAACAGCCAGCTGGAGCCAAAGGGAAGGAAAAGCGCGCGAGGAAGGTGGCCACTTCGCTATGCTAATCAGACCCATTTTACCTACCTCGGAGCACAGAGAAAATCTGACATTTGCTGAAATGCTTTCCGGGTTATGCTACCAGTAGTCTGTGGAGACCACGCCAGAGGCTATTTTGAAGACAAATACAGGAAAAAATGAATAGTGACCTCTTTAACTTCTCTATTCCAGCATTGTTGGAAAACCGCAAGCATTCAACACTCTGAAAAGCTGAAAATATTGGGTTTGAATTGAAGGTGTACAAGGTGAAAATAAGAAGAATAAGAGATCCATATACGAGTGGTGGTGTAATGCCATTTCTACATTGAACAGAACCAGGGCTGGCCCCAGGCCTTTCCATTTAAGGTATATTAATTGTTTTTTATTGCAGTTTACTTGGCACCACCTGATCACACATTTGAAGAGATCAATGGATTTATTGGACTTCTTAGGCAGTAACAATGAGCATGAACTGAACAAAATGTGGACGAATAGATTTATTTGAATGACTTGACAAATCAATGTTTCAGTATATCAGTATGTATTTCTGACTTGCCTCCAGAAGATAACTGGTTGGGTTTCCTTCTCTCTCTGTAAATCTTTCGCACAATATGCAGTAGATGGCCCCTTAATCAGGAGCCCCTTATCATTCTCCAGCTAAACTGTGTATATTGCATATTGTTCCTGGTCCATAATCAGTTGATCTGCCTTGCCTATCCAGTGCTGGACCCCCACACCGCATACATTTTCATTACATTAGCAATTTTTTCCCTCTCTTCAACACAGACAACTGCAGAGATGCATCAGAAGACCCCCGACGGCTATAATAGCGCCCCGCCAATAAGAGCGTGGTGAATAACATTGATTTTCTGCTCACAAAGGCACCTGTCAGGAGGTGGGATGCATTACGCGGCAGCCCAACAATCTGTTCTTGAAGCAGCAAAAATGGATGAGTTTGTGAATGGTGATGCAGGAGAACAGGCTTGTGGGTCTTGGAGGTTGACTGGATGCTGTGGACAGTACCCACCAAAAGATGGACTGTTGACAGTTTTAATACTTGGATAAGATAAGATAAGATAAGATAAGATGATCCTTTATTAGTCCCACAAATGGGAAATTTACATTGTCACAGCAGGAAGTGGACAGTAGATAAGAGCAGCAAAAGACAACAGCACCGACACTATGTCGACTGGTGTAGCCTCTAACCAAAAATGCAAGATATGACATTTTTCATCCTGTAGATCCAGGATGAAAATGAATAAATTTTTACGTGCTTTAATTTTTGTAATTTTTATATCCACATCATTTTGTTACTTCTTTAAAACATGGTCTGTCAGAGTTGTTTTTATTCATTTTAGGGTGATAGTAGCCTAGTGGTAACTCTACCACTAGACCCAGGTTCAAACCCCACTTAATACCATCATGTACCTGAGCAAGACACTTAATCCTGAGTGTCTCCAGAGGGGGACTGTCCCTGTAACTACTGACTGTAGGGGTGGTAGTAGCCTAGTGGGTAACACACTCACCTTTGAACCAGAACGCCCAGGTTCAAACCCCACTTACTACCATCGTGTCCCTGAGCAAGACACTTAACCCTGAGTGTCCTTAAATAGTGTCACTGCTGCAGAATAATGTACATATTTATACAGTCACTTTTATTGAATATTTTCATACATATATATTTATTGACCCACACGTGATTCTGATCTCCCTGATGCTGCTGTACGGCTCATATTAAAACGGTTAATGCCGCTCCAGGAAACACCTCTAATGTCCGCCGGAGGAGCCGTCTCCAGGTAGCCAATTCCGACTCCTCCAAAGCCCTCCCACTTACGGGGATCAGCCTGAGCTAATGGCGTCGGAGAAGAACGTCGCCTCGGGGTCGGCTGTAATCATCCCGCCGGATAAGCGCGAACACACAGGGAGGACCGGCCGATTCCGTATTCCGACCAGATGGTCACCTTGAGCATTAAAAAAATAAATGCAAGGGGGAAGTGAGGCTTCCATCGAGATCTTATCACCTTATTCCGCGTGGAGGGCGGGATTTGCAGGATGTTCGATAGTCAGCGGCGACGGGGATGGGGTAGAATGAACCTTGCCGCCATGAACGCCGGCCGAGCGGCGCAGTGGTTGTGAACACCTTTCCTGAACTCGCCATCTGCCTTCAAGGGTAGATGAATTAAAAAAACCAACTCCTGGCCAGACTGTCCTCTGGGGGGGTGGTCCCGCTTCTGTCTGCACGTCGACGGAGTTGCAGAATCGAGGAACCTCGAGAACTGGGAGGAAACAAGTCCAATAATCTAAACGGTAACGTGACAAAACTGACGTCATTTACGCATCTGCTACCAGGAGGAATGAAAGTGTGTGAGATGTATAAGGGCCCAAAGAACCAAGTCCTTTAAGGGCCATTTTCTCAGCATTTTGGATGCATAAAGGTCCATAAGTTCCGATCTGAAGTCTGCGGCTCAGCCTGATGTAATTTCCAGCGCGTGGAGGTGCCGGACCGCCCGTCCCACTCCGGAAGGAAGCCCATCTGCCAGGTGGTGATACCGCAGAAGGGCCCGGGCTGCGGCAGAACTAATCCACTTGGCTCCGGCCGCGGATGTGGGGGTCTGTCTTAGGCGCGCTGCGTGCCGGGCGCGGGAGATAAAACGCCGCTCCCCCGTCAAGCCCGGGAGCGTCACTCAAGGTGACTGACGGGTGCGGCCCTCTGGCCTTTTGTTCCGGCCGTCGCCTCGCCGTGGCTTCACGTACAATAAAGAAGAAACATCTTGGACAACGTCATCTTGTAATCGTCCACGGCTGTCGGTGAAATGGGCCAAAATCGCGCACGGAACACACCGAAGTCCATTTAAACGCGTGGCATGCCGTACGTTGCCATTACTGCGCGAGCGTCCATTTTCAGGGACGGGGGGACAAAATCCATTCCGCCCGGCTCCGTTTTCCACGCTGTTAACCCTTCGGGAGTTTCATTGATCACCGCTCAGCCCGCGCCGTCCGGACAACGCTAATCAATCGATTGCAATGGAATTGTTCGCCATTTAATAATGCACGTGCCTGCGGTGACGAAGCGGCCCTCCGGCGCCACTCGCCGAATGAAAAGCTCTTCCCATTAGCAGCCGCATCCTTTACTCATGCTAATCCGAGCGTTCTTTCGGGAGCACCGGCGGCTGCTGGGAGCTGGGGGTGGGCGTCCGTCGCCAAGCGGGCTTCGGGAAGCTGTTGGGAGAGACTGCGGGAAAAATCCGCGGCATCAATCATAGTCGAGCGTCTCAGGCTTCTCCGGCGCTCAGATTCCAAATGTGGCCGTCTGCACGTCCTGATCTGACCTGGATTTGGAGCCGGACTCCAGAGGAAGATGAATTTTCTTTTTCCGAACGTCAATAGTGAGGTCCCCCGTTCATCTTCCTGATGCAGCTGTACTTCTGGAAAAAGTCGCTTGTGGCCTGTTATTAAATTGCGTCGGTGATTCCTTGCCAGGTTCGTAGCCATACCATCCACCACAAGGAGAAAAAATGGCCGTTATGGCCACAATAGCACGGAGATTTAACTAAAAACCTTTTACCGAGACTGACGGTCAGTGTTGCCGTCTATCTCCTACAAGACGTAGCTGAACTTTTCGCAGAAAAACACTATAATGCTACTTAGCACTATGTGGGGCTTCTCTGCACCCAATACAGATATAACTTGCTAGATCTTCACAGCTCTACGTCGCTAGCCACTTCTCGGAAGAGAATGACAATAAAAGAGTGCGTGACGGTGTTGGAACGAGGGCAGAGACGCGTTTTATAGCTGTAGTAATAAGACTACTTTTCAGATGGACTGCTTTTCCCCAGCATGGCTGCTGGTTTAAATGAGAACGTATGGCAGAGAACAGCACAGAATTCCCAGTTCCTGTTGAAGGTGGTTCGTATTTAGCACTCTGGTAAAAAAAAAAAAAACTTTCCTAACTATATTATACTGTACATCTGCTGTAGAAAATCTGCTGCAAGGAACAATTCGGCGACCCGTCGTTTGGCCAGCTTTAAAAACCACTCCCCCAAGGCCCCGGGAGGAACGGCGCCTTTGTTAAGGACCATGTGGAATTGGCCTAATTGCAAACTGACTCATCATTTTCCATTATGCGACGGCGGCGGCGGCATTACCGGTGCTCGCCACAATGCCGCGGTCGTTACGGTATTCGTATTAATCTCCGTCCTCGCGAGACGCCTGCCCAGCGTGCTCGTATTTTAGAAGCTTGCGCCGGGGCTGCAAACTGGGAGCTGTGCACTCGAAGCAGCGGATGATAAGAAAGGTGTGAAGGACGACCCAAGGCGAAGTTTGAAAGGAACGCAGACTGCCGTAGAAGTGCTAAACCTGCAGAACTACACCGGAACTTCACATTAGCAAGTGGATAATCGTGGAGCCATTTTCAACAGGCAGCTCTTCAAGTTGCAGAAAATCTGCCAAAATGTTGAAACCGATGTTGCCGATGTGATATCTACATATCACGCACGGCGTGTAGTTGTGTGATGGGAGGTTCTGTTGTGTGATGGGAGGTTCTGTTCTGTTGATCGATTTTTCATGGTATGCATGTATAGTATTCAGTGGTATTAGGGCCCAGTAAAATCTCACCAGCGCCAGTCTGCTTGAAGTCAGTAAGGCCAAGAACAGTTGACTCAGGATAAATGCATATTTATATGCGGTGAAATAGGTAAATCAATGTGCAAAAACCAAGACATGATATTAAAGTAATAAAAAATAAATATATATATATATATATATAAAACGTACACTCACTACATCAGCGCTGCACGCACATACCTAGACAGCAGGCCGGGACATTACTCCGGCGAGGTTCTACTCCGTGTCCCCAGTACTCGGCCCACCCATCACAGGGTGGCGGGCATCAATCCTGTGGAAACGTGGACTGAACCTCGGAGAAGAGTGGCGGCCCCCGGTCCCCGACTATTTCCTGTCTCCGCTTCGTTTGCGGCTCGTCCGTTCTCTTGTCGAAACGGGGCTCCGTTAAAAATGCGTGACTGAGGCGAGGGCCGCACGGCGACAGAACCGACGCCGCACACGCCGTTCGACCTTCAAACACGTCGCTGCCACTGGAGGGTTTTAGTTGCAAACATCTTGCACTGATGCAGCGGGAGTGGAGAAGGTCAAAATGCTCAAGGAACACGGCAAACCTTTAGATACCCTGCTCGTAAATACAGTCAGCCCGGCGTTATAAAACGATTACGGACGTGTAGTTACAAGGTCGTCACATCATGAGAATCTTGAAGGTTGACGTTCAACGTAGAAAAGTTCTCACAAGCGTGGTTTTTCTTCGCTGTGGTCGTTGCTGTGTGTCAGGATGGACGACACTTGCGGACTCACCCGTGCCCAATCAGGACGGGAGCCCATCGGCGGCTGCGACATTCTTTGTGGACCGATTTACGCATGCGCATAGTTTTTCAGTTCTGGTAATCGCCGCACGCCTGCGGGTCTGTTTATGTTGTCCCCCTTTTGGGGAGGGACACAGTTTTTGGCCCTCGTGCCTGGTTTTCTTTCCCTGTATTGTGAGTAAACGTTTCCCAGCATGTCCCCCGTCAGCATGTCCCGACGTGACACTGTGGTTGCTTACAAGTCATATCTCTACGCTGAACACAGAGATAGATCACAGCAGAAAGATACAAGATCTGTTTTAAATAAGGAATATTTGATAACTTGTTAGCATAGTAAGATGACAGCCATATGTTTGCTTGCCCATCTGTATGTAAAGTTTTTTTCCCCCACATTTATATTTGTATTAATCATTTATACCGTGAATATACGGTATAAATGGGACATGGGACATGGATGTTTTTTTTAAAGCATTTTTTAAATGATATTAAATGACATTAATATATCTTTTATAGATTTTCAGCATCTCTCCTCTTAAGCCTGATGCTAAAAAGAGACCCACGCAGACTTTGAATGGATGATTGAGAAAGAGTTTCTATTTCCGCGGTGAGTGAAAAGTGATATATATCTAATCCTGTCTCTCACTGTCACTCCATGTCACCGACATGCCCTGCACGGTGGCACATGGCTGCAGCAGCAGACGCAGCTGGCACGTCAAAAACAAAATTATATAATAAAAAAAACTTTTCCAAACATTTTTGGTGTGACACTTACTGTCCTTCCAGGCTTAGAAGCGCCTGGAGGCAACGGGGCTAAGATGTTATGAATAGCAAAAGGCGATTGTGCTGGTGTCACACACCTAGTGACACTCTGTGACAGATGCCTAAAGCATAGCGTCTGGCAGTGTTGGTGGAGGCAGCTGTGAAACAAGGTCACATTAAGTGTCACAATCCCGAGGATCGAGACCTCGGCTTTATCGGCTACTGTGACAACAGGTCCTTCCCGTCCCACCACTGGCCCGTTTGCACTCGCACAAGTCCATTATCGGCTTTTTAACCAATTAAATATGAGTCAGTTGGACATCCCGAGCGATGGATGCTTATGGCGAGTTGGCAGCTTCCAAGTCAATAAGAGCAATTTATCATTCATCAGTCTGGAACATAATATACCATATCTGCATTTCCTGCAATCTAACCACAAAATTGAAATGAAACGAAATTTTGCATTTAGGTATCTAATGGGAAGTATTATGTAATGGAAGGTAGTGGGATGGGCGCTTTAATGAGCCTCGTGAAATGACCAAGATGATAAAACGGCAGTTGGCTGAAGGAACCGGGAATGCCCTTTACAGGAAATTCCTGTGTGTCACAGAACAGCCAGAACATTAAAACCACTCGCAGAGGACGATGCTTGGATTGCAGGGCATCTATACTAATTTAAATGTGTGCAGAATTATTTCCAAATCATTTAAACCAGCATACAAACTTACTGTGCATACAAAGCATACTGTGCGTGTCTTGATCCGGTCCGGCAGGGGCCAATCCGGGTCCGGAGTTCGGACCGGAGTTTCATGTTCGCCCTGTGTAATGTTTCCTGATCGTATTCACCTGTGTATGATTGTATAAAGCTGCCCTGTTTGTGTCTGTTCACCGTCAGGTCATTGTTTGGTGATGCTTCCCTTGTCCTGTCCACCATGTATTAAACCCCTGTTTTGTGACGTCGTGCGTATGCGTCCTTCTTCCTCGCCATGACAGTGACATTTTTTTAATTTTTTTATTTTAAAATTTTTTTAAATAAAACAGTGACATTTTTTAAAATACAAAAAAATATTTTTGTAACATGGCACCCTCCATCTCTGCCTTTAGATGGTCATCAGGAATCCCTGCCCAGTTCCGCCTGAGGAGCTGCAGATGCCCCCATCCTTGCCTGAACGTTGCAAGAATCTACAGTCTTTGTCCAATCTTCATCCAAACAGCCCATGTGTCTGCTTTACGTTCTCTATTTTTTAATGTGAAGGGATTGTCACTTGTGATACACAGCAGCACAGCACACGGTGCACACAGTGAAATGTGTCCTCTGCATTTAACCCATCACCCTGAGTGAGCAGTGGGCAGCCATGACAGGCGCCCGGGGACCAGTGTGTGGGGACGGTGCTTTGCTCAGTGGCACCTCAGTGGTACCTTGGCGGATCGGGATTCGAACCGGCAACCTTCTGATTACGGGGCCGCTTCCTTAACCGCTAGGCCACCACTGCCCCTAAAAAAATAAAGCTTACAGCACCTGGTATTCCCAGGAGGTCTCCCATCCAAGTACTAACCAGGCCCAAGCCTTCTTAGCTTCCGAGATCAGACGAGACCGGGCGTTCTTGGGCTGGTATGGCCGTAAGCTTCGAACCAGCAACCTTCTGTTTACAGGGCCACTTCCTTAACCACTAGGCCACCACTGCCCATATGGTCCACCTATGCTGGACCATATGGCGTTAGCAGATCAAATGTCTCCAGAGTTTACAGCCAATCTCATCAACTGATGTTTGAGAGTTAGATTTAATGTTGACAACATTGCGCTACTTGTCGTGGTCTCTTGGAATGAATCGCGAAAACACAACAGAACATTCCTAAATGTAACGCTTATCCTCCCGTGCTTTGTTGTGGTAGTAACGGTGTTTCTCGCTCATATCAAGTGGTGTCCATCCGTCCCATGTCAACACAGACAGCCTGGTGTCTGGACAAACTCCCTCAACAGGTTCACAGCAAAATCCTTACAACCCAAGTTCAAGTGCAGCCGTGCGCTATCGAGTGTCCATCACCCAAAGATTTTATATTTACTTTTACAGCATTTACCAGACGCCTTTAACCAGAGCGACTTACAATCAGTAGTTACAGGGACAGTCCCCCCCTGGAGACACTCAGGGTTAAGTGTCTTGCTCAGGGACACGATGGTAGTAAGTGTGGTTTGAACCCGGGTCTTTTGGTTCATAAACGAGTGTGTTACCCACTAGGCTACTACCACCCCATTATATCGCATGTGTTCATGTCTGTATGCGCAGGGTGACCAGGTTAACATGGGCGTGTCCCGATAGACCGTAACCAGCAGGTAAACGAGCAGCAGGAACAAGAGTCCCTCTCTGCAAGTCGGGTAATGCGGCGTGACGGGTCGCAGCGTCCTGAGTCCTGCTGGATTTTAGGCCATGTCTCTGATCCCGAGTCAGGAACGCCTGTATAAGAAACAGCGTTAATCAGCAGCATCCGTTGATGTGATTGGCTCTAAACTCTGGAGACATTTCATTTGCTGCCTTTTGAAAAGAACACATTTGGGAATCGAGCGCCGTCAGGGAAGTTTAAAAAATCCACAAATCAATGTGAGGGAATTCACAAATATCTACGGTGGTTTGTAAATGCGGGTTTATCGGTTTCTGAATAGATGTAACTGCGCTGACGTTTGTGCATCACGTAAAGTCATAAATTATAATTGTGAATCCTGTTACTGAATCAAGAAATATATCTGTGAATGGCGTGAAAATGACCTCCATAGTATGACGAATGCAGTTGTAGCTCCTCCAAGGTGACGAGCTGAATCTCCTTCAAGCCTTGAGCCACTGACCTTTCCTTTTAGGTTCATTTTGGTCATTTTGTGCACATGTTGGAATAATAATTATGTGCAACCAAAAGCAAACCAGCTTTATTTTGGGCATCGGAATTGAGAGGTTCTGTATGAATCCACTCTGTCACCCGGGGCAGATTTCCCCACATACGTTGTGGGGCGCAGTGCGTAAAAGCAGCCTTCGCCGTCTTCTGAGGCAAATGTCAAGCGAAAATGAAACCGGAATGGCTTTCCCGTGTGTCATATTAAAGTGAGGCGGCTGACGTTTCATTATATAAAAATAAAAATACACGTTGCCAAGTCAAGGCGGGAGCGCTGACGGTCCAAGCGGTGCCATTTTTAATTCTGACCAACATCTGGCTGCAGGTGGAAAGAAAGATGAGGGACTCGTTACGCTTTGGTCTTCAATAATTTACCGAGGGAAACATGCATTCCGAGATCCTGAGACAGACATCACTCTGTTCTTCATCCACAAAGCAAGGATGCACTTCAGACCTAAAGCCAACCGTTTGCACACAACACAGTAAATAATGCAACTGTGTGAGTTTACATTCATATTCAGAATTATTCATCTCATCCAAGCAGATTCCCTGTCATATAACGAGGGGGAGTGATGGTGCATCTGCAGAGACGTCTCGGGCCTCATCCGGATCCTCATGCAAGAGCTGGGCGGGAATAAATAAAAAAGGCGGGGCCCTAAGTGACAGGCCACCGTCACATATTAAAATATTGTCCCGTTGACTCTTCAGCGTCATAAACTCGCACAGCCTCATAAATCGATGTCTGGTGCACTTCCTCGAGCAAGGAGGCCAGTAACATCTCCAGTGAGCTTATTATGTTCGTGTAATTTTTCTTTATATTTAAAAGCTAATGGGGACGCTGCAGTAAATAGAGAAATAATACATTATACACATAAGGAGTTGTGTAGAAGTGGTAGGAGTGGCTTAGTGGTTCATCAAGACTGTTAATAAAATCTTCTAATTATTCCATACTTCCTTCTAGTTATTGTCTGTAGATGCAAAGGTTGATTTTCTTGGATATTGTTATGTTCAGCCTTTACAGTATATTGTTTCAGGAAGCTGTAATGGAAGGTTTAGGATGGTGTAAACGATGCCTGGCTCCTCCTACTCATATTTTTTTTACTTTGTGTGACTTTTGTACATCAGGTGACCTGTAAATAAGAAAAAAAGTGTCTGAAATACAGCCTCATGCACACATAAAAACTGTGAAATATGAGTATGCAACATGAATATTGACATTAGACGTGATTAATTGTCACGTGACCCACCGCAGCACAGTGAAACGTGTCCTCTGTATTTAACCGTCACCTTTAGTGACAGTGGGCACCATGACAGGCGCCCGGGGAGCAGACGGTGCGGACGACCACCAGTACAGTTTGCATTATTAACACAGGTTTCAAAAGATAGACCATAAATCTTAAAAATGTAAGTATTTAACCAACAGGAAGATTTTTGTATCGTCATTTCATGCATATTCGACCATCTGACCTGAATGGAAAGTCTTGGGGAGATTTTCCCCAGGCGGAAACAACCCCTCCAGTCAGCAAGGCAGGAGGTAACGCATGAGAAAGCTGCATGGTGAATAATTGATCATCTACATAAAGCATTGTGAGAGACAGGAGCCGGGAACGGAGCCGAGGCGGCCGATAAATAAATCCACAGTTGCTTATGCTGCAGCATGACGACCCCCCCCCCCCTTCCACTCCTCCAAATGAGTCCGGGAGTGACGGAGGCTTCACTAAAATAAATCTCTGGCTAAAGCCATCAGTCTACGATAATTGTAGAAGTTAAAAATGTATCGGGCCTGGCGGAACGGCTCCACGCCGGATCCATCACATTTCCTCGTGGAAACCCTCCGCACTGCATCGCACATGAGCGCAGGGGGAATTTCAACTACTGGGAACATTTACGAAAAAAGGGCCTCGTGGTCCCGGTTGTGGGCGGGGCTTGGTGTTTAAATTCGTGATCAAGGATTTAAAAAAAAAAAAAAAACGAGCGTGTGTTTTTACTTTATTGGTCTAGACTAATTTGAGGCCTGACGCAGACAGGCCCGTGACAGATGTGAGCTTTAATTAGCCTGAAAGCTTCCATTCAGGGAAAAGGCGGCGCATAAACCGCGCGCTGATTTAGTGCAAACATAAAGCCGGGATCGAGCTGCATCCTATACTCACTCGGCCTTTACAAGAGATTTAACGCCGGGTCCCCAGGGTAAAGGCGTTCGTCACTCGGCCTAAATCAAAACAATCAAGACAATGCGCGGATCATTTTTTACGGCGGCCACGTCCCACAAAGTGACCATAAACGCTCCGCGGTACAACGGGGACCTGCGCTGGAGACGAATCGCGTGTCAGAGGCCTGTGAGCTCGTGCAGTTGTTAATAAGTCCCACTGCAGCTAAATAATATGGCCTGAATGCGTTTAAAACTACAGTCGTCAAGAGGTGGAACGGGTTTGCACTTCCAAACCTGTAGCAGTTATGGGGGGAAATAGTAGCCTAGTGTGCAACACACTCGCCTATGAACCAGAAGACCCAGGTTCAAACCCCACTGCTGGGCTGAAATGAATACATTTTCAAAATTAACGCTGTCCATCAAAATGGACAAGAAAAGTCTACCTGGTTAAATCCAGTACGGTTTTGGAAATGTAAATACATTTTAATATATAATTCTTAATATGTTTTAGGTTTCTGTGTGTGTGTGTGTGTGTGCATGTGAAGTGATTGTCATTGTGAGACACTGCAGCGCAGCACACGGTGTCACAGTGAAACGTGTCCTCTGTGTTTAACCATCACCCTTGGTGAGCAGTGGGCACCATGACAGTGTGTGGGGACGAGACCTTCATCAAGGGGACCTCAGTGGAACCCTGGCGGTTCGGGATTCGAACCGGCAGCCTTCTGATTATGGGGCCGGTTTCTTAACTGCTAGGCCACCACTAAAAAGCAGGTCCAGCACTCCTGCTGGATGGATGCTGTACAATCTTCATCTCTGCCCATTCCCATGTGTTTCAATGACTGGTTTTCACGTATATTGTGGCATAAATTGTCATTTTAAAAGTATAATAAAGCACTGCCCTGTTTTCCTGCACTTAATTTCTGATAAATGCATAAACAATGACGTCTGTCCTTGAGCTGTTCATCACTGAATATTGTGAAACTGCACTGAAATCCCATACATACAATTGATATCCTGTAAATGTACAGGTGAGAACTTGCAGTCTACGTACGTAATAAAATTTACATTTAAATGCATCAATAACTGATAGAAAAAAATAACCCAGCCAGGCTTTCTGCAGCAGTTCGTCTTTGCCTCTTTTTAACAGAAATTAAAAAGAGAATTTGTTGAGATTATTGGATTGTGAGGATAAGTGGAAATGATGAAAGTAGAAAAGCCTTCCGCACATTTTTTTTTCCTCTTTTTACACATTTCTTTTTATTATTTATCTTTTTATTGAAATAGAAGCCGCTCTCCTACACGCCTACACTGGCGAGGTTGAATAGATGAAAGGGAAACGGAAGGCGCCGGTCTCCTTGGTGGATGGGCCTGTTTGCTGGCACCGCGGTGATGAGTCAAACTCAAGCACCTTCCAGCACCTTCCGTTTCATCAAACACCAAAATGAACATCTTCCGCCGGATGCGCTTTTCTGCCGCAGCTCGCGCGAGTTACGAAGATCAGGGCCACTGGTGGAGCAGGAAGGGGGCTTGGAGCCATGTTCTGTAACATGAGTAAAAATGATGAGTGACACAAGCCCTGCAAATGTCTCTCTGTGGCGTAAAGGTGACGGCGAGGGGGACGGAATAAAAGGGGTAAAAATGGGACACGGACGGGACCCTTCCACCAGGAATCGGGCTGACCTGGCCGGACGGGTGCAGGTGATGATTGAAGATCTGGAGCCGGAGTCAGGGGACAGGTGGGGGTGAATGGGGACAGACGGATTGAGGCCGTGACAATGACAGCTTTCAGTGTCGATAGTGACCAGGGTAAAAAAAAAAAAGAACAGAGGAGAGGCTGCATCAGAGCCAAATTAGTGCAAATTTGCCAAATGATTTGACCATTGCGGCATCTTCACTATTCACTATGGCCTTTTTCAAAGAACAGATACTTTTACGTTGGAGAAGAATCTGTTTGGTCTGCGTCACTTTAACATTTTGAGCCTGGTTGTGGTCGGCCCTGTTGCTTCACTGTGTTAAAACAGCATTAGAAATCTACCACGCAGGACCATGAGGCTGGCGTCCTTCACTCACAGCTGTACAGGACACAACACGCAGTGAAATGTGTCCTGATCCAACAATAATGACTGGATTGTAAAATACAACACAATACACGGTCAGTTGGCTGAGGTCCGTTGTTCAGTGTGTAGATGTGTGTGTTTTTGTCTCGATCGTCCTGGTCCCCATTGGTCCTTTAAATTGTGTCGTTTCCTTTAGAAAAGGAAAGAATACCGATGTTTACAATAGTAATGTGACCGACGCCGATACCGATTTGTTTGTTGGTGGGATTTGCTCCAAAGAAATCGTCATAATTAAAAAGTAATTGACTTTCTCAAACAGTCTTTAAATGCTACATGGCTTTAAAACTTTAATCATGTAAGCAATAAATTACAAATAAATCATTCAGAAGTGAAGTAAAGTGACTGTCGTTGTGAAACGCCGCAGCACAGCACACGGTGTCACGGTGAAACGTGTCCTCTGTATTTAACCGCCACCCTCGGTGAGCAGCGGGGCAGCCATGACAGGCGCCCGGGGAGCAGTGTGTGGGGACGGGGCACCTTGTGGCACCTCAGTGGCACCTTGGCGGCTCGGGATTCGAACCGGCAGATTACGGCGCCGCTTTCTTACCAGCTAGGCCACCGCTGCTCCAGTATAAACATGCATTGGGTATGCAAAATTTCTGTAATAAACATCAACCCCTGATGTACGTGAAAGACGCCGTTTGGCTGATGATGATATATATTTCCGGAACTCAGATAAGCGGCAGAATTTATTCATGAGCTGGACTAATATTGAACACTTTGATGGTTTTAGATGGAAATCCTGCTCACTGCCAAGAGTGACACTTTCCCACTTAATCCTCGCCGCAGTGTTTGATGGGAGAAAAACGCTGAAGAGCTGGTCTAAAAAGCACACTTTCTACACCGGTTCCTGCTGTTGTGCCAGCGCCGTCGTTGGCTTTATAACTCAGTTTGAGGAAGAACCAGCCAGAAGAACGAAGAATTGGGCAGTTAGTGGAATATTTTCGGAATCGCGGTTCATTTTCACTATCTCCTCTTCCTGTTCTGCATTTTCCCTTCGGCCTCATCCACTTCCCGTGTTCCGTCCTTCACCCGGCGACGCCGCACGAATTGATGGACATAAGGCACGTTAAGCATGTGTGAAATGCGGCTTTTTTTGGACCGCGACGTGGAGGAGCCGCCGCCCAACCTGGGAATGTGGAGACGGAGAGGGAGGTTGTGGGGGTTGGGTGTGACGGGGAGGTGACAACACACGTGTGACACGGAACCTTTCCGAGCCGGAAGGGCGTGCCGAGTCGTGACCCATCTGAACTCAGAGGAGGGGCTGAAAACGCCGCTCCTGCATTAACGCGCCATTAATTGCATTATTGGGGAGTCCTCAGAGTACCGGGGCTTGATAACGAGGTGACAGCAAGACAGGGCGCGAAAGAGGGGTGTCCCTGTGAAATCTCAGGGGGGCGGGGCCTTATTGATCCCCACGGGCGGGACGTCACCCCTTCTTGGCGCCTCGTCACACTGCCATCGGGATCCAAGTCTGGGCAGGCCACGTCTGATCGCTCGTGTCCCTGCACGTGCGGCTGAGGTCTTTATTGCCATGGTAACCGCAGATCAGGCGGGGCCTTGTGCAAACAGCGAGTTTGGCGCTGAAGGTAAGAGGAGGTGACCATGCAAAATCTCAACAATGACCAGCCAGAGAACAGAAAGAGAGATAAACTGTATTATTTAAATTAGAATCGTGTTTTTAGAAACTATGGTCACCATATTGGCAGATATTTCTTTTTTTTTACAATGCATAAGCACAATGTCTATTGTTCTTGTATAAGTTACACATTACTAATCACTGGTTATGAATTAGAAATTTTCCCCAAAGATTGTTTAACGGCCTAATGTCACAACCGGGGTAATTTAATTATGCTAATATTTAATGAAAAGGGTTTTAAGGACTTTATGAGGATTTTCCTTATTGATTACTAATCGCACCCCTGCAGAATTCACAATAGTTATAACTATAGATACTATAATATAAGGAGAAAACATCTTGAGCATTAAAACTACTGCAAAGTCCTGTCCACCAAGTCAGCAGTAAAATGCTGTCGGTTTTGAGCAATATTCATAATTATTCATCAGTGTAAAGCATCTCTTGTTGAATAGTGCAGTGGTGCGTGGTGAAAAAAACACGGAATTTTTAATCAATGCCTTCTGCTGACTGGTATAAGATCTTTAGAAGTCACGCTGCACTACATGCATCTAATCAGCATTGCACGTGTGTGTGTAGATCTGTTCTGCAATACCGACGTGTGGAGGAGAAGATATGAAAACCATCATTTCTTCATTTGATCCTCCATGCGTGTTCTGTTCTGAGGCTCGGCGAATGGCGACGATCGATGTGCAACACACCTTCCGCGACCCCACCTCTTCGCCCCTGGTGCGCGGTATTGATTACCGCCGTGTGTCCGTCAAGGTGAAACTACGGCTTGAAACGTTTCCCTGGATCCTCGCCGGGTCATCAGGCCACTGATGTCATGGCGTCCTGCGCTGAAAGGCCTGGACGGACTTGTCTCACCTCTCCCCATCTCTGCACCGTTTAGTTTATTTAGGTCGTCCTGTCCATGCCAGCGTCTTGTTTTTATTGATCAGAGCACCGTGTGATCTTGTATAGCGGGAATCAGGTCCTTTTTAGCATTCTTATTGCTGTAAGCCACCCATTCACAGGCACTTTCAGGCTCCGGGTTCAACGTTCACGGCCGATCTTCAGATATTTCAGACATTTTGGGGCTTATTTTGAGCAAGTGTGTATTCTATGAAGCAGTAAGTTCATGCCTGGGAAAATGAACACTGTCCTCTAGTGGCTGCGGAATGTGATGATAAATCCACGTTTTGAAGGGCCTGTAGCGCTGTCATGAAACCATGATGTCCAAACCCTGGTCTGCAAATGACGAGCAGTTGTTTACGTGCAAAAATATCCTCGGACTTTTCTGAAATTGTATTTTTGCCATCTTGTTCAAACATGTAGAACCTTAAATAATATATGTTCTTAAGTAATATACTGTCGAAACACACAATGCACAACCTTAATTGTAAGCCACACACAATCCAGTCAAGTCAATCCTGGTTCTAATTAATGTACTTACAGCTTTTTTAACTGGGTAATTCTTCTTATTATCATATATTTTATTAGAATTTGCTCTGTCACAGTGTCTTTTGAAGCTCCACAGTCTTCCAGGCTGCCCTGACCCCGCCACGCTGCTGTTAACAAGCTCGCCTGGGCTCCTGGCTCGGCATCAGCAACGCTCCCATCGGTGGATCATAAAAGAAACATGATGTTCTGCTGCAGACGAAAGCGGCCCCAGCACAATCTCTGTTATACAACTAAAACACATAAAAAGATCCAGAAAAGACATATGGTCGCAGGCGAGAAGATGCGTCTTGTTGGTACTTCCCTCAATTTAACAGGAAGGTTCCCAGAGGTGCTGATGCCTTGTTGTAATACGACCACGAATATCAGTATCAGTAGAATCTACCAGCTTTTCATCCTTTACCAAGCAAGTATATTCAAGTTCACTTTATTCTGTAAAAATTGTATAAAATTCCCTTTTTTTCCAGATCCCACCTCAGAAAATATCAAATGATAGCAGCGTAGGCATATTAAACAGCACACACAGGACAGAATTCTATCTGAGTGGAAATGACATGTTGGGCTCTCCTCCCAGAGCGAGTACCGGGCAGTTAAGGAGGATCTTCTCCACCGCAGCCCTGCCCATGCAGTGGACTACAATGGAACAAGTGAAGACCTGCAATGAGGCTGAATCGCTTTACCGCTCACAATGATCATTCCCTCTCAAACTGTCCAAACATTTCACAAAGCATATTTTACCTGAATTTTTACAAAAATTACGTCAGGTAGAAACCCCTGAAGCTGAACGCATTTGGAATATTCAGCTCATAGTTGTCCTCGCAGCTTCTGGAAGACTTTGGGTGACTTGTTCAGTTCCCAGGCTTCATTTACATTTGGCCACTAATGAACTGTGGCGGGACATGAATAAATTAGGTAGTAACCACTCCGGTGGGTAGACCAGCAAACAGGAGGCTCCTCGATGTTGATCTGGCTTGTTTGTTTGGTAAAAACCATCATGGATAGAACCCCATCTAGTCTAAAAGCGTTGGGCCAGCCAAGGCTTCATAGAAGAAGCCACGAGTGGATGACAGATCTGGTGGCCACTCCAGCTACAACCGCAACTTTTTCTAAATTTACGTAGTTTGTGCAAATATCCTGGTAAGTGAAGGAGAAACTGAAGAAAAACAAGTCAATAATCTGGCTATCGTGGTATGACGGTAGGCTGGCGCCCCACCCGGGCTCCTCCTGCACCCGAAAAACAAGGTTGGAGGCGCAAGAGAGAGCACTCCAGCTGATAATGTCAATATTCAGGCTTCAGAAGAAAAGCTCGCACTGCGGTGCTTCGCTGATGGCCGCAGATCAATGGGTGATAATGCGTTCATCAATACGCCCGGGGGTCCGTACCAGCCCAGTAAACACCAACCTGTGTCTGTGACGGGTTTCGCCTTTTTTAAATGTACTCATCGGCAGTAGTGGACGTTAACGGAGCAATTCGTTTACTGCATTTCAGTAGTATTTTCTGCACTTTACTAAAGTATTTACATATGAGGAGGCTTTTTACTTTTACTCTGGTACTATTCAATGTCAGACATTTTTCTTTTAATCCACTACTTTTTGTGAAGGCAGTTGTTCCATTTTTAAGTTTTAACCTTTGACCTGTTAATGTAAGTGCACCAATCAAATTACAGCACGCCTATTGACCTGCTACACTACTGGGTGCATGAACTTGCTTATGCGGGCATTTAACAGGGAGAACATGCCGGTCCAGGTGCCACAACATCCATGGTTTTATTTGAGAGCTTTTTTCAAAGTTGTAGAACTAAATAGGACTCTTTCACTTTAAAATCCCTTCTGCCCCTGCCTCAGTCCCATACGATGTCGTCTTACAAGAATTTAGCATATAATCTACCATAGGAATCAGGTAGCGGTATGATTTAATTCTGATGGACATTTCTGGTGGCTAGTTTCTCAACAAATGTTAGCTAGACCGGTTGGGAATACGCTGCTACTCATAATCATGAGCCACATATCAAGAAAAACTTGCACATACACCACATATCCTAACACATTTACATAAAAAGCTTGCACATACTCCACCTTTTCCTGGATATTGATCACGTATTGTTGTTGCAAGGTGATCCTCACAAATCCACAAAATCCAAACACAGAAATGCACCAATTGTGCAATTGTGTGACCTCATGACATGAGGCACAGCAGGGCCACTGCGTCCCAAGCAAGGAGCCCTTGAGCTGTGGAGGCATGACCACATCTTGAAGATGGTGATGCAGTTGCATCGGTGAAGCAATCAGCACAGGACTTGAGTGGACAAAAACATACTGACCCTCCAAGAAGACCGTCCCCTTTGTCCAGGCCAAATAAAAAAAAAAAAACACAGGATCATTTAAGGCATTAATCAGACGGCCTTATCTAGACGATTCACAGTAAGTGGTGACAGGCACAGTCCCCTTGAGGACACTCACGGTTAAGTGTCTTGCTCAGGGACACAATGGTAGGAAGTGGGCATTGAATCTGGGTCTTCGGGTTCATAGGTGAGTGTGTTACCAGTCATAGCAATACCAACATCAACTACAATATTTATTTGGACACCCGTCCAGGGTAGAGTGAGTGTACAATGTGTGTCAGTCCAGGGTTGGTAATGATTTGTCCAAGCTAAAACAGGCCAACAGGGGTAGTGGTAGGGTTGCTAAAGGCAGAAAAGTCCAAAATTGGGATTTAAAAAGGACATGTTCATGTTTGGAG
Organism: Denticeps clupeoides; assembly: GCF_900700375.1. Lineage (NCBI taxonomy): Eukaryota > Metazoa > Chordata > Actinopteri > Clupeiformes > Denticipitidae > Denticeps > Denticeps clupeoides. The sequence continues at coordinate 1,122,301 of NC_041720.1, read as the reverse complement.
CCACTGGACAGTGCAGATTAGGTGTTAGTCTGGTGTCATTGTCCACAGTGTATGTCCAATATAATGCTACTGGTGCATTTGAAGACCACCTGAGGCTTCAGCCATTATGGTCTTGGTGCTTGTGGTGACCCTCTGGTAGATTTCAGGCTGCCAGGAACCAGCAGGCATCATGACCTCAGTGGATCTCAGTGGACCTTGAACAGTAGCTGCAGCTCCCTCGCTACAATGCAGCTGCAACCTTCACTTCTGAATGAATCAGGATCCAAAAAATCAGGATAACCAACACAAGGGGAAAATTTCAGGCACGAAGGTAAGTTAAAATTTGATTAGATTTGCTGATTTGTAATATATATTTCTTTAATTTAGTATATTTTATGCAACCAGGACAGTAGCAGTGAAAATAAAGTAATAACATATGAAGCCCATGTGAAATATCTGGTCTCAAATTCTAATTTTATTTGTCACATACACAGTCATACAAATAAAATTTGAATGTGAGTCCAGATATTTTACATAGCTTATTACTTTATTTTATCTGCTACTGTCCTGGTTGCATAAAATCTACAAAAATTAAAAAATATATATATTAAAAATTATACATCATCATCAAAAAAAATTAACTCTAAAAGCTCAAAGCTCTAAACAAAAAAAAATCTACTGTCCTTTGTATTTTAATAATTTTTTTTTTATGAAAATATGATTCAGTGGCTGTATAAAAATGAAACTGTTTTGCTGGATATTTGGCTGCTGCATATCACTGGTCTGCCTGTTGTTCTTTACATGGCCACCAGGCGACACTGTGGCCCCATTAAACCAGATGTGGGAATCCTGAGATTCTTGTGTTTGGTTAACGGGGATTTAATGTTGTGTTGCTTTGAAATCCCAGAATACAAGTAGAACGAATCGCCAGACCCTGGATAGCAAAACAAGGGATTTCAAAATTCAGAACATTTTCATCCCGGCGGGCCCTGAAGAACCGAAAAGAGCCGCGGAGCTCAGGAAAATCCAGGCTAGTGGCAGGCTGTGGAGCCATGTATTTTGTCTGCAGCTGGGTTGGCTTCGGTTATTTCAACCAGAGCTTCTGGCTTCATCAGTGGAGCTGAATTGGCAGTGAACATCAGACGGAAGCGGCCCCGTAATCAGAAGGTTGCCGGTTCGAATCCCGACCCGCCGAGGTGCCACTGAGCAAAGCACCGTCCCCACACACTGCTCCCCGGGCGCCTGTCATGGCTGCCCACCGCTCACCAAGGGTGACGGTTAAATACAGAGGACACATTTCACTGTGTGCACCGTGTGCTGTGCTTGTGCTGATGAGTATCACAAGTGACAATTACTTTCACTTACTCTTTCACATTTCATGTCACCATGTCAATTCTAGAATTAGGACCAGATACACGGAGAGAATGGCTGGCGGTATTTTACCATGTTTTCCTTTTCACCTCGGTTTGTTGTTGTTGTTGTTGTTTTAATGGGTGGGGCTTCAGAATTGAACGCTATTGGCTCGCCGACTCCTGGTTTTGTGATTGGCTGCAGTCCTCTGCACAGCTTCAGTGAAAACTATCCCAGTGTCACACAAAGGAAAAAAAAGATGTAAAGATCCCGTGCGTTCAGATTTATTGCGACGCCACATCCAGTTGACCAGGACCAGCGAGATCCTGTGAAGGTTCTGCTTCATGCATGTTTCACATGGCGACTTGTTACTGACTGTACGAGATCCGGAGACGGCCTCCAGTCATTCAGTCTCTCCACTTCCTTCAGCTCGGCCTCCCGGTCCAGGTTCTTCTTCGAGCTGTGGCGCAGAAATAAAATGCGTCCTCTCCATCATTCATCAAATGCGAAGGAATGCGAGGAATTCCAGACTTTACCTCTGCCTGGTTTTAGGGTGGCGAGGAGGCCCAAATGTGTCCGATTTGTAATTGCCGCTGGTACTAAGATGATAAGAAAAGAAAGGTAAATGAATCCAGCATTATTCCTGAATTGTCATTCGATGGAAATGTTAAGGATGAGAGTCTTGTTCAGCTCCTTGGTATGTGCACCCTAATCAGTCAGTAAGCTTTAATATGTTTAATATGCTTCTCCTTCAAAATGGGCCTTGGCGAAGGCGCCACCTGCTGGTATTATGAAGGTTTGAATTTTATGTCCAAAGCTCATTTCGTGTTTAAAGACATTTACTATTGACTATTTAGTAATTTTACTATTTTGACAAATGCATGTGCATGGGGTTAATTGCAATTGCGATTAATGGAACTGAATGGGACTTTAAAATGTACTTAAAATGTAGTAAATGTACATTTCTTACCCAAACGGAATGAGTGGTAAAGACCAGAACTTGTGGAAGTTGGGGCTGTATTCTGCAGTTACATATGGTTTGCCGCCTGCTGTTGATTTGTGGCTGTTTGGGACTTAAGGAGAAGAAAATTGGTTAAATTCCATCGCTAGTCTGAGCATTTTTAACTAGAGCGACGAGAGCAGCCTCCCGTGCGTGGAGCATGCAGCTGATTCGAAAAGTAAGACGGGTCACTGGTGTCCTAGCGAATAAGAAAGTGGACCCCATAATCAGGAACGAATTCCGAACCGCCAAGGTACCACTGAGGTCCACCTTGATGAACACACTGCTGCCCGCTGCTCACCAAGGGTGACGGTTAAACACAGACGACACATTTCACTGTGACACCGTGTGCTGTGCTGCAGTGTTTCACAATGGGAATCACTTTCACAATTTTCTATATTACATGAGTTACATTTACATTTACAGTATTTACAAGACGGCCTTATCCAGAGCGACTTACAGTCAGTATTTACAGGGACAGTCCCCCCCTGGAGACACTCAGGGTTAAGTGTCCTGCTCAGGGACACAATGGTAGTAAGTGGGGTTTGAACCCGGGTCTTCTGGTTCATAGGCGAAAGTGTTACCCACTAGGCCCCTACCACCCTGTTAATTTCATCTTTGGCATGTTTGCACGCTCACCTGGCTTCTTCCTGCCTAAAGCTCGCTCCAGCGTCTGCTCGGTCCTGGGGAGCTGAGCCCGTCGGTGGAAGACCCTCAGCTGGCCACAGTTCGGGTGGAAGGTCCATTCGGCCTGAGACTCCATGTTGGCCTCTGTCGAGAGGAAAGATCATTTTGACCACTCAGATTTAGTGCCTCTCATCCTGCAACATGCACATGAATCCAGACCTACGTGGGAAGGACCTCAGCAGCTTTGTCCCCTCCAGGAACTTTATGTCTTTAATTTGCGGGAGCGGGGCATCGGCATAGCGAGGTTCAGGAAGCCACCGCAAACGGGACGTCCAGTCAAGGCCACACCTACATGGACATTCCAACAGGCAATACGTTCACTGTAAATATGACTCCAGGTGGAATTATTATATTCATCAATTTGCATAATTACGTGTACAGAACATGACAGATTTCTGCGGACATCACAGGCAGGGAGCAAAATATGTCCCAGGCAGAATATTCTGATGACGCTCAGGCATTCCTGTCCAGTGGGTTTGACCATGGAATCTAGATATGATTAATGCTGATAACATGCGTTCATGTGGATATTTTGCTCTTTACTTTATTGCTGGAAAATTGCTGGCCTGTCATCATTTAAGAACAAATTATAATAGGATCTTGTATTTTGTCCTCGTGTTTAAATATAATAACAATATTTCACAAATACTGAGGCTGGTACACAGAACACAGAGGTCCTAACACACACGGTGTTCTAAAACAGGGTCCCGTCACACACATGCACATACACACAACTGAAAAGGTTCTTCATTATCTCTTGATTTTGCGTGCAGAATTCTTGCACCCAGTCAGCATTAAGCTGCCTTCACACTTCCTGCACACACGTGTTCTCATATCTCATGTCCAGCTGTGAAGTTTCCCACCCCTGGCTGCCCGGCACCAGCACTGACCTGATGATAAGACATTCGCAGCATTTTCATGTTCATGACAAGTTCAGTAGTTTTACGTCTTCAAAAGGTGAAACGTTAAATAAAAATTCATCCTCTTCGATTATTCAGCTAGCGTCCAATTTGATCTGCAAAATCATTCATTAAGAAAAATGACGTATTTCACTGAGAATTCTGACTCTGAGAGGATACTGTATGGGAAATTATATTGTATAACACACACACACACACACACACACACCTAATCCAGTCCTTCCAGTGTGTGAAATATGAGCCGTTTGGAAATGACACCCAATAAACACTCCCCATTTAAATAATATTCACCATACATCCAATCATATGTTTCCCTTGGAGCCACGGTTTCTATGGTTACCCAGTATACAAATACCAAAAACAACGATGCGAGAATATGCGACGGGGTGGAAATGAAACGTTTACATCGCATAACATATTTTAATTGTAGTAATCTTTAATCTCTATTTAACAATTTAAAATTCTAAAGGAACCCGAGGGACAAATCCAACATTGTAAAGTTGATGCTGATTAAAATGTACACGGTAACCGCACGATGTCATCACTGTCGGGGCCGTGGTGAATATTTCATATTCCCACGTCCCTCGGTGCCTCACTCTGTCAGGTTCGGCTCCATGTGCCGAATGTGAGGCCGGAATTCCTGTTCCTCTGAGGTTCCGTTCAGAGTCCGTCGGTTTCTGTCTGACAGACCCACCAGAGGGAAGCACAATGTCAAAATACCCCTGAAACCCTATAATAATAATAATAGAATTAACAAATACATTTAATTATTAGTAGTAATACTGTCTCCCTGATTGCTATTGGAATAATAATGGGAATTTCTTACCTGTTCCCTGCATTCTGTAAAAAAAATGGCCAGTAAGTGTTTTACACTTCCTGCGTTACACAACCGTTGCCCTGGAGGACAATCGGCCGTGGACACTGAGCACAGACTGAGACTTTCTACTCTGTGGCCGAGATGCTGTATCACGTGGGTGACACAAGGTGGCGCCAGTATGTCATTCATTTTCACACTGGCTGGCTTTGTCCACCGACTCTCCATGTCCCACGTCACAGCCACAGTTGTGAGGTCACAGGGTCAGACGTACGGGTGGGTGGAAGTAGCCTGGCAGGTAACACACTCGCCTACGAACCAGAAGACCCGGGTTCAAACCCCACTTACTACCTTCGTGTCCCTGAGCAGGACACTTAATTACATTACACGTTTACCAGACGCCCTTATCCAGACCGACTTACAATCAGTAGTTACGGGGACAGTCCCCCCCCCTGGGGACACTCAGGGTTAAGTGTCTTGCTCAGGGACACAATGGTAGTAAGTGGGGTTCGAATCTGGGTCTTCTGGTTCAGAAAGGTGAGGACAATAGATTACCCACAGAGTCAATATGGACAATGGATTATTTATAGCGGTAAATCTAACGAATTTTTATAAATTGAAGCCATACGTGTAGGTTTAGATGCAGCAGCAAATCTTAGTGACTTAATTATCAACTAAAAAAAATGGGGGACTAGTCCATGGTCCTTTTCACAGTTTCAGGCTCTATCCCACAAGCACCACTGTCAGCCTGTCTGCTGGACTGGAGGACCCAGACAAACTAAAGCTTATTCACTGTCCACCCCAGCAGCACATAAAGGGGAGAGTTAACGCCGCTGAGGATTGTCCTGATGATGAATATTTTGAGGGATTTCCACCTTGTCATGGTCAGGGGGGGTTTGTGTTCTTCAGTGTTCCTCAGCCTTCAGGTGGGACCCCCAAGTTGAACAGGTCATAGGGTAGAGACCTGACAAAGTGCAATCCAGCTACACGACACAAACAGTTATCCAGAGCACCCCACCCCTTTAATGTGGAATAAAAGTGCTCCATGAATAAAACATGATCAATATGCAAATCACACATGCAGGATCAAATAAACATGGCTTATATAGATATATGTATAGATGTATAGTTGTATAGCTGTATAGATGTATAAATATAAGTATAGATGTGTAGATAGAAGTATAAATGCATAGATGTATATATAGAAGTATAGAATTATAGATAGAAGTATACATATATAGCTGTATAGAGGTGTATCTGTATAGCTGTATAGATAGAAGTATAGATGTATAGATATGAGTATAGATGTATAGTGGTATAGACAGAAGTATAGCTGTATCGCTGTATAGATAGAAGTATAGATGTATAGATAGATGTATAGAAGTATAGCTGTATATCTGTATCGATAGAGGTATAGCTGTATAGAAAGAAGTATAGATGTATAGCTGTATAGATATGAGTATAGATGTATAGCTGTATAGAAAGAAGTATAGATGTATAGATAGATGTATAGCTGTATAGATCTATAGATAGAATTATAGAAGTATAGCTGTATAGATAGATGTATAGCTGTATAGAAAGAAGTATAGATGTATAGATAGATGTATAGCTGTATAGATATGAGTATAGATGTATAGAAAGAAGTATAGATGTATAGATAGATGTATAGCTGTATAGAAGAAGTATAGATGTATAGATAGATGTATAGCTGTATCGCTGTATAGATCTATAGATAGAATTATAGAAGTATAGCTGTATAGAAAGAAGTATAGCTGTATAGATAAATGTATAGCTGTATCGCTGTATAGATAGAAGTATAGATCTATAGATAGAAGTATAGAAGTATAGCTGTATAGATAGATGTATAGCTGTATAGAAAGAAGTATAGATGTATAGAGAGATGTATAGAAGCATAGCTGTATAGATAGAAGTTTAAATGTATAGCTGTGTAGAAGTATAGTGTGGGTAATAAAAGGCGTGGTTTAGGGGCGGGACTCTGGCGCTTTAAATCCACCTGTTCGGCGTGCGTTTATTACCCCGGCGGCGGAGTTGCGGAGCTCTTGCTCTCCGCGTAAACCGCGGCAGGATGGATTACCGTCTCCCGCCCTCTGGATGTCCCCGCTCCTGAACCAGCCGTCCGCGGGTACGAGCCGGAGACGACGCCGCTGCCGCTGGTGACGGTGGTGATGAAGATCCGGGCGCACCGTTAACGATGTTCACCTTCGCCGCCTTCTGCTACATGCTGTCCCTGGTCCTCTGCGCGTCCCTCATCTTCTTCGCCATATGGCACGTGAGTGTCCCCGGCGCGTCTCCCCGCGTCCTTACGCACCGCGTCCACCCGTTTCTCTTAAACGAGAGCAGCCTGCTTCGTATTCAGTGCGACTCTTCAATTAATAACGCTCAGTATAATAAACGGATTCGGGGTTTATTCTAGAAAAAGTTTCCCCATTAAGGGCGTGTGGGTCACGATCATGTCCTCCTTCACGTCGTCTTCATCTGTGCAGAGGACGCAGTCTAGCTCTCCAGCTCGAACCCCGAGCCCCGACTCTCGGGTGTCTCCATCAACCCCCTTTAGCTCCGGCTCAGTCATTCAGTCCAAATTCCCCCCATTTATTCACGTCCCGAGTAATAAGGACTCCGTAATTATTCCCTCATCATTCCCAGCATTCCCTGTGTCCAGCTGTTATGACTGGGACATCGAATTCCGAAGTGCTTTCTCATTTGGAAACGGATGCAGATGAGGCAAGAACGATGAAAATTCCCCTTCCCTGCACTTCCACACCTCCCATAAGAGACTGGGCAGGAATTTTGTGATACGGACAGGACGGGAACCGTCCACGTCAGTTTTACATTTACAGCAGCTGAATAATGTCCGCGGCATGAAGCAGTGATTTATGGCCCATCGGTGCCTTGGAGGGCATATGCCAGCGTAGCACTTGCTCTGTGTGTGTGTGTGTGTGCGGGGTGGAGATGGATGGTTGGAGAGATTGGCGGAGAACAAAGCTTCACCACAATCAGGATGCGGCCCGTCAGTCCGTCAGGAAATTCTGAAGAGTCTTCATACCAGCCGGGATCATGTACATTTTATCAGACTGTAAATACAGATATGATCCCTTTTAAATTCTATGTCATGGGTGGTAACAGCCTAGTGGGTAACACACTCGCCTGTGAACCAGAAGACCCGGGTTCAAACCCCACTTACTACCATCGTGTCCCTGAGCAGGACACTTAACCCTGAGTGTCTCCAGGGGGGGACTGTCCGTGTAACTACTGGTTGTAAGGCGCTCTGGATTAAGGGCGTCTGGTGAATGCTGGAAATGTAAATGTATGTCAGCTTTCTCTAGGCTTTTGATACTTTGACATTTGTTGTTTTTTATTGTGTGTGCATTTCAAGTGGATTCTCTATGTATTCTAAAAGTATTCGGACTACATGACACAATTTATTCAGTATTCAGCCATCAGTAATTTTCCAAACTGCCATTACCTGGAAAGTGGTTGATGAACTTGATTAACGGCCATTAAGTGCTGAACGCTCCACGTCTGTGAGATGTTGCCCACGTTCAGAGGCGTCCGTCCGTGAGGGAAGGTCGACGAGCCGGATATCAGACCATTTAAATAGGGTGGTGGTGGCCTAGCGGGTAACACACTCGCCTGTGAACCAGAAGACCCAGGTTCAAACCCCACTTACTACCATCGTGTCCCTGAGCAGGACACTTAACCCTGAGTGTCTCCAGGGGGGGACTGTCCCTGTAACCCTGTGTGTTACATGTACATTTTATCAGACTGTAAATACAGATATAGTCCCTTTTAAATTATATGTCACGGGTGCTAGTAGCCTAGAGGGTAACACACTCGCCTGTGAACCAGAAGACCCGGGTTCGAACCCCACTTACATTTACAGCGTTGAGCAGACACCCTTATCCAGAGCGCCTTACAACCAGCCCCCACTCGTCAGTCTCCATTATTCTGGGGTTTTTCGTTTTTTAAATTCTACTTCTACTCTTTTTTTTGTGTGTGTGTTGTTTTGTTCTGTGATTTGCGTTGAGTGGACCTGACGAAAATGAACCCGTCTCCAGGGTCTCGAAGCCTTCATGAATAATACAGGCCGAATCTTCAATTATTCAGCCGCCACTTTTTAACGTTTCATTCTCATTGTTCCGCGTTGTTAAAACCTGCGCCTGCAGGCCCTGCCCAGCCATTAGGGTCCCGGGCAAATGGCGGCCAGCCGGACACTTTTAATGGCACATAAACATAAATAAGAAATGTGACCGGACGCCGCGCGTTACAGCTGCGGGACGGCTCCCACGGGGACGATCACGTACGAGCGCGGTGCTTCGTGGGAAACTGACCGTCCCACACTTAAATTTACATTTACAGCATTTACCAGACGCCCGTATCCAGAGCGACTTACAGTCAGTAGTGACAGGGACAGTCCCCCCTGGAGACACTCAGGGTTAAGTGTCTTGCTCAGGGACACGATGGTAGTAAGTGGGATTTGAACCTGGGTCTTCTGTGTGTTACCCCACTGGGCTACCACCACCCGAAACTCACCTGTTTACTTCCATAGACCATGAGGGTGGTGGTGTCCCCGCCTATATACCAGAAAAGCACCATGTCCCCTTGCTGTGTATGTTCCTCCACGCGGTCACCGCTCAGTAAAGGTTTCTGATTCTGGCTCGGTAACTACTGGCCGCAGGTCGCTCTGGACAAGGGACTAAATGTAAACAAGCGAGCCCCGCCCACCAGCCAGACTGCGGTTCCGATTGCGAGCCCCGCCCTCATTCTCACCTCTTCCACAGATTACGGCCTTTGATGAGCTGCAGGAGGACTTCAAGGTCCCGATCGATCAGGGCAATCCACTCCACGCGGTGAGTGGTACACGTCACACTCTCCTCTGCACCCGTGTGTGTGTGTGTGTGTGTGTGTGTGTGTGTGTGTTTATTGTCTGTACACCATTGAGCCATAACAGAATCACCACCCACATGGTATTGTGTAGGTCCACCAAAACTGGCATTAGGCATGGACTGCACTAGACCTCTGAAGGTCAGTAGTGGATCCTGTAGGTCCTGTACCTCCATGGTTTCTGCAGCACATCCCACAGACGCTGGAGGTCAGGTTGATGCCTTGAACCCGTAGTTTGGTTCCTCTAAGCATTGCTGAACCGTTGTGGCAGCCTGTCAGGGTGCATTATCCTGCTGAAAGGGGCGAACTTGGTCAGCTGTTTAGGTAGGTGGTACATGGAACCAAGGTTCTCCCACATAGAACATCCTGGTGTCGCATCCTGTGGTCCAGTTCTGGTCACCATGCGTCCTGTCAGAACCAGCATGTGTGTCCGGTTATTTGCATGTACAGTATGTGTGTATGAATACGTGTGCCTTTGAACATCAGCAGGACCCAGGTGCCCAGGTCAAATTACCCAGCAGCCATCTGCCTCACTGTGCCTGGCACCCGGTCCACGTTCGATCGTTTCCTCCCGGATCACCTTCACACTCGGTCAGGCTAATTAGCGGCGGTGGGCGCTCCTCTCTCTCCGAGGGGCCTCGGCGGGGCGGCACATGTGGCCCTCGCCCACCTGGGCGCCCGGGGCATGACAGGGAGGGGTCCACGGTGCATCCTGTTTCTAGAGCGTCGCCACGTCGCATGTCGTCGCTGCATTTACGTCTGTCACGTCTGCAGACGGGGGTTGCCAGATAAGGACCATTTGCGTTTAATATTTTAAAAAAATTCTCTTGTTGACAATATGTATTGTACCTTAGGAGTGTTAAGAAATTAAATACTTATCAGAAAGCTCTGGCAGTTTTATAATATATTGATTTGATTTCCGGCTGAAAACATTAGGTATCTGGCAACCCTAAAGTCCCCACAAGTCCACACAACAGATTCCCGGCAGATCCCCATCACATTCCGGGAGTAAAAGCGCTCCACGTCTGAATTCCGCACATGCCTCGCTCCATCGTCCTGTCGGTCAAACCGTGCGCGGCTCAGGTGACGCCGAGTGCCACATCCCGTTATGACTACATCTATGACTTCGGGCCCCCGACTGCTCACAGGCTCCAGGCGTCCTCTTCCTCTGCTCCCGCCGCCGGCTCTCAGCTGAGATGTGCAGCTGATGCTCGGCTGAGGCATCCAGAACCATCAGGTCCAAATTTCTAAATGAGAAATTAGAAAATACGTGTATAACTACAGCACCGTGGCGTGCCCTGGTTGTGCATTTCTTATTTCAGGTAAACCGTCCATACCGGTCGTGGTAAAGGCCCTGGCGAGAGGGAGGTCTCGTAACGCGCTGCCATATTTGCTAGGCTGTTTACTCTTGTTTATCTCCTCTCACGCGCCGCGCCGCTCGCCTGTCAAATTCCTGCTGACTAACTTTTCAAAGCGAACTCGGCCTAATTGGCTGCTAATTAGCGCTGCGTCTCCATGGCTGCCACTGGAACCCATTTGCATGGCCTCATTCAAATTCTGAAAACAAAAGTGTGTGCAGTGTGTGTGCATGTAGAGTGTGTTTGTGTGTCTGTAGTGTGTGTGTGTGTAGTGTGTGTAGTTTGTGTGTAGTGTGTAGTGAGTGGGTTTGTGTGTAGTGTGTAGTGAGTGGGTTTGTGTGTGTGTGTAGTGAGTGTGTTTGTGTGTAGTGTGTGTGAGTGTGTATAGTGTGTGTGTAGTATGTGTGTTTGTGTGTAGTGAGTGTGTTTGTGTGTAGTGTGTGTGTGTAGTGTGTGTAGTGTGTAGTGAGTGTGTTTGTGTGTAGTGTGTGTGTGTGTAGTGAGTATGTTTGTGTTTGTGTGTAGTGAGTGTGTGTAGTGTGTGTGTAGTATGTGTGTTTGTGTGTAGTGAGTGTGTTTGTGTGTAGTGTGTGTGTGTGTGTGTTTGTGTGTAGTGAGTGTGTTTGTGTGTAGTGTGTGTGTGTGTGTGTGTTTGTGTGTTTAGTGAGTGTGTTTGTGTGTAGTGTGTAGTGAGTATGTTTGTGTGTAGTATGTGTGTAGTATGTGTGTGTGTAGTGAGTGTGTGTGTGTGTAGTGAGTGTGTGTAGTGTGTGTGTGTGTGTGTAGTGTGTGTGTGTGTGTGCGTATGGTGGGAAAGTTCACTTATCCAACGTTTGGCTACATTTCGATTCTTGGGGGAAAAGACAGTCCGGGGACGTCTGTCTAAACCAATGATTATCTGTCAAAAATCCACACACAATATTGACCAGATTATTGAATCAGAGGAAAAAATACTAATAACAATAATGACAATAATGAACCTCAACATTGCATTAGATTCACCCATAAACAAGAAAATTCCATAAATAAATAAACAAGACTAAAACTTGTATGTATCGTAAACGAATCCTCTTTGCGTAATTAATGGATGAACATATTTTGTTGTCCTCATGCACAACTGTAAGTCGAGCATTTAAAAAGTTAAAGTGTATAGATAGATAGATGTATAGATAGATGTATAGATGTATAGATAGATAGATAGATAGATAGGTAGGTAGGTAGGTAGGTAGGTAGGTAGGTAGGTAGGTAGGTAGGTAGGTAGGTAGGTAGGTAGATAGATAGATAGATAGATAGATAGATAGATAGATAGATAGATAGATAGATAGATAGATAGATAGATAGATAGATAGATAGATAGATAGATAGATAGATAGATAGATAGATAGATAGATAGATAGATGATATCATGGAATACCGGGAACAGTCTGGATCACGGAGGATTCCACAATCTGCACAAAACAATAATAACAATGACGGAGGACTCGAGCTGTAGGGACATCTGCATGACACTCAGTCCTTGGGACCGCCCCCGGGGACCTCCAGTCATGTCGGGGTGGCATCTAGGCCAGTTCACTCCTTTCCGCCGGAACAGCTCCCGCGGGGAACATCAGGCCTATTATAAGAGCACCTTGTAGGGCGGCTGGCCTCCTCTCCTCCGGCCATAAGGCCCTCATAAGCATATTCAGCACGAGGTCTCCTCCCAAATTAATTTTTGCGCGGTACCTCAGATTACAGTACATTATTTAGAGCTAAAGGGAACCATTATGAATAATGAAACGCCGATTCTTTTTATTTTTTCCTCTATGAAGAAAGGAAATGAAAAATGCATGCCCGGGCTTCATTAGTGCGGCGTTTACAAAAGCGCGTCCGGACCCCCGTCGGCTCGGGGCCCTCGCCCTCCACCGCCCACGTCGCCGAGCGGCCCGCGCCACTCATGCAGGATTCATGTCCGCGGACCGGGGCCGCGCCCATTTCAAAATGGCCTCGCACGTGGCCAAATCCCCTCAAATCCCACAAGCGCTCGCGCCTAATCGCCATATGCCGCGCCCGCGCCCCTTTGTGGCCTTGTGGGGTGCGGCCGGGTGTTTCCGGCCCCTCCACAGCAACTCGGGGGCTGAGGGTTCCACAAGTGGGATTTGAACCCGCGACTCTGGTCATCTGCATCCGTCAGATGATGGGAGTTCTCCTCCTGCGCCGTGATTGGTCGAGCCACCCTCAGAGCGCCGCACAATGCCAACTCGATTTGCATATTCACCCTCCAGTCGGCACTTTTATGTCGCTTTTGTTGACACGTCGCTAAGCAACAGTAATCGGTTTATGAAATGCGTCGTTTCGGTGGGACAAAAGGTAACTGGACACGACGGTAAAAAAAAATAAGCCACTCGAGGGCATAAGAGTTCATCCTCTGTTGCCGTCAAACACAAAAATGTGAAAAGTGAAAAAAATAATTCAACACGTACACGCTGCTCTCTTATCGTAAGAACCACGCGATGCATAATACAGAACAAAATCGGCAGAATGGGAGCCTGGTCGGGGACGGAACGGGTCCGACTTGGTGTTCCCGACTCCACTGATCCTCCAACGGTGAAGTGACGATGCCAGATGTCCATCCCCTCGCCTCCCCGGCTCTGTTTCTGGTGGATCTTTGCGCACCGGTCCGCGTCTGGAGGAGCGATTTTCTCATCGCTTCATGACTGACAGATGTTAACAGATGTTTCCTGTTCCCACAGCGTGAAAGACTGCGGAACATTGAAAGGATCTGTTGCCTTCTGAGAAAGGTGAGTCGTTCATCGTTTCATATCAGCCTTTACTCTTCTTAAGGGGCGTCTTGTGGTATAAATTCGGCGTAAACTGTTCACCTTGATTCCGACCCAGACGTTGTAAGTTGCACGTGGAGAGTCGTAAAGTGAAGTGATACACAGCGGCACAGCACACGGTGCACACAGTGAAATGTGTCCTCTGTATTTAACCATCACCCTTGGTGACAGTGGGCGGCCATGACAGGCGCCCGGGGAGCAGTGTGTGGGGACGGTGCTTTGCTCAGTGGCACCTCGGCGGGTCGGGATTCGAACCGGCAACCTTCTGATTACAGGGCCGCTTCCTTAACCGCCAGGCCACCACCGCTGGCCCCTGGTACAGATGAACGCTGCTTTCTGCACAGAACGGATGGAGCAGCAACACTCAGGTTGCTTCGGCAGGAGAAAAGGCTCCTATTCAGGAGGAATAAAGCTCGTATTCGGAACTGTGAGCACGGCGCACGGCGTTAAATCCCGCGGCACCGTACACTAGAGCGGATACGCTGTAACCGTGTCAGCATCTTGACTGTAAATAAAGACGACACAAACTCTGTTTTCGTAACATCTGCACCACTTTCGGCCGTCGGCTCTAGTACTCGTCACAGAGACGTCCACACGCGGCTCGCGGTCCAACATCAGACGTCCTTTGGTAACCGAGGGCGACGCTCTGAACCAAACGTGCCTGCATCAGCACGGATCCGCCGGTCCACGTCCGAGCTTGTTTGTAGGACGACTCCCCGCCTCGGGGGCGTGAAGGCCCGCTGTTTGTTATGTGCGCGGTGAGCACTTTGCCTGCGGGTCACCGGAGACCCCCGGAGACGGCAGCCGCGCTCGCCTCGATGGCGGGAACCTCGGTTCTGTTTAACGTGACAAATTCCGGGCATTTTCGCTCCCTGTAACAGAACAAAACGTCGTGGTGTTTTCATTCGTGGAAACCTCCCAACCTGCAGAGGGCGCTGGTGTCCCTGGAGGGCTTCGCGCTTTACTGGACCAGCCCGTGCTCGTTCCTGCTGTTCTTCCTCGGCTGGATTCTGTGTTTTGACCCACATTCATCCGCGACTTCCCCTCTTTTTCAGTGATGCAGCATTGTTCGTGGCAGCCGTGTCCCGCTTCTTATTAAACGTCTCGCTGGGCAGTGGTGGCCTAGCGGTTAAGGAAGCAGCCCCGTAATCAGAAGGTTGCCGGTTCGAATCCCGATCCGCCAAGGTGCCACTGAGGTGCCACTGAGCAAAGCACCGTCCCCACACACTGCTCCCCGGGCGCCGGTCATGGCTGCCCACTGCTCACTCAGGGTGATGGATTAAATGCAGAGGACACATTTCACTGTGTGCACCGTGTGCTGTGCTGCTGTGTATCACATGTGACAATCACTTCACTTTATTTTACTTTGCGTTTATGCTGCTCCTGCATTTCCTCAAAAGGAGTCGTGTTCACCGTCTAATACGGCGCGCTTCAAATTAAACAATAATGATGATCATGTATTCATAGTTGGGGTCCTAGTGAACCGGAATTGATCTCTTCATCGGTGGTAACTTGAATGCACGTTGTAAGTCGCTCTGGATACGGGCGTCTGGCAAATGCCGTAAAAGTAAATGTAAATGATCATAATAACAATTTTATTTCGTTTCACAACCAACACGACTACAAGGTTCTTTCAACGGTGAAACAACAGCTGTGTCGATGTGGAACTCCTGGCCGCATATTATGCGCCCCTGACGTGGGAAGTGTGTGAAGGGCCCGGCGCCCGACGTTTCATTTTGTTCCGTCCTCTGTACAACGCATCGAGAGAGAGAGAGAGAGAGCGAGAGAAAGAGAGAGAGAGCATTCGTATTACGTAGGATTCCTCACACCCGCCGGCGCATTTTGGGGCCACTTCTCCCCCGAGTCCCCTGCCCGTCCATTTCTGGCCCCGACTTCTGCGCTTATTAAATCTGCAAAAGCATGAAAATCAATTAGAGCTTGTGCTCCTGCTGAACGCTGCGATGCTCCTTCTTTGTCGCGTATTCAACCATCCTCGGCACCGTTTTGAAAGGTCGGGCCCTCGCAGGGAGCCGGCGTGTCTGAGGGGGCCCGTCCCCGGAGTCGCGCCCGTCTCAGGTGCGTGAAATTGACAATTTTGCACCGGGCGGAATAATCACGGGCTGCCGAGGCGCGGCTCCGGGCCCTAATCCCGGATCCGCATCAACGGGCAGTCAACCGAGCGATTCCGATCGGCGAGACGCTCCTTCATTCGCTCTCGTACGGCAGCTGGTTCACGGGACGAAGCGAAGGGTCTCAGAAGAGCCGGCGGGGGGGGTCACCATCTGGCGCCCTCCGTGGCACACTGTACCTGGAGGTTAGGACATTGCAGATCGGTTCTAGACGTGCCGGGTGCCGAAGCCGGCAGTTAGTGGGCTTGATCGGTGGACCCCGGCCACCGGGCTCCGAACCTCCGGTTTGGAAGGTAGTTTAGTCTCCATGACAACCCCTGATTCCCACATGGCGTCAGAGAGATTAGTCTGAGAAAATATCAAAATGTTAAAAATAAAGTACCGGCAAGCCGGCTCTACGGGGGCCACATCAGTCAACTCAACACGGGGCGTCCGGTTCTGGAGTAATAAATCACCGTATACAGTGCACACAACGAAACGTGTCCTCTGTATTTAACCGACACCCTTGGTGAGCAGTGGGCAGTCATGACAGGCGCCCGGGGAGCAGCGTGTGGGGACGGGACCTTCATCAAGGGGACCTCAGTGGCACCTTGGCAGTTGGGATTTGAACCGGGAACCTTCCGATTACGGGGGCCTCTTCCTTAACCGCTAGGCCACCACTGCCCCTAAAATGTGTCCTCTGTGCCTACTAGTGGGTGAGGAAGCGGCCCCGTAATCATAAGGTGCCACTGAGGTCCCGTCCCCACACGCTGCTCCCCGGGTACCAAGGGTGACGGGTAAAGGTGAAAAGGATTCGTGAAGGAAAGTGGATTCGAACCAGCAACCTTCTGATTTTGGACATTCTGGTCTGTTACCTTACCTGCTAGACCAACCACTACCCCACATTGGACGTTGCATTTGACTTGACTCTATGATACATAGAGTTTTTTATTATAACATTTACATTAATTAGATTAATTGTCACGTACTTTTGAAAGGTATTTTAAAGGAGGATTCAACATCACTGTGATGCATCATGGGGCTGCTTGTCAAGCGTATGTTTGGAACTTTTTCCATGAACTTTTCCACTATCTTGTCATGCATATATTCTGTTGATGGTATAAACAGTGATTTCACTTCCTTTACTTCCAGGCCAGAGCAAATAGTTTTAAAAGTGTGGCTTTTATTGGCGGTTATACGTTTCGGTTTTTATTTAATAGAAGATTGCAGCCTGTCTCACCATGTTAGATGGGACAGCGCTAAGGGACAAGGTCTATGAATCCTTTATGTAAAAGTCCTCAAGTAGAAACGTCTGGGTTGGATTAGAACCCGTTTTACTGCATTTAATTACCAGGGTGCCAGACTTCTTTCATTTTTATTTATTTCCAGCGAGCGTGTCAAAGTGAATTTGCCTCCCGGCCAATCAGAGGCCAGCAGCTGTAGGGCCCTGCGCAAACCCCCCAGCGGCCCCTCCAGCGGGCGCCTGTTTATTCTTCAAACGGGAAGGTGCTTTTTGATGTTGCAGTACAAAGGTTTGTGTCCTCGCCGGCGCCGAGCGGGGACGAGCCGTACACGCCGAACGCCGATTGCTTATTCCAACTTGTTTGGCTCGGCTCCACGGTGGCTTTGTAGCCGCGATTTGATCTCGCGTGTCCCCGCACTCTGGGGCTTGTGCATAATGAACGGGAAAAATGCGGCCGGATCACTTTGGGGGCCGCCATCCCTTGTGGGAAAGATGCGCGACTGTGATGCTTTCGACAGTTCGGGTTTTGTAACGTGACGCATCTGCTGTGAAAAAAATGGCCTTTGGCAGCACCTACGTGTCTAATTAAAGTCAAGGCGCTTAACAAACGCTGGAGTCGGGAGTTTGAGAGCATTTCTCGGCACAAATGCAGCTCATTGCAAGAAATACAACACAACACGGAGATATAGCGGCACAAACTCTAATGAAACAGGTTACAATATCACAATATTAATTACTAATGTACAATTCTTGGCTTGAGATCATTAC
The DNA here is from genome assembly GCF_900700375.1 of Denticeps clupeoides. Lineage (NCBI taxonomy): Eukaryota > Metazoa > Chordata > Actinopteri > Clupeiformes > Denticipitidae > Denticeps > Denticeps clupeoides. The sequence continues at coordinate 1,104,356 of NC_041720.1, read as the reverse complement.
ATTTTTACCTCATTTTCAGTTACTCATAACCCTTTTTTTTTTTTATTCTGCCGTTCCTTCTGTCAACCTGACAAGCTACGACGTGGAGTACCGCACCTCACAATTCCGGCACGATCCCATGCCGGGTGCGGATATGTATGGAACTCACGCGGAATGTCAGTAGGAATTCAGCTACCAGAATTCATGTCCAGAACATGGCATGAAAGACAATTAATAGCAGTAAAAAGTGCAGATCGTTCAAAGGTGTAGAGCCATGTTTACTGTTTAATTAAAACAGATTAATTGGCTGTTAATTATTAATAAGATCCAGAGTTTGTGTGTATATATATATATATGTGTTTGTGTGTGTGTGTGTGTATATATAACATTGGTGATCTGATGCAGTTGTGAAAACTGGGCCATTTGTCCTTTTGTCTGCCCACATTCTCTCTATTCTGTGTCCCCGCCGCCATCGGGGGTGTCCTGCAGTGTGGGCCAGGAACGCCGGCGTTCTGTTCCTGACAGGGATATTTGACAGTCGCTTGTCACCGGGGATCTCTCCGTCTGGCGCCGGGAGCTCGGGGAGCCGCTGTTCAGCCCAAATGAGCGCGGGGCCTGCTGCCAGGACTCTTTAGTGGCACGCTCGCCAGCCTGAACCCCGCGGCTCCGTGCCGCGAGAACCGTGTCTCATTAGTGGGAGAAATCTGACGTCCTCCCAACCCGACCTGCTCCCGGCACTGGACACGAAACGGCTAAATTAGCTGCTTACGTCTTCATCTCAACGTATTGTTAGAAGTGTTGCATTTAAAGAACGCCTTCAGGAGCTCGGTTTTCCTGGTCCACTAGTTCACCCATCGCAACGCTGAGATTCCGCATGTTGGAGATCATGTTTGTGTACAACCTTGTGTTGTTTAAGAGAAGAGTTTTTTTCGTAAACGAAATTTGTGACAAAATATCTTCAATCAACCTTCGTGAATATGTTATGAAATATATTGTTTCATATTCATGATGAATTGGTGGTAGTAGGGGTATAGGGTGGTAGTAGCCTAGTGGGGTAACACACTCGCCTATGAACCAGAACACCCAGGTTCAAATCTCACTTACTACCATTGTGTCCCTGAGCAAGACACTTAACCCTGAGTGTCTCCAAGGCGGACTGTCCCCGTAACTACTGACTGTAAGTCACTCTGGATAAGGGCGTCTGATAAATGCCAAATAAAAACAAGATGGAAATGACAAATAAAAACAAGACTAAATGAAAAAATATACTAGATGAGATGAGACATTATTTCTGTTTCCATCTGGTCGCACAGATGATGTCACTTCCGCAATACGCAATAGTGGAACTAATTAGATTTGAGGATGCTTGAGGTCAGCAGATGACTGGGAGAATATGGCAAAGTAATCTTTGAAAGCACTTTCTTTATAATGAAATAGAAAACATGGAAAAACATGGATCAGATTACAGCATCTTCCATGTCTGGAATGAATGTATGGAGTTTTCTTGAGTCTAGAAGGTAATAATAATGTAATAATCCTGTTCAACTTGGTACTTCACTAAATAGACGAAATAAACTTAATGACTAACAAAAGAGAGTAAAATACTCTCTTCATTTATTAAAATGAGACTAAAATATTCGTGGATATTCTGACTAAAATTAGACTAAAATATTTTAGTCGACTGAAACTTGACTAAAATAAAATACGTCTTGACATAACTAAAACTAATAAAAACTGAAATGACCGCTTGACACACAGACTAGACTAAAACTGAAATTAAGACAGGCCGCCGAAAACAACTCTCCTTAGGAGTGTAGAGAACGGAGGGAATTGGAGGAGAAAGGTAGGAAATAGACGCTGTCCTACACCTGGGCGTATCAAGAAACTGACGGGACAGGAGGTGTCAGTCACGCCTACAGGCTCCTCCCCCTTTTAAAATCATCATTAAAGTTCACCTTTCAGAAATAATTTCACACCATCGAAAAGGGTTTGGGTGGGTAGTGTAACAGCAGCACTAGGAGTTGTCACTTCAACCCCCACTCCTGTAGATGGCGCTCTACAGCTGGCAACTTTGAAGTACAGCTTGGCCATTCAGGCAGAGTGAAATCGCAAAACATGACAAACCAATCAGAGCATCTTCAGCTGTGGTTTTACATTATCAGCGAACTGTAGAATAATCACAATATGCACAGTATCACAATCGTGATATCGTATCGTATACTGTGATAAAATCCTGGTCATCGCTCTCGCCTGAACACTACCGCTTCCTGTTGGGCGAGCCAGCGTCTGGCCTTGACCCTGTAATGTCCTTGTCGTGTCCATCTTTCCCAGTCCCCTTCGTCAGCAGGCAGACGCTGCTGGTTTCTCCTGCTGCTGGGATCCTCGGCCTTCGTGGCATGTTGGACACCGTGCATGAGAACCAGCCTGGGCGTGCACCGGCCCATTAAAAACGGAGATGGGTGTGAACAGCGAGGGTCTCAGGAAACAGCCGAAATAAAGGCCCGCTTGTGAATCTGCACTTGTTACGTCTGTAGCGAACGGCTTGTTGCGGATGAAACCGTGTGAAGGATTCCGCGTCCCTGTTATTAAAACTCCGCCTGCTCGCTGCCACAGAGGGGGGGGGGGGGGGGATACGCATCTCGCTTTGAAGGGTGGCGGTTTAAAAATAGCTGTATCCATGCAGCTCTGTAATCATCCGGCATCTCGGCTGCGGGCGCGTGGCGTCGTGGCCCCGCCCCTCTCGACCCTCGGCCCAGTCGCTTTGGCCCTCGCCCTGTGTGGTCTGCCGCACCTGTCCCACCTCGAACCTCAGACATCAGCCCCCGCGTCTATATTACTCCGTCACCCGGGTATTCATGCTGGAACTACCCGGACCAGGAGTGGGGGTCTGGATCCTCTCTAGTGGTTTGAAAAAGTGTTCGCTCCCTTTCTGATTTCCCGTAATAATAAAATCTTTCACTTAAAAATAGGTTTGCTTGTGTTGCCTCTGACTAATATTTAATATTATTTGATGATCTGAGAAATTGATGAATTAGGGATTTTTGATGATGTTTTAAGGGGCTGATGCGCCTGCTCCATAAAAATAGCCTCACACACTCTTCAGTAAACCCGCATTCAGTTTAAACGTAACCTCGTGTCCGTCTGAGAGTTCATTTCATATCTGACGTGATGTATTCTCCGTACCGCAGGAAATCTAGAACAGTTTGTGTGTTCTGTCGATTATTGCCTGTCATGTAGTGCATGTTGAGCTTATCCAAGCCTCGTCCAAAACTGGTCCTGGTGTCTAGATGCAGTGCACTTATATGGAATAATACAAAAAATACAACTGATTTAAATGTGAATTAACGACGACCTCGGAAGACATTACATACATTCAATTATTTAACAAGATGACATTCAGCTTCATCAGGGAATCGAACGCTGTTTTACGCAGGTTTTTTTTTTTTCTTTAATCCGAACCTTCGGAACCCGAATCGCAACTTTTCTGAATAAACACGAAGTTTAAATAACTAAATGGGAAGGGGATTCCAGTGGCGCGGCGACCCGGGGGAATAATGTGTATAATTATTTGCCTGTAATTATCGCCGCCGCTGTGCAGGAGGAAGGCGGTAATTGGCGAGCAGAACTTCTTCTTTTGATCTGCGGAGGCGTCCCGACCGGCCACGTCGGCCCGGTGCACGTTGGGTAATTTTCCCGATGGGCCTCGGTGGAGCTTCATCGCCGGCCCGAAACCCTCTTTCTGCTCGGAGAGGGTCTCCTCCGGCCTGGAGAGGGTGTAATTACGGTTAAGTGGTGTTAATTGGGGGGAGCTGGTGACGGAGGGCCGGTGGAAGTGAGAATAATAAGCCCAGGGACGGCGGAGCCCCTCATTAAGTGGCCGAGTGTGGCAGCGCCTCCGCCACCCAAACTCCCTCATTACCGGACGATTAACAATCTGCCACCGAGCCACCAGAAGGGAGCCGAGTCGGATCTGGCTTTAATACTGGCCGGTCGCATCTGAGGTGGCTTTCAGGTTCACGAGGGTCCCCTGTGTGCTGTGCTGCAGCGTTTCACGCCACTTTCACGTGCAGAGGTTCCTTCTGACCACAGATCTTCTGTTCTGCCATTATACCTTCTACCAAAAAACACCAGCAGACGTGTGTGGTTCTGCAAGTCCGGCCGAATATCTGCTTACTTTATAATCCTGTTGTATTGCGTGACGTGACTCATATTTTTAGATCCACGTTCAGTGGCACTTTGGCCATTTGTGTCGCAAAATGAATCCCGTTTAATCTCCTAAAATCTAAAAACTGCCTTCAAAGCCGATGCATTATCCATTCTGCATCATATGATAATGATATGATAATGATATGATAATGAAGTTGCTTTGCTTGTTTCTCTTCTCATTCATTCTTATTAAATGATAACTCTTCTCATGTATTATGTCAGAATAGACGTGGTTTAAGTTGATTGACGCTGGCTCTAGTGAACGTGCGGATGTTTGTGCCGTTGCAGCTGGTTCTGCCGGAATACTCCATCCACGGCCTGTTCTGCATCATGTTCCTCTGCGCTCAGGAGTGGCTCACCGTGGGTCTGAACATCCCCCTCCTGTTCTACAACACGTGGAGGTAAACACCATCCTCATCCTCCTCATACACGCCGCTGGAGGACAACAACTACAACAACATTTATTTCTTATATAGCCCTTAATCACATCCTGTATGTCTCAATGGGCTTTGACAGGCCCTACAGTTGACACCCCCCACACTTGACCCTTCTGCACACAAGGAAAAACTCCACACAAAAAAACTCTAGGAGAGAGAAAAAAGAGAGGAAGAAACGTTGGGAAGGAGTGATACAGAGAGGGACCCCCTTCCAGGGTAGAGTGAGCCTGCAAATGGTGTCAGTGCAGGGTTGGGGATGATACAGTTGTAGGGTTGGAGAAGTCCAGGATGTAGTCAGTGTCATGGTCTAGATTATGTGTCCATAATGATGCTACTGGTCCACTTGAAGATCCCTGAAGCTGTAGTTGTAACGGTGGTGGTGGCTGTGGTGACCCTCTGGTTCGTTTCATGAGGACTGATGCAATTCACTCAAATTTGTGTACAAAAGATGTTTCGAATGTGCATGTTGTCAAAATTAATATTTCAAATTTAAAACCTTCTGCATGCAATAATGCTTATTCTGCTCAGATTGCCAAATGTTGCCACAGTCAGGATTGAAACATCAGGCCAGAATTATATATATATATATATTTTTGGCCCAAAGCATTTATTTCTGTCCAATTTTCTCTTAATTTGGAACATTTCCAGAAATCTTAATAAACCGCATGCCCAGTGAACGAATTCTTTGGACTGGACAATGCAGGCGTGAAGAGAATGCAGAACAGCTACCGTAGACGCACCCCAAAACAGACCTGGCTGCTGGTGGGCTGTGATAATAAGTAAAGCTGCCTGAGGCGCGCTGGAGATGCTGCTAGAACCTGTCGGAACCCCGCTCCGGCGTGGGCGGCGGGGAACGCGTCGCTGCGTCTCGTTTGAAAGCGCGCCGCGCTACTTTCTGGCGTCGCCGCATCAGAGGTTTCCAGGCGCCTCGTGCAACTGAGCTGCCACTTCCTGTTAATGGCGGCGCGGTGACGCCCGGGAAGGAGCAGGCGGTCCACCGGGCCCCTGTCACCACACGGCCATGAAGCAACTAAACAGCAAAGCAAAGTAGCGCCATCAAGTTTGTGACCTTTTGCCACCAGAAATGTGTTTTTTTGTGTGTTTTTTTTTAATTCCCTCGCTTCCCTCCCAGACGTCGCTATTTAGTCATCACGTCTTCCCATATTCTTTTGTTAATTCTTTCTATTATTACTTCTTTATTAGAATTAAATAGAAGAAATGGACACAATGGTTTTTTTTTTTTTTTACTTTTTTTCTTGTTACTAAAATGTTGAATTACTAATCGAAGCCAATGGCACTAGTAACTTTGGTCTCAATTACTGTCTCACTTTTTAATCATTATTATCTGTCGGAAATGGTTTGCAAAGAAAAAAAAATATTTTGGTTCAGAATATTCTGTTCCTGATTATTTTAAAGAAGACGATAATGAACAGCCTTTATGCTGTTGAGAAAGCAGGGACATCGTCAAATAGAAGCTTGTGTATAAATATTTCTGTAATAAAAGTACATTTTTATATTACGGGCTATATTTGAATTGCATTATACACATCACCCTCTTTGGTGAGAGTTATTAGCAGTGGAATGAAGGTTTGGGTTTGGGTTCTTCACTTGGTCCTGACCAACGGCACCCATTGTTGGTGCCGGTGCGATGGGCCCAAGTGGCCTGAGGCCAACTGCTTCCTGTCAAACTGGAAGAAATCTCGGCAGCCACCACCTGGCCAACCCTGGGAGTCCAGAAGACACACAGACTCAGCCAGGGACCTGGCTGACCAAAAAATGTTCTGCTAACTTCTAGAATGGAAGCCTGTATTTTCCAAATATTTCAATATTGGGAAATATTTCAAATTCAAGTTCAAGTTAGGTTTTATATCCTTTATTTAATTCTATTGTCATTTCAGCTACATGCATGTTAGACGGTACATAGCGAAATGAAACCAAGTTTCTCCGGAACCTGGTGCTACATGTAACATTTAAACAATGTTACGGACTGACATAAAGTGACCGTATTACAGTATAAACAGGGGACACAGACAGTGCAAGTGAAATGAATGATGTAGGTGCACTAAAAATAGTGCAAATACTGCTGTGCAAAGTGGAACAGTGCAATTATATATAATATTACTCAATATAACAGAGGTAGTGTGTGTGTGTGTGTGTGTGTGTGTATGTGTGTGTGATTCAGTTCAGGTGTCTGATGGCCTGTGGGATGAAGCTGTTGCACAGTCCTAACGGATGGTAGGAGGGTGAAGAGTGCATGTGAGGGGTGTGTAGAGTCCTTCACAATGCTGGTGGCTTTCCTGGTGCAGCGTGTGGAAAATGTTCGTTATTGACTGAAGAGAGACTCCTATGATCTTCTCAGCTGTCCTCACTATCCACTGTAGGTTCTTGTGGTCCAATGCGGTTCAGTTCCCAAACCAGAAAGTGATGCAGCTGGTCAGAGTGCTTAATAGTCCATCTATAGAAGGTGGTGAGGATGGGTTGTGGGCTTTTTGATGGGCTCAGCCTCCACTGGAAGTAAAAACAACAACAACATTTATTTCTTATATAGCCCATAATCACATACAGAATTCTTGGGAAGGAGTGATACAGTGAGGAACCCCTTCCAGGGCAGAGTGAACCTCAGTTCAAGATTGGTGATGATTTGTCCAAGAAAAGAAAAAAAGGTCCTACAGTTGTTGTGGAAAAGTCCAGTAAATGTTTAGTATGGAGCGTCTTTACATGTTTGGAGTTCCTGGACAGTGCAGCGTAGGTTTTAGTCCAGCATCATGGTGTACATTACGTGTGCATTATAATGCATCATGAGTCAACCCAGCGAAGAGTTTTCGTCACGTCCGCCATGGTTAGACACAGCACCTGATCACTGGAAGGATGTTGGATTTCCTCACAGTCACGACCTTTGGCCTGTGGAAGTCTGTTTTTTCTGTTGTTATCGTGAGATTTTTGTTTTAGCCTGATTTCTCTGAGCTAACTCGCTTCCAGATACAGCATCATTGATAAACGCATGAATTATTACCGTAATATAGTGTAATGTAATCATTTTTAAAGGTCCCATGTTATGAAAATGTGACTTTGTGAGATGATTTAACATTAATACGAGTTCCCCGAGCCTGTCTATGGTCCTGCAGTGGCTAGACGGTCGGATCTGGAATTTGTCCCCTTATGACGTCATAAGGGGGAAAGGTTACCTCCCGTTTCTCATGCTTTTTCCCCCCAGAGAATTTCCCGCCCCGCCCCTAAAACATGATCTCCACCGACCGTCATTCCAAACGTATGAAGCATCGCCGTCGCTCGGTGATTGGAGGTAAAAATGAGCACAAATGTATTTTTTTAGCTTAGTGATGCGAGACTCTGAAGAACCGGCGGGTTCATTTAATTTTTTCTGGAAGAACGTCGACGCGACTTCCTGTCTGCGGTAAACATTGTGGTTGGTGGACGGTGTTGATGACGTTATTTCCCGCTCAACTTCTATAGGCCGCTCTCCTCCTGGTCCCGCCTCTCTCCTCCTCATTAGCATTTAAAGCTACAGACGGTGAAACGGCGCGTCCTGGGAAATCTCGTTTTGGGACTGGATCAAAGTGCACCAAAGCTGAATTTTGGAAAGAGTCTTTAGATACAGAATTAGGGGACCAACAAGACTGATATAAAAGTAAAAAAGAACAGGGGACCTTTAAAATAGCCTGTACTCTACCGTAACAAAACGGTGATATTGCATCGTATGGATTGGGAACAATTCTGAGGATGTATTTACAATCTAGCTCATGGCCACGGATCTCTATTCATTTTAATAACAGCACAGTAAAGTAGACATTTTTGACAAACGCGATAGAACCCCAAAGGGACTCCCGAGGTAACATGGCACCCGAGGCCATGACGTAACCAGACGAACTACCCGCCCTGTGTCCTCTCCCCTCTTCGGCAGGTACTTCCACAGCCCCACCGACACCAAGGAGCTCCTCTACGACCCCGCGTCCGTCATGAACGGGGACACGCTCAAGTTCTGCCAGAAGGAGGCGTGGTGCAAGATGTCCTTTTTTGTCCTCTCCTTCTTCTATTACCTGTACTGGTGGGTGTCAGTCCACTGCTCGTACTCTACTGCTATTCTTAACCAGAGTCCATGTCTTCATAAGGACGCATCTTATGTCTTCACAGGACTGTATGCTTATTAGTAGTATGTCTGATTGCTATAGTATAAGCTACCATTAGCCTATAGCATAGCATGGATATATGCTAAATTAAGCATATCATTCGGCAACAGGGGGCCAAACCAGTAATGTACCTTCATGTGAACGTTCACTTCTTCTTCTCTTTTTCTCCCAATATGAACAACGTGCTCCTTTTTTACTATTCATTATGATTACTCTTTTTAGCGTGTACTGGACCTGACCTGCAATTTCGTGCTCCATTGGGTGTAGTGAGTTTTTTTTTGGGATTTTTTTTTTTTTGTATTCGATTTTGTTTTCTCTCTCCAGCACCCCACCCACCCTACCTCCACTCACCCTTCAGCTCTGCAAGATTCCCACAGCACTCTAATCCCCACTCTGCAGGAAGCTTGCTGGTGACCTCTGACCTCTGTCCTGTGTGTGTGTGTGTGTGTGTGTGTGTGTGTATATTTGGCCGCAGCTGGTTGTGTGTTTACTGACATGCACCTGCTTGTGTGTTGTACTGTGCAGTCTTGTCTGCAGGCACAATGTGCTTCCCGTTCCTACGTTCTTCATGTACATTTTTTATTTTTTTATTCCGGCATGACCTCTGACCTGCTTAATTGTCCGTCCACAAAGAGTCCCGAATGGCGCCTATCCTCCAGCACCTGCTACCTGTGCAGTGCTTTTCCACAGCATCCACCCCCCACCACCACCAATGGCTAATTCGATATCGGCGAGTGAAGCCCACCCGGTGCAATTACAATGGCAGGTTCCTGCCACGCCTCATTAGCTTAACAGCCATTTACATTTAATGAAACACGCAACGACGGTGGCTCTGTGACAAGAGGGGGCATTCCACAGAAAATGTTTTTCGGGGAAAGAATTGCCACTGAGGTGAGAGCTCATCGACATCTGGGCCGAGGGCAAGATTCCTCATCTTCACAGGAGATCCCCCACAACCCAGTTTGATCGCGGTGACATGGCGTGTGCAGATGAAATCAGTCCAAAAAGCCGCCTGGTCTGTAACGGACCGTAATTTTCCACCTGGACAGTCAGGGACAAGTTGAAGAGAAAGGCCTGAATGGTGGGGCTTTCACAGCAAGTCACATGATCAATTTCATCCTATCGTGATAAATCTTGATCCTGATGGGAGTGGCATGGACGCCGCCCTGATACACCCAGATTTTTGCAGACGGAACATGAAAACCATCTCAACACGGTCTTCATCATCATCATCATCATAAGGGACTAAAAGAAGACAGATAACTTGGCGCATAGGGCACATTCACTGACGTAAACTGGCTAGTTGGCGGCGGGCGTGATCCTGGGACGTCTACAGAAGCAATCACGTTTGTTCCAACGAGAGTGTGGATGACCGATGTCGCGTCCCTGTCCCAGATTACTGTTGTGGCCCCGCCCTCTCAGGCGATGCTGTCCAGCTGTCCATCACGGACGTCAGGCGAGGAGGGGGGGCGTCCACATTTAGAACCGCGCAGTAATCCTCGGACAAAGTGGTCTTGGCATCAGATGGCACACCGGAAAGGAAGAGCAGTAATTAGGACGCAAGTTTGGAGTCCGCGGGCGCCGTATCTCATCTGCAGCGGCTGATGTGCTGGTCAAGAAGTGGAAAAAAAAGGAGAAGATGAATATTCATAACCCGCCAGCGTCCTGCGTCCCCAGCTGAGCTCTCATTAAAGGGCTTCGCATAAAGCCGGCGCACTTCTTGGCAGGGAAGTTTGGAGACTGTTTTCATGACTTCTTAATGATCTTTAGCTCGCTGTAATAAGATGTTTCTGATGGAAAAAAAAGATCTAATAAAGTTTGCATGACTAAATAATATTTGCAATCTAAAATAACCATCATAGACTAAACTAAAGACATGTCCAGGGTCGTAATAGAATCTTAAAAGGGAATGTAGCTACGTGAAATAAATGAGTGGAATCGGGGGTCCTCATGCCTACCAGAGGGCTGCACGGTTAATGACAAGTTTGGAATTTGGAACGTTTAGAGTCAGTTCAGCCATACACAAGTGCACCGAAGGTCAAAAGTAGGACAAGACAATAAGACATAATCCAAGACGGAAGTGCAACTTGAAAAAACTAAATAAGAACTGATCATTTGCTGTGGATATAAACCACTTTCCATGTAATCCGTACACTGTATGGTTCTATTGAAGAAAAAACCCAAAACGTCTTCTTCAGAGCCATTTCCTTTCAGGAAAATCCGACTATTGGGGGTTGATCAGCCTTTTTAATTGATTTGCCGGTCTGAAGCACTTTCTGATAAATGCTGTGATTAGTTTTTTTTGTTTTGCAGATTTGGCCAGATTACTGGTTTACAGCGGTGCTGTTTAGATTTATTAAATTAACCACACAAGATGTGTCGCAGGTCCATTTCACATTTTGTGTGATTTAAATCACACTTTGTTGTTTTGCAATTTTGAGGTAAATTAATATCTGGCAGCATTGTATACTGTGGTATAATTGCATTCTGTTCTCTCCTTGCAGTATGATCTACTCTTTGGTTGCATCCTAACAACAGAAGAACATCTTGGCTCATCCGGGACTGTTCCGTAAAACCATTCAGAAAGCAAAAAGAACTTTTTTTTTTTTTTGTCCACACTAACGTTGTTTTGCCGCCACCACTGGAAGGACAGCGCGGATTTGGAGTTTAAAAAGCACGAAAACGGCACATGGACAGAAGATGGCAGGGTTTACAGCGCTCGCACAGTTCGTCTGAGGCACAGCACAAGGCGCCTGTACAGTACCGTACGTGAATGGCCTTTTTTTAATATTAAACTATGAACAAACGTTGCGTTGACGCGTGAACATGAGAAACGCGTCTGATTACTTGGCTTTCTTTTAGAACTAAGACTAGAAGCATTTTTGAAGTACGACTTTGCACAAAAGTTCTCGAGTTTGCACAACAGTTTGAAATCTGTTTTCACCCAGAAAAAAAAAAGTTCTTCCAGCGCACGCCTGACTAAACTGGTTGTAACCGCGGTTGTAATCAGACTTCCGTGCAACACCGATTGGTAATCGTTTCCGGTGAAGGATGCAACCGTTCAATGAGGCAGCGCAGGCACACGTACAGGCGAATTTTGCATTGCACAAACATTTCAGGAGGCCTGAGCACATTGGAAATCAGCCGCACGCATCCCACATGCAACTCGCTTCTTCTAGGAGAACCGTCCAACCGCAGCAGAATTACATCTCTACCTTTTTCTGCCCATTTTGAAATAGATGGACTGGGTGGTCAGCGTGGCGTATTAATATTTTTGGTTCATTTGCCTTTTTAATTTGTGTAATTCTGCTTAATGAACATGTAGCATAATGTAGATATTTTGAAATAGCTGCCTGCCAGTAGTGAGAACATGCTAGTAAATCTTTACACAACTCCAGTACAAAAATAACACATTTCAATATTATTTAGGGCAATTGGGTTATTTTTTTGATAAACGAGGGCTCTTGTATACTAAAAAACACACGACAAAATGAAAAAGGACAGAAAGAATATAACCATATGCATTTCAAATAAACTGGCAATATCTACCTTATTTCCAACGATTTGCTTTTCACCCTTTAGATTGAAAGTCTCCCCACAGACATCACTGTTAAGGCGCTGTGCCATTCCATCGATGTAAATTACTGCAAATTTTTTCTATCTTTATTGTGTACGTGTTATACCCAAAATGAATTTGGTGATAGTTAATAAAATCTTACACAAAAATGTTCACATTTGTCTCTGTTTCCGAGGTGTGTTATACTGTTATCATGACGGCTTGAGGAACTTTTCATCCGTTCGTTTATTACTGTCGCTCTAAACTCCCAGTTCTAGTCATGGCAGGCGTTTTGTGCCGTGTGGTTATTTCACTCAATTAACCCCAAAACGTTTCTCACATCCCCCCCTCCCCGCATCCCGACATCTGCGATTTCACTAATGTGCAGAGCGCAGCCTGTCCACACGTTGCCACGTTGAGACGAAAGGGCCTCCGAACTGTGTTTGGTGGCGCCGAGCGCTCCGCGGCAGGCCGTCCTTGCGCAGGCCCGTCTGATGGGACTCGGAATTGCACTTCGTTCAGGGCCCCGGGGCCTTTCACATGTTCGGCCGTGAAAAATGAGAGTGAATGGATGTCAACTGCAACCCTGCCACCCCCTCAGTCACCATCTGTGCCAACGCCACAAATCGCATCCTTTACGCCAAGTGGGAACGCTGGCAGGAATTAAAGCTGCTTTCCTGTTTTTTTTGCTCATTTTGCAGTCAAAACGTTATTTCAGCTACCCCCCCCCATCCTGTTCTGACCTTGCATATTCCACATGACTTGTGTTATTAATATCCTTGAGAAGGAGACTGTAAGCGTTATGAGGCTTGACAAGTGTGGCGACGCTCCGGCCCCGCCCCCCCCCCGCCCGTGGTGGCAGACGGACAACCTGTCAGACTCCCGAGTGCCCCGGATGTCCACCCTGTCAGAGCAGATTACCCACCATGCCATCTGAGCGGGGGCTGCACCTGTCTCCTCCTCATTCTCCTCATGCTCCGCCCCCCTTATTTTCCACCATAACTTCGCTCCAAAACATGGCCGCTTCTGCTCCTCCTGACCTTTTACATCCCGGGTGGGAGGAATTCCAGTTCCACAACTATCATTTTTCACACCTACGGACGGGGGGACGTTTCATTGCTCGGTGAAATGAGGACAGAAGGTTAAATCCAGGGCCACTAGCTTCACTGCACAAGCGTAGTTTTTACCATCAAAATAAAATACGTGTCTGATTCTAAGATGGCGTCAAATAAGCCCTAATTACCCTAAACATTACTCGGCCGCAAAGCGAGTGAGGTGCCTTCGCGTGAATCTTAACGCAGTAATTACTTTGGATTAATTATTGGCTGCAAGGGTCCATTTCAAAACTTAATATGGTGCAACACTTGGAAATCTCTTCTCAGAGCGAGCGGCCAAAGTCGTCCACGCAGCTCATGACTTGCTTGGAATACGCAGTATTTATCCTCAGCTTTTGTGGCGATGGAGCCTGGACTACAGGTCAGCCGCTGGGCCACAGGCAGCATGATGCCACATGACAATCTACCAGCACCGTCGTTCCAGGTTCGTGTTCAACAGATTTGGAAAAGTACATCCACAGGTTAAGTTCCCGGTGAAAACAAGGGCCGTGAGGGAGAGATAATGGGGGAAGGAAAGGGCATGGGCACAACAACAAAATCCTTATTTCCCAGCAGGGGCAGATGTCTCACACGGGTACACCTCAGATCCTGGAGGGAAAACTGGAGAGATGGGCAGGTCTCCATCCACTAGCTATCAGATTCGTTTCCAAAAACCCTGCGGTTGCGGCGCCGCTGTGAAGCCATTACAACTGCATCGGATGAATACTCAACTGCTCGCTCCGAGCGTTTATTTTCCGCCACCAGCCAAGAGCGAAATGCCTGCTGTGGCTGTGTAATCTCACAAACTGCAGACTTTTGGTGGTTTTTCTATTACTTGCTAGAATTACATCCGACAAGTGTCCGGGCCACCAAACTGAATATGTCCCACAGACAAATCTACTAACAATTAGTAACATTAATAACAGCGATACTTGATATTACGCCTGCCAAGCACACGTAACAATTACGGTCCTATAATTGAACCGTGGGGTACCTAATATCTGTATTTTCAATGTGTTTTCAGAACATTGCTCATTAATATTCACAAAAAATTATTTGTCGATCAGTTTCCGTGCTCATGTCGGAATCCTGATTGGGATGGTTCAGGAATGCTTTTCTTTTCTAGTTTTTGAACTACAGCTTTTTCTATCAGGATTCTTATACATTTTTACAAAAGAATTCAATGACTCTAAGGCAAATTTTCATGACCATATGTTGAAAAAAAACCACCAGCTGTAATTTACATGACTTTTAAAAGGAGACACACGGCTGAGAAAGTTCTGCAATATTTAAGCAATGCAGCAGCACGTGACATGGTTCACTATGTAAAGCCAGCAAAGATGCTACAGACCTGTGCAGATTTCAATGACCTTTCCAAAACTTTGTTTATTTCATATGCTCTTTTTAAATTTTATGACTTTTCCAGGTTCTTAATGACTGTAAGAACCTATGTGTCACGATAGCTGGACATGACACAAACAGGGCAGCTTTATACACTCATACACAGGCGAACACGATTAGGAAACATTACACAGGATGAACACGAAACTCCGGTCCAAACTTCGAACCCGGAGTAGCCCCTGCCAGATCATGACACTATGAAATAATTGTTATAATAATGGACGATAAAAAAGAATAGTAATTTTGGTTTAAGTTTTCCAAGCTTTCCATTAAATATATTAAGGGTGTTATTAGCATTGTGGGTATAACACACCCACACATGAACTACAAACTCCCAGGTTCAAACCCCACTTACTACCATTGTGTCCCGGAGTGTCCCCTGGGGGACGGTCGCTGTCACTACTCATCTGTAAGGGCACCTGATAAATGCCATAAATCTGCATATGGATTCTATGAGGCACTGAATGAGAATTATAGTTCACTTGTGCACATCGGGCAGTAACATTTGCAAGCATGCTTAACATTCTTGAGCTTCCTTGGTGTTCATTAAATGCTTGGTGCTATTCAAGATATTATGCAGGCCAACAGGTATCCAGTAAATATAAGTACACTGCTCCAAAAAATAAAGGGAACACAAAAATAAGACATCCTAGATCTGAATATTCTTGTTTAATACTTTGTTCTTTACAAAGTTGAATGTGCTGACAACAAAATCACACCAAAATTATCGATGGGAATCTAATTTATCAACCCATGGAGGTCTGGTTTTGGAGTCACACTCCAAATGAAAGTGGAAAAACACACTAGAGGCTGATCCAACTTTGATGTCAGGATGAGGCTCAGTAGTGGGCGTGGCCTCCACGTGCCTGTATGACCTGTGTATATGGCCTCCAAGTGCCTGTGTATATTTACTCTGGTGTTAAGGTGTAGTTTTCTACATCAGTGGGGCCTTTTTTTGAAATACTGTGATGAACCGCTAAACGCTAATAAATGGTTTCATACGAATTCATCGACTTCTCGTCTTCCGGGGGAAAAAAACACAGACGGTGAAGTGGTAGTTAGACTGAATGCTAGAGGCAAGCGGCGACAGCTCGCGGTGGGGCTGCGAAGCTCGGATGATGACTGCGTGTACGTGTCTGACTCACCGTCCTGCGCATGTTAAGCTGAAGCACTAGTCGGTGCATATCAAATCAGCCCAGAATAATTCCAGGCATCCGCAAATCAAAAATAGACACAGAGGGGATGCACAGCTTGCGAGTGGCTTCAGTTCAGGAAAGTTGCGCTTTTATTGTCAGCCGGGCGCACAGATTGACAAGTATTCACCTTCTTCATGTTTCGTGCCTTTATGCATTATTGATACAAAAATTGATCTCTAAAAAGTGATCTATAAGTAGCAATAAAGGAACTGACCCCCAACTCTTTTAACAAAAAAGCAGAGCATAAACCGCATATAGCCACTCTATGGAAAACAACGCATGTCTCCATAAGGAAAAGCTGTTTGTACAGTAACAGTGCACATGCCCAGCATCCACCAACCATGAATTTAATATTAAAAAGCTGAAATGAAACCGCATTCACAACCGGTTCACAACTCAGGTAACCTCACCTGATTTGACAGGGATCTGAGTGAAGGATGAAACTTTGCACCAGCACCTCCTCTCTGCCAGGTCGAGCTATTAATGACAATTAGTGACCAGGACTGAAATGTTCCCATCATTGACCAAGGTGGTGATTTGCATAAGTGGTGGGCGCCCGACGCAGACAAGAGCGCCGAACAGGCTGAGTGGCTCCGGGTCCCCCGTGGCTGGGGGACGAGTGGCTCTCGCCGAGACTGCTTATTACCAGCAAGTCGTGCTGCTCCTCGCTGAAGGCCACGACCTTCACTCGGCATCGGCTGACTCCGCCTCGCCACGTGGGTCTTCGAGAGAGATTCTCTTCTCCGTCCTCCTTAAATAACCATTCAGGGCATTAGACCGAAAAAAGGCACACCGAACGAAGCTAACTCTGGTTGAACTTTCAAAACTTGAAGTAATCTGTCACACCTACTATTTCAGCGTTGCTGTAATGTGAATAAACAGGTTACAGCAGGTTTGACTGGTTTATTTACATGACATTAATGCTATAATATTACTTAATTTTTTATCCAGTGTTCACTTTTTACACAAAAAAAAAACAACAAAACATAATTCCCTCCCTGATCATGTCACATGACTTGGTCTTAGGCCCGCCCACTTTTTCGGGGCAGCGCTGCAATGTCAAACGCCGGACATCATATCACACACACTTCCATTCACACGCACCGAGTGCATCACATACTAAAAGTAGAAACGGCCGAGTGTGTGTGTGTCAGTGTGTGTGTGTGTGTGTGTGTGTGTGTGTGTAGGGGGGTTGGGTGTGGAGCTGCAGCAAAGGCCCCTGGGAGGCTCATTAATGCACTGGGGCATTATTAAAGGTGGCATGTCTGTCCAGGCACTGTCTGTGGTCTCTGTATCGGATCTGCCAGGACGCCCTGGGCCTGTGCTACAGGCTGGCAAGAACCGAAGAGCTGAACTACTGTTGACGGCAAAAAACATCACATGATGATAAAAGCACCCCACCAGCTGCTATGTAGCATGCATACAGGGACATGTGTACATAAAGTCATCCCCAGACGCACATAATTAGCTCGCCGTGGCATTTCTGTGTGCACGGAGGGCGTATGCATATATATAAACGTCTACCGGGCCTCCGGCTGTGGAGCCGAATTTCCCCCATTCGTCTCCATCTCCAGTTTCTCACCAAACCTCGCACTTCTCTTCCTCTTGGTATTTTTACCACTTGTGAATAATTGCTATTTCTGTGGACGCTACGCCGCTTCGTCCTTCACAGCACGCCGAAAATGGTTTGTGTGGTTGAAGAGCGCCGCTTGGCGCACTGGCCATTGGGTTATCTAAAACATTAACTGCTTCAGGTTCCAGGAACAGGCTTGATGTTCCCCTTCCGAGGTGCAAAAGCGCACCGTTCATTGTCCCCTTTGGCAATTCGGACCCAAAATTAAAGCCTGTCCCCAACAATCATCAAATATGAACATGGATTATTTCGAATCTGTTTTTCAGGCATTTCCATCCATTGGTGTGGCCCCCCATTGGCCTGGCGGGTAAGGAAACAGGCCCGTTATCAGAAGGTTTGAATCCCGACCCGCCAAGGTCCCACTCACCGTCCCCACTGCTCAGGGGACATGCAGAGGACACAGTTCTCAGGGGACACGGGACAACTAATCCCTTTCACTTCATCTCATGTAGTGCAGCTTTCGGAGACCAACATTGCCTAATTTTTTACAGGGTTTTATTGATCATATGAGAACATCTTTATCAGGTGCTAGTAGCCTAGCGGGTAACACTCTCACCTATGAACCAGAAGACCCAGGTTCAAATCCCACTTACTACCATCGTGTCCCTGAACAAGACACTTAACCCTAAATTGCTCCAGGGGGGGGACTGTCCCTGTAACTACGGATTGTAAGTCTCTCTGGATAAGTGCGTCTGGTAAATGCTGTTAGTGTAAATGTTAATGTTTATCAGCCATTTGCAGCAGACTTTCAGTGAAATGTTGGGCATGATGTTGTAGATTTAAATCTTCTGTTTGCACACAGTGGCTCGTGCCTGCTTTTGCCTCACTCCAGTTGCATTCGTACTACCTGTTTAGCAGTTTATAATGAGATGCATGGCATGGCCGTGCCATGCCCACAAGTCAAGGTGTCCTCAGACCTGACGTGTCTATTTAGGTCTTCTCCTGGCTGTTTTCTGTGTGTACGTGTGGAGCCTTTTTCGTTCCCGGCCAGATTACCCTGCCAGGATGCAGCATTCGCAGAAATCGCTCTTTATTCACCCATCTGTTCTGCCGGGGAGAAATTTCGGCTGGGCAGGAAGCTCAGCATTTTCAATTAGGTCACATGAGCGTCTTTTTTGTCCAAAGCAGAATGTGCTTCTGCAGCAGTGCGTCGCTGAGAGCCATACAGCAGGTAGAAAGGAAGAAATTGATTCATGATTTCTCCTCATGTCGTAACCAGCAGAATGGCACAGGGCATCTTTACCCCTTATGGCAACCTGACATTGTCATTCTGAGGTTGCATGTGTTAACTTGCAGGTTCATCTGTCAAATATACTTATGCATCGCAAATAATGTGAATAATGTTCATGCATGTCATATTCATTCTACATAAAAAGAAAAAACATTTGTTTGCTCATGAAACTCTGAAAACTATTAGAAAATTAGCTTTGGTTAATCGAATTCATGATGCAGGAGCCGTATCTTCAAATTTCACTTTTTTTTAATTAAACATTTGTAAAAAAAAATCCTTGTTTAAAGGATTCCATGGTACTTCACCTTTTGCATTATGTAAAAGTGATTTGGTTAAATTAGAATAACGTACATTGAGAGCGGCAACGTGATGTTATATGGATGGCAGAGGCTTGCTGCAGCTGAACATTTATACACATCACTGTCACTGCAGGGTGCAAGTCTGGCCACCACCCAGAAACATCGGGCCAGCAGCCATCCGGCGGTCAGAACCTGGCCGGTGATTAAGGGCCAAAGCGTGACTAATGCAAACAGGGCATGACTCAAAATGCACTCTGGCTTGTGTCTGTGGTTCTGAGGGTCGGAACTTGGTCCATCTTGGTGATCCGTGGAAAGCTGCTTATTCAGGAACTAAATTTGATAAATACGTTAAATATGACTTAATAAAATAAAATTTAAGTTAAAAACAACAACTGATATCTGGAGAGAGAGAAATTTTAGGCTCATTTAATTATAAGACACTCAATAAACCCATTTATGTGTCATTCTGATCAGCAGCTAAAGGTCACTAGAGGGCCTTTGTCTTATGTGATTAGAGTCTTCTGTGCTTATTTTATTTGTAACACCTCCATATTCTCCCATTTGCTGCCTTGTTTGGGGAGCATGTCTCCATTTTTCTTTTCACTACATTCAGTTGTCTCTCGGTGAAGAAGAAGGACGCATAAGCGTCATGAAACAGGGGTTTAATACTTGGTAGACAGGACAAGGGAAACCAAACAATGACCTGACAGAAAACAGACACAAACAGGGCAGCTTTATACACTCATACACAGGTGATAACATTGAGGAAACATTATACAGGACTAACGCGAATCTCCGATCCACACTCTTTAGACTTGTGATTTGAGAAGATGTCTAGACTTTTCACATTTATACATTAGGAGGTCGTTTAAGGAAGATTTTATTGGTGATGTTTACATGACATACACAGCAACAGAAAAAGCTCCTTCATTACACATCACCTTATTTCATCAGCTCAAGCCACTTATTTTTATCCATCCTTTCCTGAATTCCTCTTATCTAGTTCATGGTTACAGGGACATTGGCGTCTGTCCCTGAAATCTTCAGTCACAGGGGAGGAACAACCCCTGGACAGGGCCACTTCATCTCTCTCTCTCACACACACACACACCTATTTAGCATCATGTCTGTGCCCTGTGGGAGAAAATCCCACGCAAACAGCCCCGTTCTTGAGCATGGAACCCCCTGTCCTCTCTCCACGAGCAGAGACGGGCCATATATCCCAGCTCGCACCTGCCCGCAGCTCCTCTCCGCAGCGGGGGGCTTCTGAAGGAGCTGGCACAGCTCTCCAACTTGTGGAGCAGGGAAAGAGAGCGGGTTTCAGGCTCTATTTCCCTCCAAATTATCGGGCCGCGGCAGGATGAGGGGGCCCGTGGCGGCCGCCCCCCTGCCGCGCACCCCTGCTCTGTTTCAAACGCAACGACGCTCAGAGAGAGCGCAATAGATCACGCCGGGAGCCGGCGCACCGACTTCCGTCTTTGTGTTCCACAGACGCCTTCAATTACCACCACTCCACCCAAGAAGGAAAGCTTGACTTGGAAAGGACAGAGTAAACAGGGTAACAAACTGTGTTAACCTTATATAACCTTATAAGTAAGTACTAGATGTACAATTAAATATAATCCTTATTCTAGTGTCACCTTCTTCTCTATTTTACTTTCATCTATCTACCATGTGTCACTTCTGCTGGGGTTAAATGGATGTCCTCTGTGCGAATAAAAGTTATAAATGAGAAAATGGTGAGTTTTTCAAGTCCTGGCTTAAACAGCCCACAGCCACCAGAGACCGCCACTGGGCTTCATCTGTTTTGGTCCCATCGGTCCAGTGTCGCACCAGTGTAAATTAATTCCTTTTGATTTGTCTGTGCTTTGCCTTAACATTGGTGGACAAAAAAAATGGTGTTGTTTCAGCTTTTATCTATGAAAGGAAAGTCCACAGAGATGGAGGAGGAAGTCTAGTCAGTCCTGGTGTCCCATCAAGCTGTTGTGGAAAGCATGTGCTTCCTCTGAAGCTGACGAACAGATTGTTCATTTGTGCTTTGCTGCATTGCACATATGTTTGCCAAAAACAATGCTGGTGATAAAGAGTTTTATCTTTTTTTTTGCATTACAGTGTGGGGGAGGAGTGATAATAAAACCAGACAGTCAAGTTCAAAACATGAAAGGCTGAATCCTTCAGATGGGTGTTTTCTGGGCTCTGGAATTCAGCGGAATTAAGCTCCATTTCACATATTTTAGATGTATAATAGATGTTAGACGTAGTGAAATGAAACAACGTTTCTCTGGAACCTACACGTAACAATTAAACAACGTTACATGCTAACAAAGCGACCGCATGTGACACAAAAGTGGTGTGTGGAGTCCTTCACTATGCTGGTGGCTTTCTGGATTCAGCATGTTGATAAATGTTCGTTATGGAGGGAAGAGTGACTCTTGGTGACTCTTCTCAGCTGTCCTCACTAGAGCTTTCTGACCCCAGACTGGTCAGAAAGCTCTCAATGGTCCTTCAATAGAAGGTGGTGAGGATGGGTGGTGGGAGATGGGCTTTCATTAAGGGTGAACGCCTCAAGACGCGGTTTCAAATTTGCCGTGTGGATTCAAGTGACATCGAACGTTGATGTCATGAATTCATTTGTTAGCCCCGCCCCATAATACAAGCTTGTGCGGTCTTCACTCTTTACAGACGTCTGTTTGTCCACCAGGAGCGGCACCTCATGCCTTAAACCGGCCCAATCAGCAGAAAGGGGGGTTTGGAGGTGGAACAAAAATAAGGAGACCTGAAATGGCCAATTTCAGAGCATGAAGGTGGACAGGTATAATTGACCCTGGCACAGGGTGTCCTCTTCCATCAAGTCTGGAGTGCTGCACACTGAACCCGAGTTCCTTCGCTCGATCCCACCAAGATAAATAAATAAAGAGACCTACAAATTATTTGTTCCAGTTGAGCTATTTCTCCTCCGTACATGTGTCATTTATGAATATCTCGATATTACTTTCCCTCCCGACACTGTCCAATATTTCTGTCTCATTATGCTCCGTTTAAATATAAATGGGGACATTTACTTTGTCAAGCTGTTCCTCCAGCTGTTGTCTTATTGCAATTCAAATGTCACGCTGGCTTAGATAAAAGGGGGGAAGTCATTTTTCATTCCTCAGACTGTCACACTGCTTACAGTTCTTAGTTAAAAACAGGGAAATTTCTAGATGCGCCAGGAAACGTCCTGATGGACCTTGTGCCTGCAGCAATTGGGTGTCTTATTGATGAAAGCAACAAATGTCTACATCAGATGACTAATAATCATTCATATTCATGTTATTTTCTGATATGTAGAAAATGCATTGATTTAGGATTAATCATCAGGGATCATCGTCTAGAACCTTGAAGTAAAAAGAAAACCAAGAAGCGAATCCCATCACGCCATCTTCTTAACGACTCTCTTTATGAAGTGACTCGAAAGGTGATTTCGCATGTTTTGATTATTAATAGTTGCCGTTTAGGGGGTTGGTTATTTAATGGGTCACACCAACCCCTCTGGCACCCTGCTTTAATGAGGGATGGAGCGTTTTCTTCAGGTTAATCCGCGTCGTAGCGTGTGCTCGGAAAGCCGACGTCACCCCCGAAATCTCCACTCGTTGCTCAACTTATATCCAAAGCGGCAGGGACTAATGCCTGTCTCAGCCGCCTTCGTGCTCGCCGCGATATTTCAGTTTCATCAGAGTAATATTGTGCTTTTTATTATGAAGAGGCTTTTATTATGAAGAGGCTTTCATTGAGCGCGACAGGTTTTATTCTAACACCATGAAGTTCTAGGCTATTGAAGCGGCGCTTCTAATTTGTGAGGGAAACTCGACGCGTTATCGAAGTGGATGAAGATGAAGGCCGTCATTTGTACAAAAGAAAGTGTTTTTTAGGCCGCACACCAGCGCGCGGAACATCTTCTCTTAATTGTCAGTGCGTCGCAAATGGCGTCGTTCATCTTGCTAACAGCCGCGGGGGGGTAGAGTGCGCGGTGCTGGCGGGCTGGAAATGGCCCGGCAGGGGGTCCGTTAATGACCTTATTACCGCCAGAGGAGCAGCAGGCCGCAGGCCTCGAAATACCCACGTGCTCATCGGGACGGCGAGGACGCGGCGTGTCGCGGGCTCACGACAGCTGTGCATTAAAAAAACGAATAAGGGGACACGTCTGCACCCTGCATCAAAGCTCGCCCCGCCCACCGTACCCAGTGTGATCTGTACCTGCCACCGTTTCCACGGAAGCCGGTTGCGTAACTAGCGTGCGTTTCCACCCCCCCACCGCCCCACCACCACCAACCGCCATGAATATTTTAAGACCCACGACACCAAAAGAACGAAGGCCCTGATCTCCGTCCAGAAGATGCTTTATTTCGTCTCATCTGGATGCGGACGCTGCAGTGAGTGAATGAGCGGCTTCATGAAAAAATCATGAGGACGCAGCGCTAATGCAGCAGGCTGGTGTGAAGTGCGCGGCGTCTGCTGCCGGTGGAGGAGTGGAGGGTCACTGCGGATGCGAGATATCGTCTTCCCAGCGGTCTCAGCCGGTTGTTTTTTTTTTATGAGCATGTGGGTTAAATGCAGAGGACACGTTTCGTTGCGTCACCGCGTACTGCGCTCCACAACGACAATCACTTCACCTTCACTTCTCACTTCAAACATCTGGAATGTTCTGGAGCGGTCGCCATGATTACTGTAGGTCTGAAGAGAGTTTTACATCCAGGACATTTCATTGGAGGATCAGTCAAGGCCGCGGGTCTGACGGGGTCGGAGATGGAGATGAATGTCCTGCGGGCACGTAATGATCGCAGTTTAATGAAGATCGCTGTTTTTATTTCCTGCCGTATACCGTATGAGCAGCGTACGAACGCTGACATTTACAAAGCCGGACGTTGGTGAGGGACAGATGGCTTCTGCCGTCTAAATTCCATGAATGTTCATGAAGTGTAATTGCAAGTAATTACATCCTTCATCATCCGGTAGAGGCTTGTAATTATGCGAGGGCGTGGCGGAAATGCGCCCCCAGCCTGCCATGGCGGCGAAATGAAATGCCCTTGTTGTCGTGACGATGGAAAGTAATTGTTCATTTAGGTGATCGAAAGTTTCCAGTGTTGCTGCTCATGTGGTAGTAGCCTAGTGGGTAACACACTCGCCTATGAACCAGAAGACCCAGGTTCAAATCCCACTTACTACCATCGTGTCCCTGAGCAGGACACTTAACCCTAAGTTGCTCCAGGGGGGGACTGTCCCTGTAACTACTGATTGTAAGTCGCTCTGGATAAGGGCGTCTGGTAAATGCTGTAAATGTATATGTGAGTTTAGCCCTTTGAAATTAATAGGAGAACGTTTAGGTTTTCAGCAAATAAAGGAATAAACGCAAATGACACCAGAAGTCAAACTTACTACTTCATATTTTCTGTTATTTGCATTTCGTTTTGTTCTGAGAATTCATCAGTTTGGAACAGTTCCAGCATTGCAAAAAATATCAATAAAATTCACCCATGTGAACAAAACCCGGGCCAACGTGATGTGAAGTGAAGTGAAGTGATTGTCACATGTGATACAGCACAGCACACGGTGCACACAGTGAAATTTGTCCTCTGCATTTAACCCATCACCTTGAGTGAGCAGTGGGCACCATGACAGGCGCCCGGGGAGCAGTGTGTGGGGACGGTGCTTTGCTCAGTGGCACCTTGGCGGATCGGGATTCGAACCGGCAACCTACTGATTACGGGGCCGCTTCCTTAACCGCTAGGCCACCACTGCCCACGTGGAGACATGATGCACACCATGTTAACCACCGCGCCACCATGTGGCCCTGCTCTGAAACGTCACTGTGTAGAGTTACCTTTCTAAACTGTAACGTTGAAAAGACGTTGAAAAGACGTTGTCAAGACGTTTTTGGAAGTAAGCGATGAGAATGCTGTTCTAGAGCAATGAACGGAAATGTCCCATTCAGAACATTGCACACGGACCAATAATAAATACAAAAAATATATATACCTATTTAAGTTTGTGTTTGTAGATTGTATAGTGCATATTTTATACTTTCCTGTTCTATTGTTTTTTTTAATTTTCGCTTATCTACCTTTGTTCTGTCCACTTTCTGCCGTGACAATGCAGATTTCCCACTTGTGGGACTAATAAAGGTTTATCTCGTCTTATCTTATCTTAATGTCTGGCAGACGATGTTAAGGTGAGGACCAACAGCCGAAAAATCACTTCAGACATGGCAACCGTTGCTACTCCTGAAGCAATGATGGGGATTTTGCCGGAACTGTCTTTGGTGCAAGTAGCCTTTCAGGTAATGCACTCACCTATAGACCAGAAGACCCAGGTTCAAAGCCCACTCACTACTATCATGACCCTGAGTGTCTCCAGACGCTCTGGATAAGGACGTCTGGTAAATGCCGTAAATGGAACTTGCATCTCCGCTTCATCAGCGGGTGGTTGGTTTTTCCCATCATCCCTTGAGTGCACCCAGCTCTGTGTTTGCGGGCAGAAGGAGGGAATATCGGGACTCCGCCGGGGGAACATTAATATCTGGAGAAAAAAGATGTGTGTTTTGCACAATGGTCGATTTTGGTGTGTAAAGACTCCGTTGGACCCTCAAGCTGTTCTAGTCCCTGAATGAGTCCTTATTCTGCTGCTCGCTGTTGCTGCTTAGTTGATATAAGCTGATGGGAGCACGACCCCGGTGAGGACTGTGTCCCGCGGTGGACCCCGGGGGAGAAGGAGGAGAACCGTCCAGTCCACTCGGGCGGCAGTGTGAACAGAACGCTTCCCGCCCGCCTCAGAACGAGAAGCCGGATTGTTCATCACTCTCACATGTTAATAAGACTTCGCACGGATCCCAGGGCCATTACTGTCGGCACCTAGCATGGGGCAGTGGTGGCCTAGCGGTTAAGGAAGCGGATCAGAAGGTTGCCGGTTTGAATCCCGATCCGCCAAGGTGCCACTGAGGTTCCACTGAGCAAAGTACCGTCCCCACACACTGCTCCCCGGGTGCCTGTCATGGCTGCCCACTGCTCACTCAGGGTGATGGTTAAATGCAGAGGACACATTTCACTGTGTGCACCGTGTGCTGTGCTGCTGTGAATCACATGTGACAATCACTTCACTTTAACTTTAATCAGCACACCGGTAGCGTCCCGGCGATCCCACGCATCGTTCCGCTGTAAAATCTGGACAGGGTTCCAGAAGCTCCGTGGCGTTTGTATATTTGGACGCAGGCGGACTATTTATTCCCCTTTTGTTTGTGGCGGTCAGGACGGGTGCTTATTGAAGCGCAGGGCCGCTCTCTTGTCGAGAGTCGCGGGGCTCAGATGTGCAGCTGCTTATCACGGCCCAGATGAATTTGGCGCTCCAGCGGCCGCGATGGCGGACCGCGAATAGCGGCGGCGGCGTCGGATCAGATCGGAGCTTTCATTCTTCTACCTTAAATCCCAACGATTGCTTCGTGGTGCATTTCGACCACAAAGAAAAACAGCAACACGAAGCAAATAAAGAGTTGACGTGTAAATTCGACCAGCCTGAGGCTCCGGGCGGCATTATCGTCGAGGAGCGAGGAAGCAGATGAACTGCATGTGAAGCTTGGACAGATATTACTGCACATTAATACACAACCCCGGCGTCTCCTGGAGACGTTTCGCAGAGGAGGAAGCTCTCCGGGGTCCAATTCGCCACCGGAGCCACCCGAGAAGTGTGAAGTCTCGGCCCGGCTGAGAGCATTAACCCCATTACTGCTAATGGCAAATAGACCCGTCCAGTCGAGATGCGCCGTCGATAAGCCAGGAGGCGTCCAACCGTTTCCTTCGCACCGCAGGTCCGCCTTTTCATTGACCGGCCCCTTTATTGGTGGGTCGCGATGGGAGACGCATCGATCGGAGACTTTTACAGACTGGTCTTTCTCCTGAGTAAGTGGACATTGATTGTTGGAAGATGGTCGTCCTTGTTTAAGACGTCGGAGAAATGCAGTCATTGGGGGGCGGGCATGTTTGGAATCGTTCAGGCCACGTCAAGGGCGAAACGATTCAAAACTTTCATCAGATACCAGACTATTTGTCCTTTCTTTGTACCACTTTGTCTTTAAAATTTGTGAGGATGAAGGCCAGCAGGCGTGTCAGGCGTGTAAACGAGTACGCCCGTTTCTCCGTAAGACCGCAGCGGCGGCCATGTTGCTGGATAATGGGAAATCCGACGCAGGGCGCTGCCATTCGTCTCCGGCTGATGGGGAGAAAAAAGCTCGGTGACGGGCCGAGTTAAACACGGCAGCTTGACGTCAGCGGCCCGGTCATTATTCGCGGTGTGGAGGGCTTTAAAGTCGCTCCAGCAACTCGACTCGCCCCCTGGGGCTCTGCAGTGCGCTGTTTGGATCCGTGCCGAGGCACTTCCCTCATTAGCCTCCCTCCGGAACCTTCTGTCTCTAGACGGAGCTCCAGTGAATTATTAGACGGAATATTTAAGATTGAAGATGACGGTAGGGGGCGGGCCGCTCTGAGGGTCTGGGCAGGAATCGGGAATCGGATTCGTTGTCCTTGCTGGACACTCTACTCAGAGGAAGACGTGTATCCATGCGTCCAACCAGGTGACAGATGCTCAATATCACGCACAAGACAAATTCCGTCAAAACCGCCAATAAAACCAACATTTACGGCAGCAAAAATAGTCCCAAGAAATTGGTCACAGGATTTTTAGCATTCAGGTACGGCAACAGGCTTTAATATTTTTACATTTACGCCCTTATCCAGAGCGACTTACAATCAGTAGTTACAGGGACAGTCCCCCCTGGAGACACTCAGGGTTAAGTGTCCTGCTCAGGGACACGATGGTAGTAAGTGGGGTTTGAACCTGGGTCTCCTGGTTCACAGCGAGTGTGTCACCCCGCTAGGCTACTACCACCAGGCTTACGTTACCGTGCTCGAATGGTGCAGGTTTTTTAAATCTGGCCGCTTAAAGCCTTAAAGTGTGTAAATTTTCTTGAATTTTGCCGCCAGACAGCGGTGCCACGCATTTTAGCCTCCTCATCGAAGCCGGCACGATATACGTGTGTAAAAGTGAGAAGCCATTACGATGCGGAACAGACGGAGCCGTCCCTCTCCCGCTAAGCGTTACTACGAGCGACTATCTTTCGGGCCCAGCTGTGCGGACGTCATCTGCCTCGCGTCCGGCGTGAAAGTGGCAGGAATTCCGAGCCGAGCGCGCAGGCCTCACCGCCAACTGGCTGCAGTGGCGCACGGGGCGGCGGGCGAACGAACAGCCAGTCGCTGGGATGTTTTCCATGTTGTTGTTCGAGTTTAACAGTCGAAACACCTCGTCCTCGGTGGCAGATGTTCCCTGTGAGGTCGAGTCCGTGCTTTTGTTGGCCAGAACGTGAGCAGCCGGCGCCCTGGAGGCCGACTAGCGGGCTTTCTAAACCTGCTCGTCCTGGTTGACGGGAGTCTGGTGCCAAATCCCAGCAGTCCGGCCAGTTCCCCTGCCTTACTACGTGAGGAAAACCACTGGAACGCTAGGAGGACATGCAGAACACGGACGAAGCGTGCGAAGCTGCTAAGCAGGGTTCAACGTGCAGGGGCGTGGTCACAAGCCCGGCTGGCCACCCATTTACATTTACAGCATTTACCAGACGCCCTTATCCAGAGCGACTTACAGTCAGTAGTTACAGGGACAGTCCCCCCCTGGAGACACTCAGGGTTAAGTGTCTTGCTCGGGGACACAATGGTAGTAAGTGGGGTTTGAACCTGGGTCTTCTGGTTCATAGGCGAGTGTGTTACCCACTAGGCTACTAGCACCCCCACCAGAGCTGTTAATCACTTAAAATCTGACCTTTAGTGTTTAATAGTTGACTTACTTTCAAACCCAAAATATTCCTAAAGTAGAGAATTGTGTTGTATTTACTGACTCTATTTCACTCAAATTGCCATCAAGCGAGTGAACTTCCTTTAGATATCTAAAGATGAGTTGGTCTGTGTCTGATTATCACATTTCAATCTGAACCGTAAATTGTGTGATGGTCTCATCAGAACACTGAATTGTGGGCTGCATATCACACAGCAGATGAATTATCACTAAATCTTCCTGAATACCAGCTGAATGTGAGAATTGTTCTAGTTCAAAAGGTAGAAGACAAGTCATCAGATAAAAGGGTTTATATCTCGTGGTGATGAAATGGGTCTCAGCAGTGCATACATGGCACCCCAAAACGACCACAGATCCACCCAATTTCCTGCCACTGGGCACAACATGGGGACAAAGCGAGGTTTTCGAGACTGGAAGTACGTGCCGCCCGCCGGGCGAAGGAATCTTTTTTTTTTTTAAATAAGTAGTTTTCTGCTGAATCTATTTAAATGATCTCATTAAAGCGGATATTTGCTAGATGAGCAGACCGAAGCAAGCGACAAACAACTCCATCACCCCACGGTCCAGAAGCTGGGAACCTTTAGACATATTGGATTATTGATCGGCGCCGGGTCAGATCGCGTAATGGTGCTGGCATTTCCCGCCGTTTATGAACAGGGTCTGTTTGTTGGCTTGGCGCGGAAAAGGGCTCGAGCTGCTCTGCCGAGTTTAAACAGGCCTCCGGACGGGGACAGAGGACCCGTCATTACGTACGACTCTGGTTTCAAAGAACGGATGATGTAATTGGCTGAAACGCACCACACATCTTTTACGAGGTATCGCTTATTTTCTTGCCGCCTCCAAAAGGACTTTAAAATTAGAAATTAATATTTTTATCACTTTCTGCACACACACGCACACCAACACAAATATGACAATTTTTGAGATTGTGTTTCTCCAAAAAAGTCCAGGATTGCGTGTGTACATATCTAGATTTTGTACAATGCTGCACACGATCAACAGCCCAAGGGTCACTTCCCCGCTGGAACCTGGACGGTGCAGCTCATTAGACGGAGTGAGCCGACATGTCAATCTTCAGTCCTTACCGACAGTGACATGTACACGGTACGCGCTGGCGTTGCCGCGCCATAAATATGAAGTGAAGGGGTTGTCACATGTGATACACGGTGCACACAGTGAAATTTGTCCTCTGCATTTAACCATCACCCTTGGTGAGCAGTGGGCACCATGACAGGCGCCCGGGGAGCAGTGTGTGGGGACGGCGCTTTGCTCAGTGGCACCTTGGTGGTTCGAGATTCGAACCGGCAACCTTCTGAGTACGGGGCCGCTTACTTAACCGCTAGGCCACCACTGACTGAAATATCTTCAAAAATCAGTGTTACTAAAGAACTGTTTAGTGGGACCTAAATTATTAATATAAAATATTCTACTGACAAATGATTAAAAAAAAAACCCCGTATGCCCATGTTAATATCTCACCGTCACGGTGTCCGGCCACACCCGACGAAGGTTCTGGTATTAATGGTTTGTGTTTCTGGTTATGGTCATGGTCTGAGTATGGGATGAGTTGGAGTGTTCCCAGTGTCCATCTCCAAATTCCCAGTGTTCCGAAGCTTATTCCTATGTGTTTGATTGATTGATTGATTGATTGATTGATTGATTGAAATAAAAAGCGCCTGTCCCCCCACCCCCCCTCAATTGAGTCACACCTCAACACCCGTTATTAGAAATATTGATTGTTCATTTAATGCATATTTGTCCCCTCTAAATAGTCTTTAAACTAGCAGTTTAGTCCAGTTTACCGCTACTGGTTTACTGGTGTAATTAAATCTCTCCGTTTTTAATGTTTTTTCTTTTTATCTGTAGCCCTTTGAGATCATGTGATGAAAAGGGAACTTGTTATTAATGATAATTATTATTATTATAATTATTCTGGAGCCAGCCCAAGTTGTTCAGCTAGAACTCCAGAACCACAAAATGGAAGAGGCCCGTCTCCGGCGTCTGAACTGGCTTTCTGTCACGCCACCGCCATCAGGGGTCACGGCAGCCGGTGGCATCTGTCAGGTTTTATAGGAACGGCGTATCGCCGCGGATCTCGGGAGCGTGTAATGCAGGGCCCGGAAGGTGTGCTCGCCGTGACCCACATGGCACTGAGCGCGCTCAGACGCGGCCATGCCAGGCCGCAGGTGCAGAGTACGCGCGGGTGGAATCAGAATGAGCGGCGAATTAAAAACGTTGTAAAGGAATTGAGAAAATGATTTTTTTTTTTTTTTTTTGAGATTTAGTGTGATGAAACAATTCCGAGGACGTCCTGCATTTTGGAGATAACGGAATTTACCAACTCAAGCCCATCAGGAAACGCTTAATCCCGGCCAGGCTGCTTAGCCATGAAACAGATTGCGCCGCTTGGGTGGTGCCAACCACCTGGAATCGCCGGACGGGGCGGGACAGTCGTAAAGGGCCATTTTAAGGGGCAGGGCGTGGCCTATTGTACAAGCTGGGAAATTTGCATGATGGCCTTATGGCCTTTAAAACGTGTTTTGGTGCTCTGCTGGTGGAAAGAGTGCAGATTTCGTACGTCATGAAAACGTAATCGGCGTTTTCGAGCTCTTCTTTCCATTGTTAAATGTTAATGAAATGTAAATGCATGTTACTTTTGCCTGTAAAAATCCAGAGACTCCGTCTGACCTTTCTGCACGTTGCTCGGGCCACAGGTCAATTCATTATTTCTTTTTTCTCTTCTATAAATAGCGAGTTCATTTCGAGTCCATTATGGCGCCGTCGTGTGTTTGCGGCGTTTTTTTGCCTGTGTGAAATATAATGACCCGTTTTCATGAATTTGCAATTAAAAACAAACCCCCCCCCCAACTCCAGGAAGCAAGGACATAACTGTAGATTTTAAAACAAAGACGTATGAATAATGAATTTGCACACACACGCGCGGTCGGTTTTGTGCTATTTTCATACACACAGCTGCTTTCTTTAATGTGCACGGCCGGTCTGTGGGCATTAGCAATTTTGAGGGTCCGAGTTGGCTCTCCGTACGACCTACAGAGAGTTGCAGAAAAGTCGAGTTTTCTCAAATACGCGAAACACCCACCGTTCATGAATAAAGAGCCGTTTTTTATGAGGGTTAAACCTCCTGGGTAGTAAATTGGTGGCGAATATGCAGATTGCAATTCTTCTCTTTCCTAAAATGGCGTCAGTCGCTTGGAGCTTTTCTTTATGGCGGGCGTGACGTCCTTTTTACTTCCTGTTTGAGAAGTGGGGTGTTCTATAAGTTAGAACCGTATAGTAAAATTGTTGATGGTGAAGTTTTAAAAAAGGCGTCCCTTCCCGCTGCACATTTCGAACATTTCACGCGAGGTGGAAAAAATGACTAGAAATGCTGCTCTGCCACAGAATCTATTCGTCGTGCTTTATATCTGTCGTAGAACCCCGACCCCGGCTGGGTTCCGGTACGATTCGTTTGTAGAACCGGGAAAAGAAGGTTAGATAGATGCTGGACATGACTAACAAAATCTGAGAACAAGAAGCAATTCATCACATCTGGACGGTTGTTTTTTAATTAATAATCTGTAAAAAAAATATATATTGAATTAGTTCTTCAGAATGATCAATAGCATTATGGATTTACTGGATTTCTACTTAAATAGAACATGCAGTTTTTACTACAGAAGAAATGAAATTGTCAATGTTCCTGTTTTTTTTCCGTTTTCCCCGCTGCCACCCCCTCCCCACAGCACTGACAGTACAAAAAAATACATAAAAAGCACATAATGTCAATTTCCAGGATCTCGAAGGTCCCAAAGACTCCAGAATCATTTCATTTTTTCCACAAAACAGAATCCTACTTTATAAACCAGCTGTAAACTCCGTATCAGACAATAGATTCTTTAAACATTGTAAAAAAACTGTAACTCATTTGCACACCTTCACCCTACCAGTTACACATATTTTATGTTAAAGACGTAAAAGTGTAATACTTGGTTATGTTTGCAATATTTGCATATTGGTTCACTGTTTACTTGCAACATTTGCAATACTGTGGTCTGTAGCAGTTGCAGAAAGCATTTCACTGCACATCATACCGTGTATGACTGTGTATGTGACAAATAAAATTTGAATTTGAATTTGAATTTTAGATGAAATAGATAGTTCAATAGATGAAAGACGGGTGATATTGAAAACTCTTTCCCTGAAATAGAGTGGTTCCTGTTTATGTTCTTCTCAACATTCTGAGCTACATTGAACAAAATGTTGCAGCGCAGCATGCGGTGCACGCGGTGAAACGTGTCCTCTATATTTAACCATCACCCTTGGTGAGCAGTGGGCACCATGACAGACGCCCGGGGAGCAGCGTGTGGGGACGGGACCTTCATCAAGGGGACCTCAGTGGCTTCTTGGCTTTTAGTAGGTAAGACTTTGACTTAGAAGAAGTTCCAAACATGAAAAAGCTCCTTTTCAGGGAAGAAGAACCGCAACACTTCCTTGCAGCAGGGTAGATGTTGCACTTTACACGCTCTTCATCAAACATGCAACCGAGCATTTTATAGCCCGGATTAAAAGTCGGTGTTGTGTGATGTAGCTCAACTTCGAGTTCAAGAGAAACTGGGATTCATGAACTCTCACTTTCAATACATGCTGTAAGATGCATGTTTGCAGGCTGGTAGCACGCCAGAGTCCCGGGTTCAAGCCCCACTTACTGCCATCGTGTCCCTGAGCAGGACGCTTAACCCTGAGTGTCCCCAGGGGGGAATGTCCCTGTCACTACTGAGCGTAAGGCGCTCTGGATAAAGGATATTTATAAATGGTGAGAGTTCATGTGACAAATAAAATTTGAATTTGGTGGGATATCGTACTTGAGTAGCATCCTCTGATCTGCATGCAGGTCGATGTAAAGCTCCTCCTCCTCCTCCTCTTTTCCTTCGCCACAGTGGATCCGCCGGTCTGGTTGTCCACATAACTGACCTATTAAAAGTTTTCACGCCGGAAGCCCTTCCTGGCACAACTTTCCCCGTTTAACCGAGCTTGGGACCGTCACCCGCGTCCCCAGTGGCTGGGTTGGACCGTATGGAACTTGTAGGTGGTTCTACCAGCATCCCAGTGGAATTCTGGTGAATTCCTACAAAGATCAGTGCTGAGGAGATGAAGCTGGGGATTTTCAAGGGGCCACGTGCGTCCTCTTCAAAGACTTGATGACCTTTCGTAGTTAAGTGAAATGTCGACGAGCCTTTTGATGGTGGGGCTGAGGAAGCGTGTGTTGGTGCACTTAACACAGATAAAAGGCGCGGCGGGGAACCGGGGAGAATGATATTTGCTCGCTTCCATCCATGTGGAAATCCTGAGCCGTCCCGCGAGAGGAAACCTCCTCCAGCAGGCGCTGCTTATGTTCCTCACCGCGTTCAATACCGTGCATGAAAGCCGTCAATCAATCATCTGGCTCCTCCCATTTGTTCATGAATCCGTCATTTGAAGACCGTGTTCTGGGAGACAGAAATAACTACACGGCAACAAATGTGGTAGTTTTTACTTGTTTTATCTATTTATCCGATTAAAAAGAGCATGGATTGTTCATCAATCTGTGATTATAGAATATCTATTTTTCCACCCGAAGTTATAACCTAATTTCTAATCAAAAGAAGTTATTATTTTCTGAATCCAATGATGCAATGTAGGGTCAAGACTTGTTCCTTATATTCACACTTACAGCATTATCCAGAGTGCCTTACAATCAGTAGTGACAGGGACAGTCCCCCTGGGGACACTCAGGGTTAAGTGTCCTGCTCAGGGACACCATGCAAATGTTCCTTATGATGGGACGGACGCTGAAAAAAATTCTGGTGAAATACTGCCCCCTGTCGAATTTACCGGGTGGTCAAATTGGACACGTTGCAGCTTTAAAATGTCAAACGTCGATCATCTGGCAGCCAATCATCTCAGGACACACACGAACTTGGCTTCTTTCCCAATCCAGGTGAGCATTAATGTAAAGTCTGTCAACAGGCCCCCCGGCGTATGGCACCCTAAAACAGGCAGATTTAGCCGCTGTGCTGAATGCAATAACTCTGTTTACTGCAGTTCTGTCCATTAGTTAAATGCCCTTGAGGAAGAACATTTGTTCTGTTTTTCCGACGCCATCTGAGACTTGAGCATCTGGGGTCCGTTCCCCAGCGTGCATCTGTGGCACACACGTGTCTGCACGGCCAACTGAACATCTTCACTTGGTTGGAGGTGAAATATGTCACCGCTCTGCTCTAAGCTGAGTTAAAGCTGAATCAACCGCCGTGCATAGTAAATACGTGTTAAATGCTAATAAGTCCCACGATTCTGAATCACGCTTTCATACTTGGCAAGAAACTCCGAACCACCTGCTTTCAAACCGGCCCGCTTTTCCTGTCCAAAGAAAAGATTATTTCGTTCTTCAATGGCCGCGTTAACGCTTGCAGTTGAAAATATGGACGATATGAAATTAAAGAGGTGCTTTCATGGATGACTGGACAGAAGAGGAAATGGGCATGAGGCGAAACGGTCCCGGGGATTATTATTCTTTTTTTGTGCTCTCTGCACGACCTTCCACTTCAGGCAAGTCGGTGTCTCTGCTTCAGGGGGACGTGATGGCCGGCTGCAGGATTCCCGGGCCTGTGTGTGTGTTGCACGGGGTAATTCATCCTCATCATTCGTTCCCGCATCATTACAGTCCTCAGCCCTGCCGGAATCGGTTTGATCCAGCATCCCTGCAAACAGCTCCGCGCCGCGTAATTGTGAGTCAGAATAGTCTTTTCTCACTCTCGGGAGCTTCTAAACGTGTGTGTGCGAATCTGCACTACAATAGGAACTTTGAATCGCGCTTTAAACCCGTAAAATAAGCGAGGGGAAGAGCGCTCCTTTGAAAGCCGCTTCATAGCGCCTTTGGGCTGAAACCGAATCAAAATATTCTGGCAAACTGCAGCATTTCCTCAGTCGGGGGTTATTTAGAGCAAAGCTGGGACGTGCGAGCGAGACGCCCGCCCTGCCACAAAGCCATCCCTCAACTTAATCACATCATTGTGGGGAGAAAGAGCACCTGAAAGTGTCCCCATCTGCCAGCAGCCTGCCACACATTCATATATTGTGTTGAATATGACACCTCCCCTCGGGCTCAGGCTTTCAGGTCCCCACAAGGTCACCTGTTCTACCTTAGAGGGACACATTGTGGGTCCGATGGAGGAGAAAGTCAACAAAAACACTCAATACAACATTTATTGCAAATGGGTCGTAGTAGCATGATCCAATTTCTCCTTGCTTTACCGATATTGTTCTTCTCATTCCTTCGTGTACATACATATGACTACATATAACCAGTGGAGGCTAAAATATGGGACATTTTAAGGCATGCCAACATGGCCACAGTACGGTGCAGAGCAGGTTCTCCGGTTTATAACTGGAGAACCTGTACCGGTTCTGTTCTGTGTATGGGCTTTGACACTGATCAGCATGGCAGGGAACGGAAGCAGGACG
Organism: Denticeps clupeoides; assembly: GCF_900700375.1. Lineage (NCBI taxonomy): Eukaryota > Metazoa > Chordata > Actinopteri > Clupeiformes > Denticipitidae > Denticeps > Denticeps clupeoides. The sequence goes on along the minus strand of NC_041720.1, from coordinate 1,067,809 downwards.
CATTCACACAGTTTCACGTAGACGGGGGTTTTAGACCGGGTGGCTGCAAGCGCACCGTACAAACAGACAACGACCCGGGAAGGACTACACACAGGAGCAGACATCACTGACACCAGAAAACTCCAAACTGGCACACGGATCCAGAGAACCCCCCCAAGACATTTTAATGTCATTTCATGTACATTTTGCAAGACACATGTACAGGGTGGGTCATTTATATGGATACACCTTAATAAAATGGGAATATTTGGTGACATTGAACACATTTTTTAAGTGGTCAGAAACTTGTAAATAACTCATGAAAGAATAAAGTTACGTTAAAACCAAGCACACCGTTGTTTTTCTTGTGAAATTACCAATACATTGGATGTGTCACATGACCCTCTTCCTATTGAAAAAACAAAAGTTGGATCCAAGATGGCCGACTTCACATATACTCACATGTATCCATATAAATGGCCCACCCTGTAGTCTTGTTTTATTCATCAACAATATTACAGGATATATTTCATTACAGATATCGTCGCATGAGCAGCATTTACATTTCACAGGGCACCAGGATGCACCCACCTAAACACTGGTGCTGATGAACGTTTTATGAAACGCATGTTCTCCGATGCCGATTGGAGGGTCGTAACGATGACGTAACGAGGCATCCGAATTCTGCAGACCTCCACACCGTCAAGCATCTGTGGGACGTGACACCACATCAGACACGATGCTCCTATTCTGTGGAGGAAGCAGCTTCACGGAGAAGGATGGGAGAGGAAATGCTGCTTCCGTCTTCACGCCGTCAGATTCATGTCACATGATGAGATATAAAGATCCGTAGCCACCGCCTGCCGTAATTAAACGTGACGCTAATTCCACCCAAACACAACTCCGCGTCGGTCTTATATAACGTGAATGAGCGCAGCAGTCGAGAGAGAGAGAGCGAGCGAGCGAGGGAAGGAGAGAGAGCGGACATATACGGTTCAGAAAGAGACGGAGGGTGGCGACCCTGACAGGTCACGTGACCCGCGGCAGCCATGTTTGGTCGTAACTCTCCGATTCCACAATTTAAAGGAGGGAAACCACCGGAGGAGGAGGAGGAGGAGGGGTGGGAGATATCTGGGCCACGATGAAGAGCTCGCTGGATGTGCTGCTGGCTGCATTTCTGCGCTCCTCGCGAACACATGAAAGGGCGCTGCGCTCACACTCATCCGAGCGGGATGATGCCGTGAAGTAGAGCGGTGGTAAACAGAGGGATGAACGGCTGCCAATTAGGCCTGGAAAGATGAAGAAGAGCGCAGGATTTGGGATGAGATGTTGACGGGGTGTCGAAGGAGACGTGATGGCCAGTAATCGCTCGCCCGGCAGCCGTCTTCCCCGTTTCTGCTCTAACTGCTTCTTCAATAATTGATCACAAATCTTTAGGCCATTAACACGGAGCCCAGAGACGCTCGCGACACTGAGGTCGTGACTTTTATCTTGGATGTGGCTCCGGTTTTCATGATTCGGTTAAAAACATTTTGTGATGGATTATCGATATTCAGCGTCACACATGCATGATTGTACGGTGATATACGTCTGCGATGGCCGGTCATTTGCATGCGTTTATTTATTTGACGGGCACAGTGCATATTAATCAGTTATGGGTTTCATTATCCAATCCATTTTCTGAACTAAGGCATATGCGTGTCCTACGGATCCATTATACGCCCTGCCGGGGTCAACTGGCGAATGGGAAAATATCACGTATCGTGTTGTAATAATACCTACGTAACAACACCTGTATTTCCATTTTGGATCCAATCCCTTGTCACTTGGATTGGTACTTCCGGCGCCCCCAGCGAGTGGCAGCTCATTTCTGAGCTTCTTTCTTACTTTTCCTATTTTATTCTCTTTACTTTTTTATTTTATAGCCCGTAACTCGAATCCGACAACATGCACTACCGTTTCGTGCTAGTTTTAACCATTCTTTAGCTGCTATTACCTTCTGCTTCTATCCACTTTCTGCCGTGACAATTGCAATTTCCCACTTGTGGGACTAATTAAGGTTGATCTTATCTTATCTTATCTTATCTTCTAGTCGTGTGTCCAGTGTCTGGAGAAGACTGGAATGGACCATGGTGGTGAGTTCAAGTTGAGCTTTATTGTCATTTCGGGTCATAAAAAATGTCCAGTCATAATTGCTGCCGGTTTACTTTAATTTCCAGTCGCTGGAACCTTGAGAACTTTTGGGAACCACCGTGAAACGAAAGGCTCGGCCGCGAAGGGGAACACCAGCCACGGCGGCAGGGTTCGGAATCGGGGGCCCCGCCCCGCTCTGCCGGTGTTTTTCCGCTGCGTCTCGAGACCTACTTTCCAGGCAGCCGGCTTGATATCCTCTTTCATGTGACGCCGGCCAAGCTGTGCCGGCAAGATGAGGGGGGAACAAAAGAAAAGCGAGAAAGCCGAGCTGTCATGTCCCCTCACCGCGATAAGGGCTTATGTAATAGCAGCATACGGCTTAAGACATTGAGCCATCTATCACGAATGCCCCCCAATTTAATAAAGAAGCCGTCCCGGCTCACACTCCCTCCCTCGGCATGAAATGGGCTTTCTTCTCCTGCTCCTTATCTCCATTGTTGAGCCTCGGCGAAAGAGAGCGGCAATCGTCATGGGAGGAATAGAAACGGCTGTCAGCGTGGGGGGAAGGTACGAAGGAGAAAGACCTGCGTGCACACCTGTGCACTGGAACCCCTGACAGCACCTGCGGCCTGCCGCGTTCCCTCCCCACACCTCCTTACCGTCCATCCTTCTAGTCCCGGGTCTGTAATCACCACCCACTCCGCGGACAGGCGGAACGCGCCGGTTCGGCAGGAGAAGCCGCAGCCAAATCCGATGGCCACGGTAGGAGGACGATAGGAAACCCCACTTACTACCATCGTGTCCCTGAGCAAGACTCTTAACGCTGAGTGTCTCCAGGGGGGGGACTGTCCCTGTAACTACTGACTGTAAGTCGCTCTGGATAAGGGCGTCTGGTAAACGCCGTAAATGTAAATGTAAAACGATAAAGAAAAACCGGGGAAAAAACGTGACAGGAGGGGATCATAAAAGATCAGATTTAACGTGCAGTAAAGTAATCCGGTGAACGGAGATCTCCCATTAACACCGGCGATGGCAAGGCCATCCTGCATGCCGGCAATGCGGTCAATACGAAATAAAACAGTTACGACACATTAAGATGTAAAAACGCCTTCTCCCTTCGCTGTGTGAACTGTTAACAGACTGTCGCGGCAGGGCAGGTAGTTTTTTATAACATTTATTACACTGAGATACGACACGACGTTTGGAGGGAAGTGGGTCTGTAAAATGCTCTTATACATCTTACACTTTTAGAAACTAAATCGATGGTAATTGCGCGGCGGTGGTCTAGCGGTTAAGGAAGCGGCCCCGTAATCAGAAGGTTGCCGGTTCAAATCCTGATCTGCCAAGGTGCCACCGAGCAAAGCACCGTCCCCACACACTGCTCCCCGGGAGCCTGTCATGGTGCCCACTGCTCACTCAGGGTGATGGTTAAATGCAGAGGACAAATTTCACTGTGTGCACCGTGTGCTGTGCTGCTGTGTATCACGTGTGACAATCACTTCACTTTAATCTTTTTAATCCCATGACAAGACCAAATAAAATGTTAGAGTTGGGATATTTCAGTGAGTGGGGGATAATTTTGTATTTTAATGTTTTTTAAATCTCCACCGATTCGGAAAAAAGCTTCTACTCTCCTTACGGCAAAGCTCCGGAGTAACATGGGCGCTTTCATTCGGCTCCGTTTATTATGGACTTCTGATCCGGATAAATTTCTATTGTATGATGCAGAATTATTGCTTCGTATAAGCTAGCGTGGCGCTTCTTCCCCGGATCTCCATCTTAATCTTTCGGGATCCTCTAATTATCTCGACATTAATGACCATGAACGTTTAGCGGCCGCGAAAGAGCAAAAAAAAACCAAAAACAAAAAAAAAAACGCTGACACGTGCGTACTAGGCCCGCCGTTCGCCGAGGGACCCGGAGAATCCCCGCGTAATTATCGTTCCTGCTCTCCGCCTCGCTCCGGAACTCGCCTCTTATCAGGAATATTGTCCATTAATTTCCAGCGACGCCCGGCTTTCTTCGGCGCGTCCGCTCCATTCCGTGCCAGTAAGCATTTCTTTCGAGGCCTCGCGGACGTGTACAACACGGAGCACGAGTTTCCCGCCCCGCACCGAGCGCCTGGAACGTGTCCGTCAGCCCCCACGTGCGCCCGCGAACCGCCAACTCGTTGTCGTCTCCGGCGTTGCCGGCGCGGAGCGTTACTTGCAGACCACTGGCTAGAAAATCGGATTGGTGGAGATCCGAGGCCTGATTTAATCAAGTCTGGAGCGTGGAGCCGCGGCTGGGTTCCAGTCACCCAGAAGACCTTGGACGTGCGCCGTACGCCAGAGATCGGCCCCGGTAATGGTGCCGGATCTCAGAAGAATAAGGATGAATGTTAAATGTCTGAGGGTGGAGACCTTTCTCCTCGCCTGTAAACTGGACGTAAGAAGAAGCAAGTTGGCACGTAAGAGTCATAAATGAAACAATTTTGGAATAATAACGTTCTTAATCTGTCGGTATGTTGGTTCTTGTGTGTTGAAATTGGTATTTAGGGGAAACTTTGAGCTCCATCTGTACAGCACATTGAAAACAAAGTGGAGCATGTCAACCCTGAAAAGGTTCCTCCTAATAAGTCGATAATTTCACGGCTCTTGAAGAACCCGCCTATTTCATCCTCGGCGTCCCCTGGGGAACGGGTGGGCTGGACCATTCAGCTGCTTCCTCCAAAGCGTCCAATTCCAAGTCACAAATAGAGACACTTGGTAGGAATTTTGTAGAATTGGAGGTCTTTAGTTCTGTGTAGTCTTGAATCTACATCCATCCTTCTCCTCCCTTCAGAAGCTCGTCCACCAGCAGAGTATACGTACAGAACTTGGTTCAGAAGAACGGACAAAATCCAGAGTTTTCAGGGTCTCACTAGTTCTCCTCCACGACAGGGGTGGAAATGGCCAAAATCCCAGACTCATGCCACGAGCCGGCAGGACCCCACCCTACACCGATGGCCACGATTTACGTCCTAAACACTTTTTCTGCAACGTGACCGAAACATTTCACAGCCGTAAACTGGCCGCGCTGTTAATGGAGCGGCGCGTGGCGGTTGTTCTCCGAGGTCTGTCCGCTGCCTCCTGCACATTTACGCATCTTGTTTCTGGTTTTTTGGACACTTGGACGTCCTGTTTAATGAACGCGACACGTACGAACATCTCGGCCGCGGGGAGAGTTGACAGAGTTGAGGCCGCGGTTCGTAATGGCGGTTTTGATATGCCAGAACGTTCCCTGAACTCCTCACAGCGGCCGGATATGAATGGCTCGACCGAAGCCCTCAGAAGGACGTCCGCTGGTGTGCGATGTATCCCCCCGAACCCCCGAAATGTCTCCTGCGTCACTTTCAAACGGGGTTTTTTCCCGTGTTGTTAACATGAACCCTTCGGGAGACGTAAAGCAGGCGACGAGTTAAAAGTCGGTGAATGGCGCCATTGATGAAACTGCGTGTTCGGGTTTGTTAGGCCGCTCTGCCGTCCAGGAGGTAAATATTCTCGGTCCTTTGGGTCCTGGACTGCAGTCCCTGATCGAATTATCCCATTGCCCCGCTCGGTGGTGAGCCTTCCTCCCCCCATCGCCACCGTAACCGGCGTCATGCCTGCAACAACACGACCCACAGGGCAGCGTCCGCATATTCTACTTCCCCCTCCTGTTCTAACCGCGATTCCCCTGCGCTGCCGTGCATGCCACGCTGGTGGAGCTGACTTTGGAGTTTTGGATGTAGGCGGGGCAATCCAGCCACACGAGGCTCAATAAGGGTTTCCATGGTAACAATACGAGGATGTCTGATGTGAGGTAGAGAAACGCCGTTCACTTGAAGGTATGTGGCTGAAAAATAAGCATTCGCACCACTTGACCGATTGCCATCTTTCTTTTTAATATGCTCACAAATCACATCGGAACTTGGAAGTAGATATAAATAAATGCCTTATAAACCAGCGCTGATCTTTATTTATAATCCCTTCCCCGATGCGTGCTGATAGGTGAAATATGCATTCAGTAAACTGAAAATGTATCATAATGTTGGAATATTATATTTGGGATCATGCCTTCAATTATTAAAATACAACGCTCGCGTTGCTGGTCTAATATATCAGGTATATCAAGGTCATAAAAATGATCTGTGGCTCAGCTGGATGGCTGAAATTTGTGATTAATAAGAAGTACCACCGGGTAAAAACTGGGCCACAGTGGCAGTGAGGTTGGTGAATTATTCCACAGTGAGTCACCGCGAGTCCTAGATGGGCCAGGGTCACCCAGACACCCTGAGTCATGCTGCTCCGCGATATCCTCGTCCCAGCAAGCAAACTGGATTATATATATATACAGATTATATATATATGTGTGTGTGTGTGTGTAGTATATATAGTATTAGTATATATATATATATATATATATATATATATGTGTGTGTGTGTGTGTGTGTGTGTGTAGTATATATAGTATTAGTATATATATATGTGTGTGTTTTATTAAATGCATATCCAGACTCTTATTGTTTTGTTTTATGTTATCATATTTGCCCATGCAAAATGGCAGTACGAGCTCTGGTAATACTGTGGTATAGATATTGACGACAGAAGGATTTTTTTTATGATAATTAACCTGTCACTTAACCTCTTAAATATCCAGACATGTGCAGAAATATATCTAGAAATCTATATTGTTTATCTCCTGCATTAATAAAATGTAGTTTGTGGATATCTGCGTGGTGCCTGCTGCGTAAGAATGTCATCTAAACGCTAAATGATTCACTCTGGTTGCCTCTCAGTTGCCAAATGACTGCTGTTATGCCGGTATCAAATTAAAACAAGTAATAAGATGTAATTATCACTCGTCCACGTTCGTTGGACTGTGTTGCTGATGAGACCATTAAAAACCACAATTAGGAATCAGGACATCTGGGATTCACGACGAAGTGCAATATGCAGCCAGAGCCAGACTGGTGATTGACGGGTGACGTCGGCTGCGGTTTGGCGCCACTCGGAATCCCCCGGCTCTGCCGCCACGGCCGGAATGTGGAGGTTGAGCGACGATTCCGATGGGAGCTCAGCCGCCGGTGACAGTCCAATGAGGAATTCCAATCTCGGCCTCCGTGTGTACAGATCTCACGAGAACCGCTCAAACGCATTTTAACATCAAATGCACGAAACCAAAAGGTAGCGTAAAACCTGACTAAAGAGCGTAATAGGAGCTCTGCTCCTTTTATTTCCGTTTTTGGGGTGACAGGAGGAGAAATGAAGGTCCCCGTGACCTCGAGAACAGAAGAACGGATAATAACATGTTAGAGTGCGTTATGACGCGTACGCTGTTGATGTGTTGGTCTTGGTATGGGTGAGAAATTGGAATTTTTCAGGCTCCTGTATTCGCGGCCACGCCCGTGAGCCGGTCGGTGTGAGTTTGGAGGGAGTGAAGGCATGTTGGTGCGAGGGGAATGGCGGGATAATAGCAGGTTTAAATGGCGGCGATTATCTTCCGAGCGCGCGGCGCCGCCATGGTCGTGTCGAAGCGGTTGTGTTTTGGTGTCAGGCTCTGCAGTGAAGCCCCTCGGGTTTGAAGGCGCTGAGCGGCCGGTCGCGGAGCTCTTCGGGCCCGTCACACCGCAGCCTGTCCAGTGGGGACAGGTTGACCTCCGTCTGGCTCATCCACTGCAGCAGGGAGTTGATGTTGCAGTCGCACCTCCAGAGGTTATCGTGCAGGTACACGTCACTGAGACCTGCAAGGAGAACGTCTGTTGGACTCGTTGTTTCGTGAACGTTGGTCTGATGATGTAAGTAGGAGGCGCCCCAACATGGCGAATACGTGATTTTACAAAAACTGAACCATGGAGGGGCAGCCAGGCATCACAATGGGTCACAGACCAACCAGAGAGAGGGGGAAAATCCACTTAATTAACAGTCTTAATTAACCCAAACCAATTGTGCATGCCTTCAGGTGAAGAGGGCCGCAAAACGGTGAGCTGGTGCCACCTGGTGAGCCGGGGCCACCGTGGCGCCGCATTTAGCTGCTCGTTTAACCTCTTTTAGCTCCTCCCTTCATCACCCATATATTGTAAATATGTTCACTGGCATTTTTGCCTCGTTTATTCTAGCATTTCTAGTCGTTTTGCCGTCTGGTCTTTTCTTTTTTACTTTGTGTTACACCTTTCTAGCCCAAAAGGATGAATTATTATGAAATTGTTATTTTTCTAGTACGTTTTGTACAATATGTACGTTATTGCTGTAAACACTGTCTGTTTGGGGGCCTGGCGGGTAAGGAAGCGGCCCCCGTAATCACAGTCCCGAACCGCCGAGGTGCCACTGAGGTCCCGTCCCCACACGCTGCTCCCACTTTTCTCAATAAGAGACCCATTAATACCGACAACCAATAGCAACCATTTTGCCAAAAACATTGGAAACGATGTTTTCATCTTGGGCCGAATAATTTCTTTCTTTTTCAGTAGTTTTAAGATTAATTGCTGCTCTGAAGGTCGCCGTGAACTTCCCAGGATGTGTCAGCTGTGGAGTTGTGGTCCTACTGCTTGTGGTAGATGAACACACTCACCGTGCAGATTAGCCAGCATGTTACCATCAAGCGTTTGAAGGCGGTTGCCACTCAGTGCCACTCGGCTGAGTTTCGGCGTGTGTCTGAAGACGTCTGCAGGGAGCCTCTCCAGCTGGTTGTTCCTGACATAGAGCTCCTGGAGGCTGGACAGGCCTTCTAGCGTGGAGGAGCTCAGCGTGGATAAGAGGTTGTTGTCTATCACCAGCATCTCCAGGCCAATCAAGGGCTTAAAGGCCCCAGCAGGGATGGTCTTCAAACTGTTGTTGTCCAAGTTGAGGAACAGAAGCTCTTGAAGACCAACAAAGGCTTTGGAGGCAATTTTCTGAACCCTGTTTAGGGAAAGGTCCAGCACTTTGAGAGCAATAAGAGGCCTGAAGCCGTTAGGAGGTAATGATGTGATGGAGTTGAGAGGCAGGTCCAGATCTGACAGGTTTCTCATGCCTGTGAACACGTCCGCCTTGAGGTTGGAGATCTGGTTCTGACCCAGCAGGAGAAAGCGCAGGTTCAGGAGATCTTTGAAGCCCTTCATGGGAAGCTTGCTGATCTGGTTCCCATGTAAGTTGAGGAGCATCAGCGTGCTGGCACCGGAGAAGGCCTGGGGGTGAATGGCTTTGATTGAGTTTCGCTCCAAGTTCACACTCTCAATTTTAGGAACTGGGGTCAAAATATTTGCTGGGAGGTCTTGCAGGACGTTTTCACCTTTAAGATGGACACGGACTGAGGTTAGATCATGGATCAAAAGGCTCTGTGTAATAACACTTATTGAAGGTTAAACGCACCAAATTTTAAGATCCACGCGTCTTGCGGCAGATGGGACGGGAAGGTCGCGAGCCTCCGCCTGTGGCAGTTGACCTCCACCTTGTCCCCGCGGCTCTTCTTGGCGCACTTGCACTTCTCAGGACAGCCCTGCGTCCCACCTGCCGTCCAGAGGCAGGAGAACGCGACCCACGCGAGGAGCTGCATGTCCGCAGGTGACCCGTCGCTTGCAGCGTCCCCAGCAGAGACTATTTACCCGGAACCCTGCTGTCCGCGTCCCCTCGAGTCCCGGCAGGACACCTCAGCGATGTCAAAGATGGCCTGGAACTCTGCACGCCCCGAGGGGAGGGAGATGACACCTGTGTGTTTTTCACACGTGTGTGTGTGTGTGTGTGTGTGTGTGTGTGTGTGAGGGGGGAGGTCCTGGACGTCACCTGATGATGGCCTTCCAGTTGGGCCCCAGAGAGCCGTCCCTCCCCTCCCTGGTTACGGAGACGAGTGGTGAAAAGAGCCCGGGTCGACGCGTCTGCTGAGCGAGACGGTTTTATTGTGCGCTTTCATGCCCCGCCAACACCAACACAATATGCACGCCATCTGGAGCAGCAGAATGGTGGGGTCTCCGGGCGCCGCTCCCCACCACGGAAAACCGGAGGTGCCCAAAAATACTGGTCCTGGACACAGGACAACAACGTCCGAGAAGGTCACAGAAATGTCCTTTTATCAGCTGAAGAACGGGCGCACGTGGAAATGAGGACTCGCAGACCCCACAAGGTAATTTACCTGGTGATTAGGTTCCATGTTGGATTATTCGGGGTGTTTTTAACGAACATGAATGATTAGAGGGGTGTAATGGCGCAGAGTTAACTGGAAGGCTCTCGACAGACAGATGTTGCCCGTGATCATGTCTCCAGCACCGGTTCCCCCGGTAACGATTCCAACAGCCATTCAACGTAATGGGATGCAAATTGACAGGGAAATCGAGTGATTTCATGCCTCACAAAGCTCCGCCGTTACCGCCCATCCGTGTCCAGGTGAAGTCGTACGGCAGAGTTCCACAGACGCCGAGACGCCAGGCCTGGTGTGAAGGGCCGCCTGGGAACTAACGTCAGTCCACTGCTGACACCTACTGGCCGCGCACGGAACTGCTCAGCTCATTTTCAACGGTGTGAAACACTGCAGCACAGCACGCGGTGAAACGTGTCCTCTGTATTTAACCAGCACCCTTGGTGAACAGTGGGCACCATGACAGGCGCCCGGGGAGAAGTGGTGGCCTAGTGGTTAAGGAAGCGGCCCCGTAATCAGAAGGTTGCCGGTTCGAATCCCGACCGCCAAGGTGCCACTGAGGTGCCACTGAGCAAAGCACCGTCCCCACACACTACTCACTCATGGTGATGGGTTAAATGCAGAGGACAAATTTCACTGTGTGCACTGTGTGCTGTGTATCACGTGTGACAATCACTTCACTTTCAGTGTGTGGGGACGGTGCTTTACTCAGCGGCACCTTGGCAGCTCGGGATTCGAACCGGCAACCTTCTGATTACGGGGCCACTTCCTTAACCGCTAGGCCACCACTGCCCCCCAGTGGCATCAACCTGTTAAACCTTTTTTGGAGGATTGTTTATAAAAATTTGGATCATCAGAAGTCCAGAGGCTCACCATATGCAATGAAGATAAGATCGACCTTTATTAGTCCCACAAGTGGGAAATTGCATTTGTCACAGCAGAAAGTGGATAGAAACAGAGGTAAATAGCAGCAAAAAAAATAAATCTGTATATGTAAATATCTACAAATGTACAATTAAGATCTACACATGTGCAGTGGGTAAAGTAATGGGTAAAATGGGTAAAGTGCAGTGGGTACCCCGGTACAGTTGGTAATTACCGTGGTGTATTTGAAGTGTGTGTTTGTCTGTGTGTGTGTGGTCAACTGTGAGGTCTTTGTTATAGAGCCTGACAGCGGTTGGAAGAAAACCTCTCCTTCCCACATCGTGGGTGCAGCAGCCTGCCACTGAAGGAGCTTTCCTGCATGGGGTGGGAGACATTGTCCAACAGGGACGACAGCTTAGCCACCATTCTCCTGTCACTCAGGGCTGCAGTACACATTCTCATCCTGGGGTGGTTCCAAGATCGGGGTTGACGATTTGTGCTCAGGATGCTCATTTAAGTGACCTCTTCCTTAAAAAATGTTAAATTAAAAACCCAGTCCTTGCTGGCCTCAGAATGATGAAAAAGAGCAAAGAAATTCTGTCCATCTGTGCATTTTGTTCTTTTTTTTTTTTTTTAAAGAATTAGATTTATTAGCGCGAGTTATGATGGTCATGTCCCAAGCCCCTTCATACGGGAGCAATGGGATGGCGCTGGCCACAAGGTCAAGTCCTCTTGAAAGCCTGGACCTTTGTAGCCTGGTTTATGCAACGTTCATGGTGAAGTTGGTGCTGGTTCCTTCCTTCCATCTCCCACTCTCATCCCGGAGAAAAAAAAAAAGGTGTCAAGCGGAACCGACTTGAATGAAAGTCCCTTGGTCACGACCGGAGTAAACAAAGTGACCTGAAGTCACCGTATCACAATCGCCGCCATTATTTATAGGTTGATCAGCATTCCGGAATGATCTATCAGAGCCATAGAAGGGCGTTGTGGTGGATAATAGGATTAAGCAGGGAATGATTGGAATAAGGCCCTCGGGGAAGAAAATGAGCCATGAAGCAATGATTATGGAGCCAGAACATCTCCCAGAGCAGAAGGCCTGTCACCATGTGACTCAGATTGGGAGCTCAATACGTGCAGAACAGCTCATACGGGCCATATTATGTATTTGTGATGCACAAATTAAGTCAATTTTGGCTTTCATTGAAAATGAGTAATAGAAATGAATAAATAAAAAGCAATTAGCTCATTAGCATAAAGAGCTCTAAATTCTTTCTGGTGAACTGCTATTGTGAGGAGTAAAAAACATTAAGAAAAAAAAATGCACTTTATTTTTTCTTTTGGCAAAATATCTTGAAAAATTCATATTGAGAGAAAAAAAAAAAAAATACAAAATGTTTTTTGTATGTTTTTTTTCCCCCCCAAAGGCATATCAGGAATTACACAAAACTGTACAAAATGAGGCTTGAGAAAAGCTTAACCTTGGACAACTGTTTACAGCGGCGACAAAAATTCCAGTCAGTCACTTTCTATCAAATCTAACTCGGTCACTTTATGAATAATGATAAAGAAAAAAAAAAAAAAAAAAAAACTATAAAATATTTACAATGCATTCAGTGGTACAAAAAGCACACCCTTGAAAACTCAAACCTACGTCAAACCTACGTACCTTATCTACATCTTTAAGAAGAAATGCTCGAGGGGGCAGATCTATTTTTTTTATTTTTGCTTAATTTTACCTCATTTGAAATTCCAACATATTGCTAAAATAAAATAAAAAAAAAAAAAAAAAAAAATCACAGATAAACTGCTGCTAAAAAGGCATTAAAGACGGATCATTTACAGATGACTTCTTCAAAATCTGCCTTCAAACGAGCTCAACAAAACTTTTGTTGACGTTGAACCTGAGGTAGCAAAACCCAATTTTTAAAAATATAGTGCATGTATAACATCTAAAGATTTGTATAAATCAAGTTAAACAATCTACACAAATTAAGAAAAAACCCAGCTGGTTGAATTTTGAGTTTTTCTGGTGCTGAAGGGAAAATTTAAATGTACAAATTAAGAAGGAAAAAAAAAGGCTCATCATACAGAATATACACAAGCTGATATACCAAAATGGTATAATAAAATTACTTTAAAAGCCAAGCGTAATACTGCAAGTGCAAGGAAGGAGGGATGAGGGGAAAAAAATAAAAAATATTTAAATGAAAGTGGGTGGCCTACTTGTTTATATGTACATAAAATATACATAATTTAAGGAGAACACTTTCAAAATTTGTAAACTTCAATACAAGGTATAGATCAATTAGAGAGTTCAATCAATGTGTATTTTTACAAAAATACATTAAAATCCAAATACTCGGTCAATTGTTACAAAACTCCGTCTTTTTGTCCTTAAGAGAAAAAAAAAAAAAAAAAATCCAATTAAATGTTCCTGAGGAAAGTGTGAATTTTTCGGTGCTGCTGCGCAGGCTCAGTAGACCTTGGGGAAAATGCGGTAGGGGACGACTCGACAGTACTCGTCCCACGCCGAGCCGTACTTCTTCCTGCACTGGTGGTTGTCCCGTGCATCGCGGTGGATCAGCAGTAGTAGTAAGTAGATCAGGTAGAAATATGGCAAAACGTGGTTGAACCCTGCAAAGAAACATGGAAAGTCGGTCTAGAACGTAGCCTCATAATATTTGTTAGATGCTAAAAAGGCCAAAAGATGTCTGTCGGCTACAGTTTTCGTCGAACTCACCGCATGGAAGGGACCAGGCCACGCCCATGAGAAGGTCGCCCAGGTAATTTGGGTGGCGGACGACGCCCCAGAGACCAGAGACGATCAGGCTTTTGCCAGTGGCAGTAGGGATGGTCTTTAGATCTGGATTTAAAACAAACCAAAAAAAAAAAAAAAAAAAACGGTCAAGAAATTCCATAATTTAATACAAGCGCGATTTATTTAAAATAAAGAAGAAGAAAAAAGGTTGTTCTTACACGAGAGCGCCGGGTCCGCAGGATTTCTCCTGAAGTTGTTTTTCTCCGAGTTTGCTTTGCGGAACACGTAATACCCGACGGCTTTAAAGAAAAACACCAAAAGCCCATCAACACCTTTCGTTCCAGAAACGCGCGCATGTTGTATAAGAGCTCCGGGTCGCCCACCTTTCACGGAGATGATGGCCACCATCCAGAACACGGACAGATCGTTGGGGTGACTGACGAGGTAGTAGGCCTGGCAGCTGAACGTGAACGGGACCCACACCAAGTCCCCGAACGCCAGCATGAAACCAAAGCCATCGTGGACAATGTCCATAGTTGTCAGAATTTTCTCCTGCAGAAGAAAAGACTATTCGCCAGTCCTGCCATGCAAACGTGTGAGCAACAGTGTGTGTGTGTGAGTGAGGGTGCGTGAGTGTGTGTGGAGTGAGGGTGGGAGGGAGGGGGCGGGGGTGGGTAGAGGGGGGGGGAGGCGGAGGGAGGGGGGGGGGAGGTGAGGGTGTGTGTGTGAGGGGGTGTGGGTGGTGGTGAGGGAGTGTGTGGGGTGTGTGAGGGTGTGTGTGTGTGGATGAGTGGTGGGTGGGTGGGTGAGGGTGTGTGAGGGAGGGGTGGGTGGGGGGTGTGTGAGGGTGTGTGTGGGAGTGGGTGGGTGGGTGTGTGAGGGTGTGTGTGTGTGCGTGAGGGGTGGGTGGTGAGGGTGTGGGGTGGTACGTGAGTGGGGGGTGGGTGTGTGAGGGTGTGTGTGTGTACGTGAGTGGGTGGGTATGTGAGGGTGTGTGTGTGTACGTGAGTGGGTGGGTGTGTGAGGGTGTGTGTGTGTACGTGAGTGGGTGGGTGTGTGAGGGTGTGTGTGTGTGTGTGTACGTGAGTGGGTGGGTGGGTGTGTGAGGGTGTGTGTGTGTACGTGAGTGGGTGGGTATGTGAGGGTGTGTGTGTGTACGTGAGTGGGTGGGGAGGGGGGTGGTGTGTGTGTGTACGTGAGTGGGTGGGTGTGTGAGGGTGTGTGTGGGTGGGTGGGTGTGAGGGTGTGTGTGGGTGGGTGGGGTGGGTGGGTCTGTGCGTGAGTGGGTGGGTGGGTGTGTGTGAGGGTGTACGTGAGGGTGTACGTGAGGGTGTACGTGAGGGTGTACGTGAGGGTGTACGTGAGGGTGTACGTGAGTGGGTGGGTGTGTGAGGGTGTGAGGGTGTGTGTGTACGTGGGTGTGTGTGTGAGGGTGTGTGTGTGTGTGTACCTCATGCCAAAGGCCGTCCGCAACCCAGAGAAACTGGAAGATGTTGACCAAAAGCATGGCAGGTGATGGAGAGTCCAGCTTCTGGACCTTCATCTCAGCGAGCAACATGGAAAAGTTGATGACGAGCTGGGAGAGAAGATGAACAAGACGTCGCAATAAAGACGTAGCGAGAACGTTTCGTAACGCGAGGCGGCGACGCCCGCTCCACCCACCCAGCCGATCAGGCCTGGACGCATCTCGCAGAAGAACTTGACGTCGAAGGCGCCGACGCGCGGGTTCAGCTCGCGTCCCATGAAGAAGTCGTGGAGCAGGAACCCTGCGGGGGGATTTCGAGGCGTCAGCGTTCGTTGGCGTTACGGGACGGGCACCTTGAGGGGCGGCCGCTCACCCGAGTTCCCGCTGGGCGCCAGGTCCTCGCCGGGCAGCGCGCGCGCGCGCACGTACAGCCAGACGCTGAGGAGCGCGGACAGCAGCGCGGCGGAGGCGAAGAACTGCAGGAAGTGGGCGTGGACGTAGCTCAGGTCCACTTCCTGGTGCAGGGCGACGCCCACCGCGGCCACGCTGGCGAGCAGCGCGTAAAAGCCTGAAATGTTCTTCCGGTTATTGAGTAGGTCAAGTGGACGGAAGGTTCTAGGTTCTTTGCGTTATTGAGTAGGGAAAGTGGACGGAAGGTTCTAGGTTCTTTGCGTTATTGAGTAGGTCAAGTGGACGGAAGGTTCTAGGTTCTTCGCGTTACTGAGTAGGGAAAGTGGACGGAAGGTTCTAGGTTCTTCGCGTTACTGAGTAGGGAAAGTGGACGGAAGGTTCTAGGTTCTTTGCGTTATTGAGTAGGGAAAGTGGACGGAAGGTTCTAGGTTCTTCGCGTTATTGAGTAGGGAAAGTGGACGGAAGGTTCTAGGTTCTTTGCGTTATTGAGTAGGAAAAGTGGACGGAAGGTTCTAGGTTCTTTGCGTTATTGAGTAGGGAAAGTGGACGGAAGGTTCTAGGTTCTTCGCGTTATTGAGTAGGAAAAGTGGACGGAAGGTTCTAGGTTCTTTGCGTTATTGAGTAGGGAAAGTGGACGGAAGGTTCTAGGTTCTTTGCGTTATTGAGTAGGGAAAGTGGACGGAAGGTTCTAGGTTCTTTGCGTTATTGAGTAGGGAAAGTGGACGGAAGGTTCTAGGTTCTTCGCGTTATTGAGTAGGAAAAGTGGACGGAAGGTTCTAGGTTCTTTGCGTTATTGAGTAGGGAAAGTGGACGGAAGGTTCTAGGTTCTTTGCGTTATTGAGTAGGGAAAGTGGACGGAAGGTTCTAGGTTCTTCGCGTTATTGAGTAGGAAAAGTGGACGGAAGGTTCTAGGTTCTTTGCGTTATTGAGTAGGGAAAGTGGACGGAAGGTTCTAGGTTCTTTGCGTTATTGAGTAGGGAAAGTGGACGGAAGGTTCTAGGTTCTTTGCGTTATTGAGTAGGGAAAGTGGACGGAAGGTTCTAGGTTCTTCGCGTTATTGAGTAGGAAAAGTGGACGGAAGGTTCTAGGTTCTTTGCGTTATTGAGTAGGGAAAGTGGACGGAAGGTTCTAGGTTCTTTGCGTTATTGAGTAGGGAAAGTGGACGGAAGGTTCTAGGTTCTTTGCGTTATTGAGTAGGGAAAGTGGACGGAAGGTTCTAGGTTCTTTGCGTTAATGAGTAGGTAAAGTGGACGGAAGGTTCTAGCCAGGGTTCCGCGAAGCGGTCGGAAGTCTCACCGTTAATCCGGTATTTCAGCCTCTTCCCGCTCTTGAGGGGCATTCCTTCAGCGACCTGCGGCGGGGGACGAAGAGCGTGAGGTCAGAGCCCGCGTGTCCCCCCGGGCCCGTCCCGGCGCGGGCGTCCCCTACCTTCCCCACGGGCAGGACGTAGAGCAGGGCCTGGAAGAGCAGCCACAGCAGCACCAGGCCGAACGGCCGCCAGTCCAACAGGTCCGCCGGGGCGGGGACGCCGTCCGGGACGGTCAGCAGGCGGGCGTCGTCCAGGGCCGTCTTCAGGAGCAGCGCCATGACGACGGAGGGCAGGAACAGCATCATCAGGAACGTTCCTGGTGGAAACGCCGCAGGAAGCTCAGAGGAACGCCACACGCCCCCCGCGACTGACGGACCTTTTATTAAAATCGACTCTAAATTACGGATGTTTTCGGAATGAATTAAAACTTTACAAATCCAAACCTTCCGCGTTACGAACCCGTAGTAAGTACGATTCGGAGAAGCCGTTACGAATCGATGACCAGGACGGGTTTTTTTTGTAATATTTCCTACCGATCCGCCCACCGAACTCCAGCTCGCTCGTCTCTGCAGCCGCCGGCGGCGCTGCCGCCGGCTGGGCGGAGTCGGCCCTCAGCCCCGCCCCCGGGGTTCTGCCGTCGGGGTCGTCCTTGCGGCGGCGCAGGTTGTACCTGCCGCGGTTGTTGGGCTCCGCCTCGGCCTTCTGAGGGGGAAGGAACGTGTTATTAACGTGTTATAAGACGGTTATTAAACAGAACACGATGACTGGCGCAGTCGGTGGAAATTTCAACTGTTTAAGTTTGTGTTTTACTTTTTTTTGGTTTGTGTGGGAGGAGGATCCAGGTAACGCGGTTCAGAACTGTGAACAAGTGTGACGTGTATACGGTGAATCGATGGTAACTTGAAAGCACGTTGTAAGTCGCTCTGGATAAGGGCGTCTGCCAAATGCCGTAAATGTAAATGTAAATGTAATGAAGTTGCCATGTGATGCACGGGACACGGAAAACTTCACTCGTTCAAACAAACTTCCAATTCAAACCAAACTGATCATTTCCCTTTTTACATTTAAAAAAAAATAAAAAAATTAAAACGTTGAAATTAATTGACGTTTGACGTTATCTGAGCACCAATCAGGCATTACGCCCCCTGCTGGAGATCCAGTTGGCAAAACACACACACCAAATAATTTAATTGCAATCAGCCACATAAAAGCGGCTTTCAAATTCCGTTTTACATTTATGGCGTTTACCAGGCGCCCTTATCCAGAGTGCCTTACAGCCAGTAGTTACAGGGACAGTCCCCCCCTGGAGACACTCAGGGTTGAGTGTCTTGCTCAGGGACAGGACGGTCGTAAGTGGGTTTGTATGTTAGTGTGTTGTTGTATAGTAGAACGTGGCCTCACCGCGTTGGCGTTGTTCTCCACTCTCTTTTCATGCTTATTGTTGCTGCCGCTCTCAACCGCCGCTGCCTGCGAACACGTGGAGACGAGGACGGGGGGGACATCATGAGGGACACGTCTCAGATAACTCAGGACTCAGATAACTCAGGACTACTGTAACTCTCTCCTGGCAGCAGCCTCTGCAGTCACCATAAAACCACTCCAGATGGTCCAAAATATGGCAGCCCGTCTCATCCTCAATCAGCCAATATACACACGTTACATCATCATGGGTGTATACATCAACACACTACTACCTAGCTACACTCCTGCACAGAAGCTACAATACTACCTTCTACATCAACACAATACTACCTAGCTACACTCCTGCACAGAAGCTACAATACTACCTCCTACATCAACACAATACTACCTAGCTACACTCCTGCACAGAAGCTACAATACTACCTCTTACATCAACACACTACTACCTAGCTACACTCCTGCACAGAAGCTACAATACTACCTCCTACATCAACACAATACTACCTAGCTACACTCCTGCACAGAAGCTACAATACTACCTTCTACATCAACACAATACTACCTAGCTACACTCCTGCACAGAAGCTACAATACTACCTCCTACATCAACACAATACTACCTAGCTACACTCCTGCACAGAAGCTACAATACTACCTCCTACATCAACACAATACTACCTAGCTACACTCCTGCACAGAAGCTACAATACTACCTCCTACATCAACACAGTACTACATAGCTACACTCCTGCACAGAAGCTACAATACTACCTCCTACATCAACACACTACTACCTAGCTACACCCCTGCACAGAAGCTACAATACTACCTCCTACATCAACACACTACTACCTAGCTACACTCCTGCACAGAAGCTACAATACTACCTCCTACATCAACACACTACTACCTAGCTACACTCCTGCACAGAAGCTACAATACTACCTCCTACATCAACACAATACTACCTAGCTACACCCCTGCACAGAAGCTGCAATACTACCTCCTACATCAACACAATACTACCTAGCTACACTCCTGCACAGAAGCTACAATACTACCTTCTACATCAACACAATACTACCTAGCTACACTCCTGCACAGAAGCTACAATACTACCTCCTACATCAACACAATACTACCTAGCTACACTCCTGCACAGAAGCTACAATACTACCTCCTACATCAACACAATACTACCTAGCTACACTCCTGCACAGAAGCTACAATACTACCTCCTACATCAACACACTACTACCTAGCTACACTCCTGCACAGAAGCTACAATACTACCTCCTACACCAACACAATACTACCTAGCTACACTCCTGCACAGAAGCTACAATACTACCTCCTACATCAACACACTACTACCTAGCTACACTCCTGCACAGAAGCTACAATACTACCTCCTACACCAACACAATACTACCTAGCTACACTCCTGCACAGAAGCTACAATACTACCTCCTACACCAACACAATACTACCTAGCTACACTCCTGCACAGAAGCTACAATACTACCTCCTACATCAACACACTACTACCTAGCTACACTCCTGCACAGAAGCTACAATACTACCTCCTACACCAACACAATACTACCTAGCTACACTCCTGCACAGAAGCTACAATACTACCTCCTACATCAACACACTACTACCTAGCTACACTCCTGCACAGAAGCTACAATACTACCTCCTACACCAACACAATACTACCTAGCTACACTCCTGCTCTTGTTCAACCCTCTTGTTCAAAAAATATTACAGACAAATCTAACACTTACACACGCACATGCGTACACATTGCACAAACAATACAAAAATGTATAAATACATTATAATTTTTCTTCGTCTAGCACCTAACAATCTCCGAGCATGTTCTTCATTGACAAGTCTGAGCCTTATCAGGGCTCTTAGTTTGTAAACTCAATATTCTATAGAAATGGAACGAGAATTGCTGGTGTCTTCCTATTGTAAGTCGCTTTGGATAAAAGCGTCTGCTAAATAAAGTAAAGTAAAGATAACAAAAAAAATGATAGAAACCACGACGTACCAGCGGCGCGAGACGAGGACCTCCTCCTCCGCCGTCCCCTTCAGCTTGTCCTCATGCCGGATCTCGGCGGCGCGGGGAGGACGAGACGCGGGCGGAGGAGCGGCGGGTGGTCCTGGCCGGCGAGCGAGAGCGGCTGCGGCGCCGCGACGGCGAGCGGGAACGAGAGCGACCCGACGTCTGGCGGAACGAAACGTTGCTCTGCACAGACGACAAAAACAACGTGGAAAACACATGACTACATATATGCGTATATATGCACACACACACACACCATACGTTCACACACACACACACACACACCATACGTTCACACACACACAACACACACACACACAACCATACGTTCACCACACACACACACCACACACCACACACACCACCCACACACCATACGTTCACACACACCACACACCACACACACACACACACACACACACACCATACGTTCACACACACACCATACGTTCACACACACACACACACACACAACATACGTTCACACAACATACGTTCACACACACACACACAACATACGTTCACACACACACACAAAAAAACAACAACATACGTTCTACACACAACAACACACAAATAGGTTCTACAAAACACACACAACAACACAAAACAACGTTCAAACAAAAACAAACACAAACAAACACACACACAAAACATACGTTCACACACAACACAACACAAACACACACAACAACATACGTTCACACACACACAAAAACACACACACACACACACAACATACGTTCACACACACACACACACACACACACAAACATACGTTCACACACACACACACACACACACACACACACAATACGTTCACACACACACACACACACACACACACACAACATACGTTCACACACACACACACACACACACACACACAACATACGTTCACACACACCCACACACACACACAACACACACACACAACATACGTTCACACACACACACACACACACAACATACGTTCACACACACACACACACACAACATACGTTCACACACACACACACACACACACACACCACACACGTCCCGCTACCTTGATGTCGGTCTCCTTCAGGTCCAGCTCCGTGCCGTCTTTGTAGATGACAGTGTACAGCTGGCTGTCGGGGTCGTAGGTCAGCACCTTGACCTCGTAGTAGAGGTTACTCCCGGGCCAGCGGCCCATCACCACGTCCCCTTTCTGGAACCTGCTGCTCGGCATCCTCGTTCACCTGCACACACGGAACGCTCGTATTCCCGTTCTATCCCGGTTTCCCACAAACTAAACTAAACGTTTATCTCATGTTCCAAAAAAAGAAACAAATCCGCCACTTTTCCAGGTTTTAACGGCCGTAAGAAGCCGGATTTGTCTACCAGGTGGACGTTCAGCGCGGAAATACGAGCGGAGAGAGACAGGAACGTGGACGCCGCGCGGTGAATGAGTTTTGGGGACGTCAGCAGGTCTCTGTGGGCCGTCGGGGGGACACGAGCGTCACAGAGAACTGCTGACACGCCCGTCCTGGTTCCACATGGAGCTCTTTCCATGTAACATAACACACACACACACACACAACTACGTATACACGGAACATACATACATACCCACACAAAACTACACACACAAGTACACACATCTATGTACAGTTTAAACATACATACACAAACTCACACAACTAAATACCCACACCCACAACTACACACACAACTAGGTACACATGGAACATACACGCACCCACACACAACTACGTATACACGGAACATACATACATACCCACACAAAACTACACACACAAGTACACACATCTATGTACAGTTCAAACATACATACACAAACTCACACAACTAAATACCCACACCCACAACTACACACACAACTAGGTACACATGGAACATACACGCACCCACACACAACTACGTATACACGGAACATACATACATACCCACACAAAACTACACACACAAGTACACACATCTATGTACAGTTTAAACATACATACACAAACTCACACAACTAAATACCCACACCCACAACTACACACACAACTAGGTACACATGGAACATACACGCACCCACACACAACTACGTATACACGGAACATACATACATACCCACACAAAACTACACACACAAGTACACACATCTATGTACAGTTTAAACATACATACACAAACTCACACAACTAAATACCCACACCCACAACTACACACACAACTAGGTACACATGGAACATACACGCACCCACACACAACTACGTATACACGGAACATACATACATACCCACACAAAACTACACACACAAGTACACACATCTATGTACAGTTTAAACATACATACACAAACTCACACAACTAAATACCCACACCCACAACTACACACACAACTAGGTACACATGGAACATACACGCACCCACACACAACTACGTATACACGGAACATACATACATACCCACACAAAACTACACACACAAGTACACACATCTATGTACAGTTTAAACATACATACACAAACTCACACAACTAAATACCCACACCCACAACTACACACACAACTAGGTACACATGGAACATACACGCACCCACACACAACTACGTATACACGGAACATACATACCTACCCACACAAAACTACACACACAAGTACACACATCTATGTACAGTTTAAACATACATACACAAACTCACACAACTAAATACCCACACCCACAACTACACACACAACTAGGTACACATGGAACATACACGCACCCACACACAACTACGTATACACGGAACATACATACATACCCACACAAAACTACACACACACACACACACACACACACACACATCTACGTACAGTTGAAACATACATACACACACACACTCACACAACTAAATACCCACACACAACTACATACACAAGGAACCCACACACCCACAACTACACACACACGCAACTAGGTACACATGGAACATACACGCACCCACACACAACTACGTATACATGGAACATACATACATACCCACACAAAACTACACACACACACACACACATCTACGTACAGTTGAAACATACATACACACTCACACAACCAAATACCCACAAACAACTACGTACACACGGAACCCACACACCCACAACTACACACACACACACACACAACTATGTACACACAACTAGGTACACATGGAACATACACGCACCCACACACAACGCAAATCCATTTACATTTACAGCATTTACCAGGCGCCCTTATCCAGAGCGACTTACAGTCAGTAGTTACTGGGACAGTCCCCACCTGGAGACACTCAGGGTAGTAAGTGTCCCCACTTACTACACAATGGTAGTAAGTGGGGTTTGAACCTGGGTCTCCTGGTTCAGAGGCAAGTGTGTTACCCACTAGGCTTCTACCACCGTAACCACCCAGACACACACACACAAAAATACGTACACACAGAATCCAGACACACACACACACAAAACTTCATACAGGCAGAACAACAACACACACACACACAACTACGTACACACGGTTCATAAACACACAGACACAAACAAATAAATCCACGTGGAATCCACACACACAGACACACTACTAGAGATGATCAGCGTCTTATTTCCATGTTCGGGGTTAAATGACGCGGGTTTGAAACTGAGCGGAGCTTCGATTTGACGGCGTTTATAAACGGTCCGAAAACCAGACGTACGTCTGCTCAAAAATTCACGAAAATTAAAGTATTATGCTAATAATTTAAATTCTTTTCTTTTTTTTTTGTGGAAAACGTGTAAGCTGCAGGCTGAACTACGGTGAATAAAAGGTGGATAAAAGGCGGCGCGAAGCTCCTCTTCTCCTTTAACAGCGGCGGCCATGGAGGGAAAACGTCATTTATTCAAACGTCCTCCTCGGCTACGTCAAGAAATCGCGGACTTTAAAAAAAAAAAAAAGATAAAAACGAGTTTATAATCCGGACCACCTGGCTTTTTTTTTTAGCAGAACTCCACGTGAAAGTATAACGGGAGAATAAAGGCGGCGGGAGAACAGCGCCAACACGCCGCGTTTGTAGACGGGAAAGAGCGCGGCTCCTCCGGGCCGCCGGGCGCCCGGACGGGCGGCAGCGCACCTACCTGAAGCGCGGAGAGGAGACACGTCGTCCGTGGGAAGCGCGGCCGCCTTCGACGCGTTGTTTATTTACCGTAGTTTAAATGGCGCCTTTCCTCCCTCTCTCGGCGAAGAAAGCTACTGGCGTCCGCGATGGCGCGAAGGCCGCTGATTGGCCGCCGCCCCGCTCGTTTTAAACCGTACGGCAACGCGATTGGTCGAGAGCGGGTCGCGACCCCACGGCGATTGGCTAACGCGCATTTGAGGAGCCGGAGAGTCCCCGCCCTCCCGTTTTATACGAGGCCCGACAAAATGGAGACGGGCTTCGGGGGAGAAAAATAAAACAAGTAGCAGTGGAGTAACTCGACTCACCTTACTTCTTTTTTCGTTAAAATCTGTACAGACGCGAAAATACCTGCATCGTTCTTGCGCCGTTTTTAATAATACCACAATAAGTTGTAAAATCAGGTTTGCTGAGTGTTTTTTAACGGTCCTGTTGATTTTTTATATATATATATATATATATATGGTCGCCGAATCTGTGTTTTTGTAATTTGTCTGCAGTTCGAAATACAGAATAATACAGAACATTTGAGCTATTTTGGAGGGGGGGTGAACAGGTGCATCAGCTCGAGTTTTACTGTCGCGAATTAAAAGCATGAGCAGTCACACGCTCAGCACCCAGTGACACGACCTGGTCGGGATTCGAACCCACAACATTGCGATCACGGGGCTGCTTCCTTACCGCTGGGCCACCACTGCCCCCCTTAATTTTTATTTTAATTATTCTCATAAAAACACACCTCTGCATCAACCAGGGTTACATAACAGGCCACACTGGAGTTGTCCTTTTATTTGGAGGGGCATATTTTAATAAAAGAGGCCGTGGTCATGTATTGCAATTTTTATTTCATTCGCTCAAACAAAACAAAATGTTAGCATGTAGGAAAAGTGTGAAACTCGAGGGAAAAGAAACGGTACGATACAGGATTAAAACATCAGGAGGGGGTGAGGCGATTAATGCATCGTGGTGGATCTGGACAGATGAAGATCTCCAGCATGAACCTGTGAACGTGAGAACTTCTCCGAGACATCTTCAGGTTCTCCGTTCATTACAAACAAACAAAAAAAAAAAAAAGTCTCACACTGGAACATGGCATCGAAAAAATAAAATAAAAAAAGAATTAAAAGACGACAAAAGAAGAAAGCAACGTTGTAAAATCTCCCTTTTGACTACATTTTAACGCAGGAAAAAAAAATTAAACAGCGTCGGTTTCTGGAGTTATTACTAGAAATTTCTCACTACGCTCGACGGCGAATGCAACTTTTGAACAAGGCACAAACCACGAAGAATCACAGATTTATTATCCAGGTGAGAATTAACCTCGAATGGAGCATCTCGGTCGGCGGCTGAGAACTTTGGTGATAGAAGCCACACCGCGACCACGATGGGGACATCCAGGGACTGACCGCGGGTAAAGTGCAATCAACTCTGCAGGCCCTGCCGCCTAGAGGCCGGACGGAAGCAGCCCCCCTCGCTTCCGTCTGCAGTGGTCACCACAACTACGTATAGAATCATTTATCGAAAAATAGAGCGTTATTTCCACCCGGTGGGCGCGACGAGAGACAGGAGTAGAAAACAGGAAAGCAGATTTAAAAAGAAAACGGACGATTCCCTCCATCCACGAGAGTAAGGACGTGTGAACGTTCTGGAAATGGCACAGAAAACAGTCATGCGGTCCGTAACTCCCATTCTCCTTGCATATCGGTGGACAGAACGAGCCAGGCTGGGAGTTTGATCATGAGAATGAGGTACGTGGAGCATGATGGGGGGATGAAGGGCAGGAAGGAGGTGCGGCTTCTCTCATCTTCTCATCAAGACGATGCTACACTTATTGCTCTGAAGCGGACAACGTTGGAATTGTGCGGTGGCCGCGTCACCCTCACCGTAGAGAGCGGGACATGCACTGCGAAGATCTGGCTGAAATAGAAGAGATCCCGATCGTAATAAACACGTGGGGAGCTCCATCTGCAGGTGTGGACCTCGGCAGGGGGGGGAAATGAAAATGAAGAGATTTTGGTAAAGAGCTACTCTGTCGTACAGTAGTAAAGGCATCGTCCCTCGTCACGTCCCCCACCGCTCGGAGGAAAGGGTCTTTTCTTCAGGACCACGAGACAGACGACCCCCCGTGATATGGTTACGCTACCTGATGCAGAACAGACATGACGGAACAAACCCAGAAACGTCTTTTTTTGTGTTGGTTTTAAATGTACATACGTAGGTTAAAATAGTGTTTTAAGGAAGACAGGCTTTACAGAGTCCTGCAGCAGTAGACTATACCCAGTCCTGTGGACCCCGGGAGCAACGTCCTCGTCCTCTGTCCCCTCCACCCACCTCGGCAGGTACAGTACATCGTTGTTGGGTTGTTTTTTTTTTTTTTTTTTTTTTGTTGTCTGGGTTCCTTCGTGTCCCCCAGCCTTGCGTTGTGGACTAAGAGAGCAGTCGTTGCATAATGACAGTCGTCCCCTCGGCGGCGAAGCCTGGCTTCCAGGCCCCTGGCTCCCGTGGCTCCGTGCTCCGCCCTCAAAGGAGTCTTCTGGATTCACACAATTTCTGTACACCCCACCAGCCGAAACATTGGGGACTTTTTTTTTTTTTTTTTAATTATTATTATATACCTCCTTTTTTTTCTTCCTTTAGTCGTCACTTTAAAACGCGGTAACTGAGGTTGACCTCGGGTCTCGGGGTCGTGGGTAAAATGTACACGTCAGGATCCTCCTACGCCGAGTTGGACTTGCCCAGCTCCTCTCGGATTGCTGTGGACAGAGACGGGGTCAACAAATTAAACACCGTATCTAAAATAAGAAAAAGAAATTAATGCAACGTTCGGGCCTTCCTTTGCGTGTTTTTAAGATGCACCAGTGTACAGGCCATTTTTTTTCCCCATATTGTAGTGGAATAGCGCGTTTCTATAGAAACGTACCATCAATGAGTTCCTCTTTCAGTTTGGACAGCTCCTTTCTCATCTCGTCCAAAATGTCCTGCAAACAGAACACCGCATCATCAGAACCATGACTTTTCTTTCTTCATGCCTCATTTTGTGTGATGGGGATGTAGGGCGCGTCAGAGCTGTCCATCATACCTACAGGCTCCTCCCCTTTTAACACTTTTTATAAAAACATCATGAAAGTTCATCTTCGGGGCGTCCACGGCGAGAAAGAGAGCTGGGTGGGTATTTACTTCCTCTCTCCGGCGTCTCGTATCTGTTCATTTCTGCATTGGAGCCGGACCGGCGGCTGCTGCACGCGCAGATACGGAGGGCACGAGCCCCGTCCTTATCAAGCCCGCGAATTCTCCGAGGTGAAGGGAGGGCACCACACAACGTCGTCATATACACAGTTACTCTGTATGTGTGTGTGTGTGTGTGTGTCTTTCAGGAAGCCCGCGTGTGACCTCATCACCTGCTTCAATCTGTCGTAGTCGAGCACTTCTGTCGCAACCCCGTTGGCACTTAGGGACCCGGTTGGCGTGGGCGTGGACTTGGGTCTGTGGAGGAGGAAGAAAGCGGCGCGAGTTAAACGGGCGCCGCGTCACCGTCCTCGCGCACTGATCCCAGATCAGCGGCCGACGTGCTGCTAAAGCTGCAGAACCCAAAACATGGAGCGCAGAGTTGTGTTTAATCACCTGCAATTTAAACACATCAGACTGAATAAAATCTCTATAGTGAACTTTGTGTCTCATAAAGCCCGTCCAAAGTTGCATACTACATGTCAAGACTGAGAAGGGAAGGACGATCGTGAAGTTCTGCAGAGAAAGGGGGAATGAGGACGGGTAGATGGACGTTAATATGCATCCAGGGAAACTCGGTAGCGCTGACTGCAATCACAACATGCACACACACACACACACACACACACGCTCACATCCATGCACCAGGCCCTCGGATCAGTGGGGACAGGGACACGTTGCCTGTAAGATAATCACCTTAATGAAGGGAAATAGCCTGAATCTCTGTGTGTGTGTGTGTGTGTGAGATGTACTCGTTGTCTCCTCCTGGTTCCAGTTGGAGAGTAACCGACGATATGAAGAACCTTTTAATGAGGAGTGATTAAACACGCCCATGCGCGCTTGGGGTCGCCCCGTTATCTCTCCACACCGGCTGGACATTGACTGGCATGTTCCCGCCACAGAAGGGGGCCGTGTGTGATAACGGGAGTGACGATACGGAGGAATCCCTGTCAACTTTATTATCATTAATACTAAATGGAAGCTATGGCCTGGTTTCACATCAACTGTAATAATGTAAGAATAATTATTGTTACTTTTACAGTTGAAATGAAACTGTTTAATTTTAAATAAATTAAGACTACATTTGAGTATTAACAGTAATATCTGGCAACGTGTGTTAATTTTAACGTCGGTGATTACATCACAAGCAACGCGAATTCAACCTCGGAACAGACTCTCCACCCCAAACTGCACCACTCTCAACACCACAAGGCCACGGCCGCCCAGTCTCTGCTGTCTTATACCTGCTCACGGCATCAGTACCCGTCTGATTTCTCCACGGCGAGTCCCGTCTGTGAGGGCACAGGAGACTGGCTGGTGAGGCGCCGGTGAACCCCGGAAACCCCCCCCCAACACCGCTCCACCCGGCTCGTTCTGGAGGCCCGTGGCGCTCGAAGAGCACGTCTTCCAATGTTCACCGTGTGCCGGCTCATAAGAATTATGTTGCTCGCACACGATCTCCTCCAAATCGGCGGAATCGCGGGAAATAAACCTGACCGACAAGTGACATCCGGTGTCCGGTTCTACGGCGGAAACGGGTACAAATGAAAAAGCGTTTATGGGATCGGCGGGGATGAGCGGAGCGCCCAGAAAGGCCCGGAGAGGGTCGGCGGCGGCACGGGGCTTTTAGTGGCGTTATCCAGAGCCGCGTGAGCGGAGGCGCGGCGCCATGCTGCTCTGGAGACACGGGCCCCTCGCGGCAGAGCCGGCCCGGGGTTCGATCCCGCGTGGTACGGAGGGAGGGCGGCGTTGCCGATTTACCTTCCAATGACCGGTGATTTGCTGCCGTTCATGGTGTTCGTCCGTTCCCAAGGTTTTCTGGGCATGTCTGAAACGCACAGTCACCGTTTTAATGTCCCTCCAAAGTGACTAACAACGTCCCAGCTGAAGGACAGGTGCTCCTTACCTGGTGTGCTACAGGCAGATACTTTAGGAGTCGTGTTCTCCGCTTCGTCCTGTAGGTAATAATGAAAGAATAAAATTCCAAACCTGGAATAAAAACGGAGGTGAAGACTCGTTCCTCACCGCTCTCTCTCTCTGCTCCGGCTCTGGCGAGGACCCCTTTTCCGCGATTCGTCTTCTGCATCGGAGGAAAACAAGGTTCTCATTCATCTCGCCCAAAGACTTGGTGCTACAGAGCATCTCTGGAGTTCAGCAGGAACGGTTATTGGAATTAAACCGGTGGGAGCGGAGAGGATCTTTATGACATTTTACTTCCAGCGTGTCACAGGACGACCGCGTCGTTAAACCGCAACATCGCTGTGAAATGTCTCCTCTAGTCAGGACATTTGACATTTTTTATATGGCAGCACTGCCAGTCTCTTACGTCGACGTGCTAGTAAGAAGAAAAAAAAAAAAAAAAGTTTTAAATAAAACAACAAAACTGCTACTTGTGGCAAGAAAGTGCCTTCTGATTAGATGGATAAAAACACGCCCCCCTCTGTCACCACCATCACCACAATTGGTCACCACCACCTATATGAAGAGACTTCGGATGGTGTTCTGGAGGCTGGCGGCTGTGCTTGGGAGTAATATATAAATAGCGTCTCCCTTTACAGATCACTTATCTCCAGATGTGAGAGAAATGGTTTTGATGTGGTTATATTTCTAATAAAAATTCATAAAGAATGGTCTTGGGTTTTTCCTGTGTGCGTGTTTGTTCTAAATGACATTGTTCTAAACGACCATTAAAGTATTATTTAAATGTTTATTCTTTTATTTATGTATTTTGTTTTTATACCTTAAGTTGCTTTTGTATTTTGAAGTGAAATTCAAGGTCACAATACCTTATGAAAGTGATTGTACATCTATCCTGCAAATACTGAATAAACATGTCAAACAAATACAATAAAATAAAATAACTGGCGGTGAGTGTGAGCGTGACACGCGTGCGGTTACCGCACCTCCTGGCCAGCAGAGCGCTCATCTCCTCCATCAGTCCTCCACCTCCTGGCAGGGGGCCGTTGCCTCGTGCCGCGTCCGGCTTGGCGCTGGCGGGGCCGCCGACGGCTGCCGCGGGGGCTGCAGGGGCCTCCTCGCCCTGTCGTCACACACGGACACGGCGGGGTGTGAAAGCGAAGGTGCGAGTAAAAGCCGGGGTGTTTACCGGTTGCCGGGCGGCGGCTCCTCACCCTAGGCACTTTCCGCAGTTTGGCTCCAGCGAGGGCGGCGGCCAGGCCAGACAGGTTCCGGTTCTCATCCGAGGTGGGCGAGGGCGTGAAGAGGCCGCCGGGTAGGGGCGGGGCAGGAGGTGGAGGAGGAGCACCGGGAGGAGGGGGCGGGCCCGTCGGGGGGAGCGCGGTGGGCAGGGGGGGAGGAGGCGGGGGCGGCGGCCCGGGCGGGGCCGGGGGCCCGGCAGTGGTGGGGGTCACAGTGGAGCCGGGGGGAAGAGGGGGAGGCGGCGGCGGAGTGGGGAGACCCTGAGCTGGTGCCGCATCTGTTAAATTGGAGAATTAAAATAATAATTAATACTAAAATCGGACATAAAAGGCATCGCCAAAATTCTCCAGGCAACACGTTAGTACAGTTACGACGCGAAAACATGAAATGGAAACATTCCTTACCAGAGACAAGCAAATAAACACATAAATACACACACACACACACACACACACACACACACAGTGAAAATGGTAGAAATTAATAGGGTGGTGGTAGCCTAGTGAGTAACACACTCGCCTGTGAACCAGAAGACCCAGGTTCAAACCCCACTTACTACCATTGTGTCCCTGAGCAGGACACTTAACCCTGAGTGTCTCCAGGGGGGGACTGTACCTGTAAATATTGATTGTAAGGCAGTCTGGATAAGGGTGTCTGGTAAATGTTGTAAATGTAAATCTTGCCCATTGGCTTCCATTTCATAGAGCATCTCAGAAAAAGGACATTTATTTAATTTTAAAAAGCCCCAACAAAGCCCAATAGGTAATATTCTGACAAATATAATCTGACAAAATTAATCAAGAAATATAAATATTTCACTTAACACAATATCACCTCTTATGGGGGGAAAAAAGACGGCAGACCGGAAGGCCGCACGAGACGAACACATCTACGAGTTTCATTTCAAGAAACTGGCAGCGAACACCACCAAACCCTTTATAATGAATCAATGACCTGGATGGAAGTTACTGTTGCATCCCTGGACGTACGCTCCCACGTGTTCTGTGTAGCTGGCTGTGTTTTTGTGTCCTGTCTCTTTTAGGTTGACTTCTTGGGAGGAGTTGAAGCTGACCAGCTCCACCTACCATCTGCTATTGGTCACCTCCACCTATATAAAGAGACTTCGGATGGTGTTCTGGAGGTCCACGGAGATCTGCAAGGAGCTCTGTTGGGGATCTCATTCGTGTCTTGTTGCTTTGTATGATAGACCCTTTGTTGTTAGCCTGTGCTAGCTTTATGTGCCCTTTTTGTTAACTTGTGCGTGTTTGAGTTATCCTTGCAGGACAGTCCCTTCCTTTTGGCTGTTTTGATGTTATTTATCGGTCCTGAGTCTACTGTTATATAGTACCTGTTAGCTCACTGTAATAAAAGTAGTGTTTGTATGCATTTCATAGACCCCTAGACTTAAGAACGTGACAAATGGGGGCTCGTCCGGGATGTTTTCCCCTGGTTTAGGACCGGATTTACAATTTTGCTGCTATGTTTGTGGCCTCAGGTATACGTTCGGTGGAGAGGAGTTTGTGTAGGCTCGGGTGGTTGTCAGTATTCAGCGTTTTGTTTTCGTTTTTTTTGCCGTACATGTTTTGTGTGGGGCAGTTTGATCTGTTTGTGTACACAGGTGTGGGTCTAATGTTAGCACAAGATTCATTTTGTGTGTCGTGGCTGTGTTGTATACATTTTGTGGCCCATGTTGTGATGGCACTATATAAGATGCAGCGTATGGGGCGTGTTCACCAGCTCACCCATCAGAACGGATGAATTAAAGCGGCGATAACCTGCATGCTGGTGTTGGCAGTGGGCGTGGTCACGTTGGCCGCGGTGTACGTTGGGGTATAAGAAGCGTGGAGAGCGGAGGACACCGGAGGGGGTTTAAATGGTCAAGAATGAGGAGGTAGGGTGTGAGAGCCGTCAATCATGCCTTCAGGCCCCTCCTCTTTGTGTCAGAAATAATTCCACACCAACATTGTCTATTTCTGTAAATCCCGAAGATACGAATGACGTGACTAGTGCTGGGAGGAATCAGGATTTATTGAATCTAATGAAGTCTGGGTGACTTGTCACATAAATGAAGAAATAAACGTGACAAGTGATGACAATGGTGAGCTGCAGAGAACGGTGGAATGAGACACGGATCAGATCTTCATGCCAGACGTAGAGCATGCGCTGAAATAAATACGTTTGGACCAACTCAACACCGTGTGTGACAGCACGAGGGACACACACAAACAGAAGATCGAGGACACGCAGCGAACAAGCGAACTCGGCCTGCGGAGAAGCTCGCCAGCCGGTGCCCGTGTTAGTGGATTAGCCGAGGCCGGCGGGCGGGCGGAGGAGGCCGCTTACCCGGCTGGTTGTGCGCGGCGGCCGTAGCGGGCGGGTCTGGAGGAGAGGTGCAGGAGTCTCCGCGGGTTACGGCTGTGGAAGGAGAGGGGAGAACAGCAGGCTGGGGTGAGGGAGGGGACACGATGGGAGTGGGGGGCGCCGGGTGGCACGGGGACGAGAGGGGAGGGGGCGGCGGCGGGGTGGGCGGAGGGGGCGGCGGCTGCGCCAGGATGGGGGACGGAGCGTGGAGATGCGGCGACGCCGGCAGCCCGTTGGGCGCGGCGGGTGATGGGGGTTTGTGGTTGAGGGGGCCAGTGGCCGGGACGGCTATGACCGGCCGGGGCCCGGCGGCTTTGCCCGGCGGGCTGCTAATCATGACCGGCGGGGACGGGGGGAGGGGACTGAAGTTGGCGGCTGACCAGATGATTGACTTGGGGGCCGCGGATGGAGATTGGGGCGGCGGGGCCGGGGCCGGTGCTTGAGGGGCCGTCAGCGCCGGCTGCCGGCGAGGAACGGTGGCGTAGTGAGGCAGCACCGGATGGAAGGCCGAGCCCAGCGACGTGGCGAAGCGGGAGGCCGAGTGCCGCATGGGTGGGGTGGGCGGGGCTGCGGAGACTGAGGTGGGGGATGGGGTGGGGGTGTGGAAGGTCGGGGTGCAGGGGGACACGGGGGACACGGGGGACGAGGCCGAAGCCGCAGGGTTGTACAGGGTGCTTTCAAATGCTGAATGGCGGGACAGGAGGGAGGAAGCGGCCACCGTGCAGCGAGGACAGAACACAGACCGGACAGAGAAAGAGAAAGAAAGGGGGGAAGGAGAGAGAGAAGAGAAGAGAAGAGAGAAAGGGGGCAAATGAAGCAGGAGAAACCAGCAAGAGACCTGGAGAAAAGAAGAACGTTCTCTTCTCTCCACAGAAACACAGGCTACGTCGCTACTATGCTAATTAGCGCTAACTGGTTAGCTGTGAAGGGGGCAGTATATGTTTGGTAGCCATGGCACTTTGTTAGTATCAGAGAAACCCGCTGAAGACGGCGCGCTGGTTAAACACACTCATGCACTTGCTTTAATGACCTCGGGTCGACTTTTTTGAATAAAAAATACTCGCCGACTCACGGTAACGTACAAAAAATGGTCCGTTCTAAAGAGCGACAAGATAGCGCCGCAGCTATCTTCGCCATTGATGGTCCCTCGAGGAAACTAACATGTTCTGCAGTAGCACCATAACGAGCACACACACACACACACGTTTCTTCTCCACATACCCAAACCTTCGGTGTTGCAATAGTCATCGTCGCTCTCGACCTGTCTGCTTCTGGCAGATTCCCCGAGGACAACAAACGCGGCAACGAGTCGACACATTTCGCCCAACTGCGAGTCGCTGAACGCGAAACGTGCGAAACACTCACAACTTGGCCATTCAGCCCTCGCCAGCGCAGCTTGGACCGCGTCACAGGAGCCAAGATGTCGGGCAAGACTACTTTCCACTAGGACCCTTCAATACAAGCGTACTGGACATAAAATCTAATGCCTTTTATCTTGGGAAATTTACCTGAAGAAATATTAAATATGTCTACTGACACTCGACAAAGTGGAAAAAGAATCATTTTAAGTAAGCTTGAGGCTTTCTGAAGGACTTCAGCCATACATCTTTCTGTTCCACCAACCGCAGTGACCCTGCTGTTTTATACACACACACACACACACACACACACACACACACACACACACACACACACACACACACACACACACACACCATCTTCGTCTGCTTCCTTTCAAACATACACTCAAATCAGGAAGGCACCTTGGCCACGCCCACCTCACTTGTACTTTTCAAATCACCCCACCATCTCACGTCACCCCGAGACGGTTCGAAACGGGCCGAACGCCCGGGATGCGGGTGGCGCCCTCTACAGGTCGGACCCACCAGGGCACGATGCGCCCGGAGATTCTGTTAGTGAAGCCTCGCCTGTCGCGACTTCCTGTTAGTGTTGAAGAGTTTTACAACTTCCTCCCACACCGGGTTACATGCAGGAAGAAAGACGGAAAAAAGATGCAGGCGGCCCTTTCAATTTGAGCGAAGGGCTGGGAATCAGATTTTAAAGTGAAGTGATTGTCCCTTGTGACATACAGCAGCACAGCACATGGTGCACACAGTGAAATTTGTCCTCTGCATTTAACCACCACCCTGAGTGAGCAGTGGGCGGCCATGACAGGCGCCCGGGGAGCAGTGTGTGGGGACGGTGCTTTGCTCAGTGGCACCTCAGTGGCACCTTGGCGAATCGGGATTCAAACCGGCAACCTTCTGATTACGGGGCCGCTTCCTGAACCACCACCGCCTTGGGCCGCAAATCTAATATAAAGGACGAGAGGATGGAAAGAGGACATTTACTCGGGTCCCATGTACTCCCCAAATCTCGTTAGGTGAGCCGCCAACACAGGACCGGGCCGCGGCGCCACCGTTTCCGGCAAACCGCAGCGCAGAGGCGTAACAGAGGGCTTCAAAACACACCCAACCAGACTCCGCCTGGACGAGACCCCGCCCCTCAGCAGGAGCTGAGTGGCGCTCATGCTGTTCGCCGAGCCTACGTGGAATTGTACGGTAGGAAGAGCAGGAAGTAGGCCGGTAATTATGGACTGGTTCCGAGGCGCGGGCAGAGCGGGCTTAGAGAACGGTGCTCACCGGCATTGGAGATGCGGCGTCCCCTCTCCCAGTCCATCTGCTCCCGGTCCAGCTGCTCCTGGTGCTCCTTCTCCTGCTTCTCCCGCTCCATCAGCTCCCGTTCCTGGCGCTCGCGCTCCATCAGCTCCTGCTGCTCCCGCTCCCGCCTCTGACGCTCCGCCTGCTCCCTCTCCAGCCGCTCGCGCTCCTGACGTTCCCGCTCCTGTGTCTCGCGCTCCTGCGCCTCGCGCTCCTGACGTTCCCGCTCCTGCTCTTTCTGCCGCTGCAGCTCCTGCAGTTGCCTGGGGGGGGACAACACGAGAGCAGATGAGAGCAGGACCCCGGATCTAATTCGCCCGAACCGTAGGCCTTTGTCGCCGTTACGTAATTGAGACGTTATATAAAACGTCAGTTCACGTCAGTGCGTCGGCAAGTCGAGCGATGTTACGCCGTCTTGCAGGGCCTCAAAACCCACGAGAAGTTTAAGGTGAAAGAGGAGGACATCAGGACAACCTTTTGGTGAGAAGCTCAGCTGTATATGTACAAAATTGTGATTGTGGCCTCGCGCTTTTAAAAAAGGACATTTGTTTCACGAGAGTGTTGGTATGGCCACTAGGGGGCAGCATTCTCCTGCGCTAGAACGCACAGGGACGGGATCTTTGTTTCTCTACGAGTCCCATGCACCACCGGCCCATCAAACTCGGCCTACCGGAAGGTCCAGGTCCCCTCTGGGTTACATGCAGGGGACACGTTTCGCTGTGTCACCGTGTGGCGTGCCGCAGTGTTTCGCGGTGACGGATGGATCCCGAAGTGATGTGGGACGTGCTGGCGTTTACTACGAACTGGAAATCCTCTAAACCTCCAGAGATGTCTTGACTGAACCCCTAAGTGAAATGAAGAACATTGAAAACAGATTTGGGGTCCTTTTCTTGATCTGGTTAAGAGTTCCTGGGTGATACAGTTCACATCTGGGTGGTTTTTTATTAATTTATATATATTATATCATTTATATACTTTATTGTTTGAGCCGTTTTCTTTTGTAACCTTTTCAGAATATTGTTATTGCTCAAGTTTAAAAAAACAAAAAAGAAGTGATGCAGTCAACACAACTGGATGGGGACGTTTGGACACGAATTCTATTTGTACACAACACGGCTTCCTGTTCCATTCCCCACGGACACTGGCAGAGGGCGGCGTGGGAAAACCACACCCCGTTTCACCCGAGCGCCTGCAGCGAAGTGACTTCATCACACCTCGGGCTCCCGCGACCCACGATGCACCTGTCATGGCAGGC
Organism: Denticeps clupeoides; assembly: GCF_900700375.1. Lineage (NCBI taxonomy): Eukaryota > Metazoa > Chordata > Actinopteri > Clupeiformes > Denticipitidae > Denticeps > Denticeps clupeoides. Next base: position 1,030,490 of record NC_041720.1, on the reverse strand, counting down.
AGAGCCCTTCTTGCTCGCTTACTCCCGGGCCCACTCCCTACCGGAACGCTCAACCGTCCACCTGCAACCGGTTTTACAAACCGCCACCCCTCAAACCGGCGCGTCTCGTTCTCACGCTGAAACGCTGCAGCGCAGCACGCGGGGACACGGTGAAACCTTCATCAAGGGGACCTAAGTGGACACCATGACATGAGCTCAGGTAGTAGCGTGTGGGGACGGTGCTTTGCTCAGTGGCACCTTGGGTGCTGGTAGCCTAGTGGGGTAATACACTCGCCTATGAACCAGAAGACCCAGGTTCAAACCCCACTTACTACCATCGTGTCCCTGAGCAAGACACTTAACCCTGAGTGTCTCCAGGGGGGGACTGTCCCTGTAACTACTGACTAAGTCGCTCTGGATAAGGGTGTCTGGTAAATGCATGTGCATTTATTCATTTACATTTACAGCATTTATCAGACGCCCTTATCCAGAGCGACTTACAATCAGTAGTTACAGGGACAGTCCCCCTCTGGAGACACTCAGGGTTAAGTGTCTTGCTCAGGGACACAATGGTAGTAAGTGGGATTTGAACCCGGGTCTTTTGGTTCATGGACGAGTGTGTTACCCACTAGGCTACTACCACCCCGTGGCATGCTTCTAGTGCAACCTCGCCGGCTTGGGACTCGAACCTTCTGATTACGGGGACGCTTCCTATAACCGCCGGGCCACCGCTGGGCCAGTTCGAGATCCGGGGCCGCGCCTGTTCTACGTGAAGGGACTCCTCGCCGCTTCCCTGCAGGCCACCCCACTGCCCCAGTTCTCCACATTCTCCGCGAGGTCCCGCCTCGAGTCGCTCGTCCCCACACAGTCCCGCTCCACTACCCCACATCCCGCCGCCCCGCCGGGAGCCGAACTTACGACGGGCTTCGTACGAGTTGAGCGAGCGGAGGAGAGACGCTCGACTCGCGGAGACGGAGTTTAATTTTAGGAGGGCCGTCGAGTGCAGATGAGTGTTTTGTTCCCACGATGACCCCGATGGCAGAGGTCGGGAAAGGGTGACAGGCCACCATGTGCCGACCTGAGCAGACCCGAGCAGAGCAGAGACACGGCGACAGATGGCCATTCCAAAAAAAAAAAAAAAAAAAGTTTAAATGGTGTCACCATGACTACGCCATGCTAAATTAGCATCGCCGAGACCATCGCTTCGCTGGCCGATCACAACCTTCCGGAAAACAGAGCACCTCAGACTGGCAGCGCCTGGCCCTGTGTCTCCTGCACCGCGAGGGCCTCACGCCGGGGTCTCCATGTTTATATTCCCGCAGGGCCGCGGCGGAGGCGGCCCGACCCGCCGCGTGCCTCCGCAGACATTCCTTATCGCTCGAGTCACGCCAAGCGCTCGCCAAAACACACCAAATTAGCCAGTCGAGAGGACGGTAGACGGTAGGGGGCTTTCCACAAAGTCGTCCTCTTCAACAGAACTAGATCCCGTGGTGGTAAAAGCCATCGCTGGGCACGCCGACAATGGCAAGGTTCGTTCCTCTAAACCCTCTGTCCCCCGTCCCCCTCCGTAAGGGAAAAATAAGAGCTTCAAAAGAAGAGAGAGAGAAAAAGAAACGAGCAGCAGATCCATTTATTGGCATCCCTGTTCCTGACACCGTTGCCAAGGGAACGGTTGCTAGGGGAGTGTAGGCGGCGCACGGCTACAACCGATCCGAGAGAGGCTCCCCGAAACGGGAGTGGGGAATGGAGGCGGCCATGGACGTCCCTGGTTGGGTTGCAAGTTGCAGAGTCCTTGGCGCGCCGGTCTGGCGAAGGTCGAGGCCTGAATAGATCCCGGGTTCTAGGTGCAGCGGCACCGCTGCAGGACGAGAGCGGGTGGGCGGTTCGCGCATGACATGCGGACGTCCAGCTGGTCAGCACGACTCCTCCGTCTGGATGGACCCGGGTCCAGACAGCCCATATGGACGCGCCCCAACAAACCAACCATCTAGCTGGAGTCTCCAACAGGCACACTAGCAACCACAAAACTGAGTTGTTTTAGCTGGATGGTCCTAATTTTACTCTGTCAAGCAGCCATTTTCAATTTTATTAGTCTTAGGTCACGTCCAGACTCATTTCAGTAGACTAATAATCTAAACGTATTAACCTTATTTTGGTCTAGATTTTATATATCCCACTCAATGTAGTATGATGTAGCTGGTCTACCACTATGTACCATCCGACCTCTTCAACTCATACAAAATGCAGCAGCACGACTGATCTTCAACCTTCCCAAATTCTCCCATACCACCCCTCTGCTACGTTCCCTCCACTGGCTCCCAGTAGCTGCACGCATCAGGTTCAAAATACTGATGCTGGCCTACAAAGCCAAACATGGAGCAGCACCATCCTACCTCACAGCCCTTATTACACCTCTCACTGCACCTCGTATACTCCGAGCCTCCAGTACTGCTCGCCTGGTCCCTCCATCTCTGAAGGTAAAAGGAAAACATTCATCTAGACTCTTCTCCGTCTTGGCCCCTCGGTGGTGGAATGAACTTCCCCTCGAGGTCAGAACAGCTCAGTCACTGAGCACCTTCAAACGACAGCTCAAGACCTTCCTCTTTAAAGAATATTTAGATTAAATTGTAATTTTCTTGTCAAACTTTGTGTACAGAATCTACAACAGAGTGAATTAAATAGATGTATTCATAGTTGGGGTCCTAGTGAACCGGAATTGATCTCTTCATCGATGGTAACTTGAAAGCACGTTGTAAGTCGCTCTGGATAAGGGCGTCTGCCAAATGCCGTAAATGTAAATGTATGAGTACCTAGTAGAACAGATAAAAACTATTCTCTTTTGATCAAACAACATTTATTTCTTATATAGCCCAAAATCACATACAGTACTTCTCAATGGGCTTTGACAGGCCCTACAGTTGACACCCCCACACTTGACCCTTCTGCACACAAGGAAAAACTCCACAGAAAAAAAACTCTAGGAGAGAGAAAAAAAAGAGAGGAAGAAACGTTAGGAAGGAGTGATAGAGAGAGGGACCCCCTTCCAGGGTAGAGTGAGCCTGCAAACGGTGTCAGTGCAGGGTTGGATATGATATAATAATAAGTCCTACAGTTGTAGGGTTGGAGAAATCCAGAATGTAGTCCAGTGTCATGGTCTAGATTACGTGTCCATAATGATGTTACTGGTCCATTTGAAGATCCCTGAAGCTGTAGTTGTAACGGTGGTGGTGGCTGTGGTGACCCTCTGGTTCGTTTCATGCTGATTATCACAGGACCAGCATTTATGTGGCGTCTCATCCCGTTTCCGCCACATCGTACAGGTTCCTTGAAGGCGTTTAGTGAAAAATGTTGATTAAAAACACTGGAGCATCTCAGGAGGAGGAGTCGCCAAAACCTCGACCCGGTGCTCAGGCGGTCCCGGAACCCGCCGAAGCGGATATAAACCACCGCCCGTTCCATCGAACAGTAATACAGAGTCGTTTTTTTCCTCCCCTTCCCGTCCCGTCAGGAAATGGAGTTGGGTTTTGGGCAGTTTTTCAAACCGCGAGAAGCTGTTAAATCCACGTCTTTGTCCACGTAATCCTCCCCGAAGCCCATAATCACCAACATCCTGGTGACGGCGGCGCGCTCTAAATATTTATTTTTTCGAAGCGCCGTCAGACAGCCGGAGTGACGTCTGTCTGTAATGCCAGGTCACAGATTTTAACCCCAGCGGTGGCGAACACGCTCCTTACAGTCAGAACTTAATCTGTGCCTCTCCACATCATCAGATGGTCAAGTATGACAAAAGTGACAGAAACGGAAACAATTACAAGTCGTAAAAGCCCATGTTCGATATTTTGGACCATCACACTGGCATTTGTAATATATTGAAGATAAGAAGCTTGGGGGGGCCCTAATAATCTCAGCGTGGACGCGACCGGCCCGGAGCTGCGGCGCGAGGGATGAGTCAGCAGGAGAGCAGATTTCCGTTCCCCCGCCTGCCCTTCCTCCCTCTCCATTCTCCATCGCCGCAGTCCGCCGCGGCAAAAGGTCAGAAATGGAGCCGCTATTACATCCGTGAGAATTGTCACACAGAGCGGCGCTGAAGAACGGGAGCGGGAGGGACCGTTGTGACTACATGGTTTCATTTTAATTGCTGCACATATTTACTGAAACTGTGGAAGGGAAACGCGAACACCATCCACATATGAGCATAAATAAAGACACGGGAAGTATTTTCCCAGAGCTGTATAAAAAGTAGGACATGGGGCATGTGCACCAGTTCCCTCATCAGAACGGCTGAATTTTATCGTTGTTTGTGTCGGTAGTGGGCGTGGTCACGTTCACTGGAATTAAAGCGCCTGATAACCTGCATGTTGGTGTTGGTAGTGGGCGTGGTCACGTTGACTGGAATTAAAGCGCCTGATAACCTGCATGTTGGTGGTGGTAGTGGGCGTGGTCACGTTCACTAGGAATTAAAGCGCCTGATAACCTGCATGTTGGTGTTGGTAGTGGGCGTGGTCACGTTGACTGGAATTAAAGCGCCTGATAACCTGCATGTTGGTGGTGGTAGTGGGCGTGGTCACGTTCACTAGGAATTAAAGCGCCTGATAACCTGCATGTTGGTGTTGGTAGTGGGCGTGGTCACGTTCACTGGGAATTAAAGCACCTGATAACCTGCATGTTGGTGTTGGTAGTGGGCGTGGTCACGTTCACTGGGAATTAAAGCGCTTGATAACCTGCATGTTGGTGTTGGTAGTGGGCGTGGTCACGTTGACTGGAATTAAAGCGCCTGATAACCTGCATGTTGGTGGTGGTAGTGGGCGTGGTCACGTTCACTGGAATTAAAGCGCCTGATAACCTGCATGTTGGTGTTGGTAGTGGGCGTGGTCACGTTCACTGGAATTAAAGCGCCTGATAACCTGCATGTTGGTGTTGGTAGTGGGCGTGGTCACGTTCACTGGGAATTAAAGCGCTTGATAACCTGCATGTTGGTGTTGGTAGTGGGCGTGGTCACGTTGACTGGAATTAAAGCGCCTGATAACCTGCATGTTGGTGGTGGTAGTGGGCGTGGTCACGTTCACTGGAATTAAAGCGCCTGATAACCTGCATGTTGGTGTTGGTAGTGGGCGTGGTCACGTTCACTGGGAATTAAAGCGCTTGATAACCTGCATGTTGGTGTTGGTAGTGGGCGTGGTCACGTTCACTGGAATTAAAGCGCCTGATAACCTGCATGTTGGTGTTGGTAGTGGGCGTGGTCACGTTGACTGGAATTAAAGCGCCTGATAACCTGCATGTTGGTGGTGGTAGTGGGCGTGGTCACGTTCACTGGGAATTAAAGCACCTGATAACCTGCATGTTGGTGTTGGTAGTGGGCGTGGTCACGTTCACCTCTCCTTTTTAAAACTTGTTCAATAACACACATTGAAAGTTAAATATGTGTGTGAGAAATAATTACCCGCCAACAAAAAGGGTCTGGGTGGGTAGTTAGTTCCTCCTCTCCACATACAGAGAACCAGCTAAAAGACACTTCCTGCTTCTATCTGATTACTTCCTCTAACTTCAGAAGAGATCCATCTGGTGACATGAGGGAACATGACCCATGTGCTATCTTGTATAGTTATGGTCCCTACAGTCCGAGCCCTCTTCTTCTGTAAGTACATCAAAATAACATGCCACGTTTAAGGAGGAGAACCACAACCACCACGTCACATTCCATTAAAAAAAAGCCTGCCTTTTGTTGCTCCACTCCGGTCCTTGCAATGGACTCGGATCCCAGGATGACATCAGGCCGCGAGCGCGCGGCCAGATCCATTGACTGCTATTCCTAAATATGGCGGTGGGCCGGCGGAACGAGGGGTCCGCTCAGCTCCATTACACGCGCTCAAAGACATTCTTCCAGCGGATCATTCACCTCGCTTCTCACGTTTCTGCCAGAGCTGGGCCAATCCAGTGCGATAACCTTATAAGGCACCCACAATAAAAAAAAAAATTTAAAAAAAGAGACGTCCTACGTTGGACATTGGAGAAAGCTCTGAGGTCTGAAATGCTGCTTTATCTCAGTTTAGGATTCCTTTAGGGATTATGTCTCCTCGGTGACCATACAAAAACCCTTTCTTTCAACCAGTACTGCACAATGTGCTTTGAAACTGACACCACAATAGTTATAACTGGAATGAAATGCAAAAAATCATAGACAGAAGACACATGGAAACCGCTTCAAAATGGTGCAAATGATGGAATGACATTTTGTTATGTCCTGGTACACCAGACTCTCCTTGCAGAGTCCACAAGGAGATGAATTAGTGTCCAATTCACCAAAAATAAATAAATACATATTATAATATCAAAACCTCACTTTAAAATTATATTATAATAAATGTGGCAGGTCAAATGCAGCATAAAATGGTACAGAAACGTTCAGGACCAGATCTACAGATCATTGAGGAAGGGGATCCTCCAGGACCAACATGGATGTACAGATCATTGAGGAAGGGGGTCCTCCAGGACCAAGATGGATCTACAGAACAGTCCTTCACTGCCCCCTCGATCAGAATCATGAGACGCCGTGATGTAACAGCATCTTCACAACGTGGACTATTAGTCCTTGGGATTCCAGATACGTAACAGCACGACTGAGATCAGGTTCTTGATTCTTCAGTAACGAGGGCCCTGACTGGTAAAGCTTCTCATTAAGGCAAAAAGCACAGAACTTTACAAAGAAATCAAGACACATTTTCAACAGCAAATGGCACAATTTTTAAAAAGCAGCGCGAGGAAACCCTCTGAGACGCGAGCTCTGTTTTATGACGCGTTTATGAGCTATTCACACTCCCCATGTTTGCAGCCATAAAGTAAACAGCTCGGGTGAGCGGCATCGTGTAACATCTGCTCTGAAATGTACAGATGATGTCACATGGTCCACCGCTGAAGACGCCGATTCGTAATAATTAAAGAGTCCCTCTAGGTAATTTATGCAAAACTGAAAGACAAAGCCCTACAACGGGCCACATAATGAATTATTGCAATGAACGATGCATTAATACAACAATAAATAAAGGTAGTAGTTTAGTGGGTAACACACTCGCCTATGAACCAGAAGACCCAGGTTCAAACCCCACTTACTACCATCGTGTCCCTGAGCAAGACACTTAACCCTGAGTGTCTCCAGGGGGGGGACTGTCCCTGTAACTACTGATTGTAAGGAGCTCTGGATAAGGGCGTCTGGTAAATGTAAAATGAACTCCATGACCATATTTCGTCGCATGACAAGGCTACAGATGAATTCCTGTGGCTGGATTAGCAAAAAAAGTACGGCGTCGTATCAGAAAACGGTGCCAAAATGCTGCCGCGATTTCGTGACCGCGCATTTTTAAAACGTGAACGATGTCATGGAACAGCACGAACAAGCTGGCAGGCAAAATCTCTTCCCGTGTCTGGTCACGTCCTGAGCGCGGCACCCCAGCCAGGCCCAGCCTCATCCATCACACCGGCGCGGGCCGACCCCTGACCCCGCCTCGGTCCCGCCGCGGCCCGTCGAGAATAGCTCATCTCTAACTGCATCAAGCACCAACGACGCGTTTCCATAAATAGGCGCGTTGCATAAGGCGGGCCGGTCGGGTAAACGGATTTCATGCGAACGCATTTCTTGGCTGTAAAGGGACGATAAAACCACCCTCAGACCCGCGCACAGCGGTTCGCCGGTCCGCTTTTACTACGTCCCGCCTGGTTTACGTCCACACCTTTCAACATCTCAATAGGACCGTTTCCAAGCGGGTTGTAAAGGTTACAGCGCTGGTGGAGAACGGCGTGTAAAAACAAATCCGCATCTGACGGGACGCTACAGGCCACAGTGCCGGGGACACAGCTCAAATAAACCATGTAAAAGATGACCACAGACAGGGCAGGTCCATCAACAGGGGCGTTTGGTATAGACTTGTCAAGAACTAACTATACGATATATGGAGGCTTCAGAACAGAAGCTGAAGGCGGGAGGGCCGATGTTCTGGTCTGTAACGTTATTTGTCGACAATATTTCGTAACGTACAAGATAAAATAATATCCGTACGTGGTGCAGAAGACCACCATTTTCGCTCATACCCTCAGAGAAGCGTGATCGAATGAGCCTGGAACCCCGTCCAGATACGACGGTGGTATTGACGCATGCTGAGAGGCTGAAGGCAACATCTAGTGCATGTATATCTGTACATCTATGGTGTATATATCTATTAGGGTTGTCAACTTTTTCAACACCAGATGAGGGACATATGAGGGCACTGAAATACGAACACCCCCCTGTAACGGTGGGTGAGGTTATGCAGGAACCATTCGGCAAATGGCACTACGAGACTCACCTTCTCTGCATCTCCAGCTCTTCTGGTGAGGGACCATTCTGCACCTGAGGGCTCTGTCTTGGCAATGTTGGGCCTGCAGAAGAGAACACAAGGCCTCAAATGAGACTTCAACAGTTTGTTTTTCGTTCACAAGCGCCCCCCCCCAGTCCTTGTTCTGGGACCACATGAAAACCGGAGCCCTCCCAGAGTCCCATTCCGCGTCTTTATTCCCCTGCCCGACGCAACAACGTCCTGTCCGAGGTCGTGGCCCTTCGTCCCAGCAGCTGCCAGAGAAAACAGGACCGGAGTGTTCCCCCGAACAGCTGAGAGCGGGGAGCAGAGCGCACTCTGTGGAGGATTCGCGTGGCCAAGGGCGGACATCTGAAGCACATCAGCATGGGCGAGGAGCACTTGCTTCGGAGCAACTTCCGGAGAGCAAAATCGGCAGAATGCCGGAAAGAGCTTTTCTGCACCGGGAACGAATGAATTTGGCAGCCGTCCGCCGGATGAAGAGGTTTATTCGGTCTGACGCGTGGCAGAGGCGGCACCAGGAGTGCACCATGAGACAAAGACCAAGCCGTCCAGAGGACTGATGCTCATAGCTGAGCAGCCGTGTCACAAACACCAAGCACGCGGCGGAACACGCCGGAAACAGAGCAGGCCTGGAGCTCCAATAAAAACCCCAGCACAAAGACGTGGCACAGTGAGCAGGTGAGACGGGTCCGTTCCCTGTTCCACCCAGGCCGTGGGACCTTCTCCGCGTTCCCTGAACACGCCCGGTCAAGCCGAGAGAGAGAGAGAGAGAGAGAGAGAGACGCGAAACCGACACCAAACAAGGCTTTTCTGTAAAAAGGGAAGAGAGTGGGATTAACTGCCAACCCTGGGAGGACTGAATGAGGAGGACTGACGAACGTCCTCAGTCAGTCCTCTCGAGTACAGACAAAATGACGCAAAAACGGGACTCGCGAAGAGAATTCCTGAAAGCAAAACGCGGTGATTTTAAACGCTCGCACCAGATGGAATTCCAGATCGTTTGGAAGTCAGCCATGTTCGAACAGACATTTTATCCAGATTTTGCACTTGTATCTCGTAACGACTCGTTCGATTGATCCGTTTCTTCAGAAACCGCCAAAGCAACCGAAGAGACGTTTACGTGCACTATTTTACTAGTTAGGTCACTAATAAGTCGACTTCCGGGTTCGTACACGTTCATAGAATGACGGCCTGACCGGGCGTGTTCAGGGAACGCGGAGAAGGTCCCACGGTGGTAGTAGCCTAGTGGGTAACACACTCGCCTGTGAACCAGAAGACCCGGGTTCAAATCCCACTTACTACCATTGTGTCCCTGAGCAAGACACTTAACCTTAAGTTGCTCCAGGGAGACTGTCCCTGTAAATACCGATTGTAAGTCGCTCTGGATAAGGGCGTCTGATAAATGCTGTAAATGTAAATGTAAATAGAAAAGAACTTCCACGACTTATCCAACAAGCCACACGTTCTCTGAAATTTATTACCAAAATTTGAATATTACAAATTCACAAATTCTCCACCTGGTTCAATCAAAGACCAGGAGAGACGTTGCTTCGAACGTTCTGGAATACGGAAGCAAGGTAAAGCTATCGTTTTTAACGCTGTAGTCGTAAACGTAGAAGAACCGTAGAAGAATCAGTCTTCAATAACTTGTGCTTGTTTCGTATTCCAAAAGAGGGAAAACGACCTGGAAAATATTTCCTTTCTAATTTTGTGACTTTTCCAGGTTTTTAACGGCCGTAAGAACCCCGTAGCGAGCAGAGACGATCGCATTAATTTATAGTCACGCCGTGCAACACAGGTCTGGATCTAATAGTAGTTGAGGGGTCTGGAGCTTGTTTCAGCGAGCCGCTGGAACAGGACCAAAGAGACTCGGTGTCTGATGTGATACGGCCCGCAGATCCATCAGAGCAGCGAGCTAATGACCCCCCCCCCGCCCGTATTACATCACGCGTACACACGGAACAAGCAATTCGACCCCGTTCAGACCTCCTAGAACTCAAATAACCACGTCCGGTCCAAGAGGACCATCTCACCGCCAACCTACACGAGGGGAGGCCGACTCGGAACCTCTTCCTCTGACAGCAGACATACTGCCACAGCCCGGCCTCACAGCCGCCGGGGGCGCCGATACCCGCGGCCGGCCCGGCGGAGCGCTGGGGCCGCAGCCACAGCAGCATGACGGACTGGGGACCGGAGTTCTTCACCGGAGGCTCGGCGGTGGTCTGCAGCGGGTACTTCCTGGCCGCGATCAATTATTTATGGCAGAGACGCCGCCGCCCTTCAAATAACATTAGTCCTGGGGCGTAGTCTGAGGAGTTAACTCCATGCTGGCCAGAGACAAACCAGAAGGACCTACTGACACACCTGCTTCTACTCAATTACACCAATAATCGGTTAGAAGGGATCAAAAGGGGACGTAAAGAAAGAAGATGGAGGGTTAGAGGCTTCACCGAAACCTTCTCTGCGCAACGAGTCCGAGAGACAGAACGCTTGTGGAACCACCTGAGGAAGATTCTCCATGACCAAGACCATGAGAGCGTCACACTCCATCCCCATCAGTGTTCTGGAGGGAAACCTTGATTGTTAGCAAGGAGGTGGCTTCTTTCAGCAGGATGCTCAGAGATGGTCTGACTTCAAGAAGGTTGACCAGCCTGCAAAACCTCCAAACTTCAATGTGATTCAGCACTGGAGGCATCCCTGGATCTCATGGATTTGCAGGTGACGTCATGGTATCAGATCAAGGTCAAAGGTCAAAGCTTGTGCCTGTTTAATAATGCATATAATCAGAGCATCATTCCAGGTGGTTATAAAAAGTCTCACCGAGGAAATGAGCTCTTTAACCGGAGGTCCTCTGTGAAGCTGCTGGAGCAGCAGCGTTGAGAGTGGAATTCCACAGGAGACCGCACGTCCCTTCATCATCACGCTCCGACTCTTCGTGGCCCCGGTCGGCTTCTCGCGCCGAATAACGCCCGATCGTCCGGCTAAACGTGGTTTGCCGACAGCTGGAGCTTCTGGCTTCAAACAGTCAGCTGCTTGACCTTCGCGGCCGCGCCGAGGACATGTATAGGCTCCATGTTCACCTTCTCCATCAGAACACTTATATAAAACGCCAACGGTTCATCGAGACTTAAATGCATAAAACGTATTAGGGATGTAACGCAGAGTGAAAGTGAAGTGATTGTCACTTGTGATACACACACAGTGCAGACAGTGAAATGTGTCCTCTGCATTTAACCCATCACCCTTGGTGAGCAGTGGGCACCATGAGAGGCGCCCGGGGACCTCAGTGGCTCCTTGGCAACCTTCTGATTACGGGGCCGCTTCCTTAACCGCTAGGCCCCCACTACCCCAAATGTAGGTGAATGTAATGTAGATGTAGCCATTGTGGGACTAATAAAAGGTTTATCTTTCCTTATCTATTCTACCGGATTAAACTGAGTCCGTATGTTTGGCTTCACCGTAGACGGTACAGATGTAGACCAGTGGTCTCTCCCGTCTTCATTCCAGAGTCAGAATAGGATCAGGACCAGGGCTTACTGAAAGCTGCGAGGCGACGCATTCCTGCACGTCCAGTTAGCAGGCAGACGGGAGAGACGGCGAGACAGGTGACCTGGTCGTCTCCATTACCCGGACATCACCACCACCACCTGACCCGGTGGGGCTGTGCGACGGCGTCTAATAAAAGCATCTCTGCTTAGGAACAGAGCTCCTAACAGTGTGCGTTGTTGGGACAGGAGGCGAAGGTAAACATCTTATTTTGGGGTAGGGGCACGTGTGGACCAGCTCACGATGGAGGCATGCGTGGAGGCCAGCAGCACACCTGACATCTACCCACTTCATCCTGGAACCCAGGTCGGCGAGGCTCCCATCACATGAAACAATTAAAGTGATGGGACTGTCATTGTGAGACACTGCAGCGCAGCACATGGTGACACGGTGAAACGTGTCCTCTGTATTTAACCGTCACCCTTGGTGAGCAGTGGGCACCATGACAGGCGCCCGGTGAGCAGCGTGTGGGGACGGGACCTTCATCAAGGGGACCTCAGTGGCACCTTGGCGGATCGGGATTCGAACCCGCAACCTAACAGCACACACACACACACACACACACACCAGATACTGTAACACAGACCCATTGAGGGTCTAACCCTCAATGTCCTGATGGTGCGATGTCCTACCACGGAGAGGAAACGCGAGACATGAGATTTAATATAAAACCTCCCACCGCCGCCACTCACTGCGCAGGACGATCCGGGCGCGGCTGGTCTTCTGCTGTGGGAGGAGACTCGCTCTGGGAGTCGGCATGGCGGACGGATGGACGCCCCGGGGCCTGTCTGTGAGGTACGGGGAAAGACGAGCCGAGCTCCGGTAGGACAACGTCGGGGACCGCCGGTCTCTCCAGAGAGACGCTCCACGGCGGGGAAGGACGGTTCCTCTGAGGAGCCCGGGAGGCTCCGCCGCGGTTTAATAACACGGTGACCTCATCAATTTAAAAAAAAAAAAAAAAATAGAAAAATATAAAAGTAGGCGGGACTTCCGACCTGCATAGTTTCAGCGCCTCAAAATGAACCGCTGACGCAACCCCGGTCACGCGGCGGCTGGCACGAGTCGAGACAAACAGACCCAAATACGCCGCCTCTCCTGCCGGTTTCCAGGGGAACTCGGAGCCTCTCGGGGGCGTGGCCAGGGCGAGAGGAGGTTTTGGGGTGCCTGCGAGAGCGGACCAACCGACAGCCACCTTTGTCCGGACGCAGATGATCTCATGTCGTCTCGCATGTCAGGCCACCTCTCCACCCTGTCAACAGCCCGTCGGGGAACCGTATTTATACCCGCGAAGGTGCCGGATCAAATCGGCGCCGGGCTTCAGCGGGACTGGGGTGTCTGCAGGGGACGGTCGGCCGTGTGTGTCCAGCTGCTCGTGTGATGTGTCCTTCACGCGAATGACAGTTGGTCACTCGGGCAGGTCTGAAATGCCGCGGATAGTTGCCGGACGAGGTCTCCACGCCGCCCCGTCTCCACCCCGGCCTCGCTCTATTTCGGGAGGTGACTCCAGACAGCGCGGCTGCAGATTTGGGGCGATGGGGGTCCACCTGGAAACAGAACCTGGCCCGAGGAACGAGGTTCTCACGTTCGTCAGCGTTACCAAAGCGCCGACGGGAGCAATAGGTGAATTCAGCCGACCCGACATACCGACCCAACCTTCACGGAGGACGTTCAAACATCACCCAGAGTTCACTAAGCCTGAACACACTACACTACACTTTACTGGACAAAGCGACTTACAAGAGGACACCAGCAATTCTCATTCGGTTTCCATGTCTGGTAGTAGCCTGGCGGGTAACACACTCGCCTACGAACCAGAAGACCCAGGTTCAAACCCCACTTACTACCATCGTGTCCCTGAGCAGGACACTTAACCCTGAGTGTCTCCAGGGGGGGACTGTCCCTGTAACTACTGACTGTAATGTGGTAGTAGCCTAGTGGGGTAACACACTCGCCTACGAACCAGAAGACCCAGGATCAAACCCCACTTACTACCATCGTGTCCCTGAGCAGGACACTTAACCCTGAGTGTCTCCAGGGGGGGACTGTCCCTGTAACTACTGACTGTAAGTCGCTCTGGATAAGGGGGCGTCTGGTAAATAGATTGTGAGTTACAAAACTAAGAGCCCTGATAAGGCCGAACTAGTCAGGAATCAGGGCTCTGAGGTTTTGTAAACTCAAAATCTAAAGAAACCGAACGAGATTTGCTGGTGTCGTCCTCCTGTAAGTCGCTTTGGATAAAAGCGTCTGCAAAATAAAGTAAAAGAACATGCTGGGGAATTGTTAAGTGCTAGACTAATTTAATATTTATTTATATTGTGTGTGTGTGTGTGTGTGTGTTAGACACATTTGAAATGCTTTTTAAACAAGTGACTTTTCGCACCTATTTACTTTCCTGTACATTTCATACATTCATTCACATGATTTGTGGCTCTTCTGTCACATCCGGCCAGGTGCAGTTTGGCCGGTTCACATGCAGAAGTCGCCTAGCGGGTAAGACACTCGTCCACGATGTCTCCTGGGGGACTGTCCCCTGTCCTTAAGGACTGTAAGGCGCTCGTGAAAAGGGGTGTCTGGTAAATGCTGTAGTTTTGTTTGATTTAGTGCAATTTTATTTGTATTTATTTTATGCAAATCTGACTTTATTCAGACCAAGACTATTATTATATTTCCTTCAATATCGTGTATCGTGCTCGGATATTATCATCAGGAGTCACAAGGACGAACTCACTAGTGACCGGGGTCATTTAAAAAAAAAAAAAAAAATCATATAAATAAAAGCTCCCAGCACGGTTCCCCAGCACCGACCGGTCATGTAACCCCCACCAAGAAGCACTTTATTACGTGCAAAGATAATAATAATATTTTTCAGGTCATGAGAAAACTACTACGAGCACCGTTACATTCCCTATATCAGTGCTAAAATTAGTCAGTAACGAAGCCATTTAAACTAGTTTTTTTTTCTCATCTTCCCAACAGTCACTGTGAAAGAAGGGAGGAAGGGAATATCTAAAAAGGTGTAGCACACACCAATAATCCAGATTAAAACGTGAAAGTGGTAATAATGTTGACATATAGAGACGTCTCTCTCTCCAACTCTAAACTCCTACAGGTAACAGTCAGATAGAGAACAATTACTCGAACCGTTTAACGTTAAGTAAATTCGACTTTTTCCTCAACTTTTTCTTACGTTAACAGAATTGGGGCAGTGGTGGCCTAGCGGTTAAGGAAGCGCCCCCGTAATCAGAAGGTTGCCGGTTCGAATCCCGCCGGTCATGGTACCCACTGCTCACTTAGGGTGATGGTTAAATACAGAGGACACGTTTCACTGTGAGCACTGTGCTGTGCGGCTGTGTATCACTTGTGACAATCACGTCACTTTATCAGAATTGTACGACTTGTTTTCACTGCTTTGTGTACACACACACACACACACACAGCTGTGTGGAAATATACGACACTGCGGCGGATTACGCAGCAACAGCTGTATTTAGCAGCACGGACATCAACACGCGTCCCCAGTAAACACGGCAGCGAAAATACCGGCCAATCCCGGCAGCCTCCGCAGCAGCCGGTCACGAGGGCGGCGGCTCTCCTGTTGTGGTCATGTGTCACGAGGCCATCTAGCCGGGCGAGATGACCAGATGCAGGCTTCTACCAAAACACACCCAACAGGGGGTGGAAAAGAGACCACCACCAGCACCCCGAAGCCCGGCGAGAGCCTCGGATCACGCGGCCCGGCCAGGAACCGGAACGGCGCTGGTTCCGGCTGGGCCGCGTTCCAGCGGCGTAATGAAACGGGGGTAGAGCGCGAGGGAGGCGGGGAGAACTTCTCGCCCATTAAAGGCAGTTTGGAGGTAGCACGGCTCTCGGGGAACTGTGAAAATCTCCACGTCGCTGGAGTGAGCTTAATTAGCACCACTTTGCATAATTAAGAGAGTTGCTATTGACTAATTAATAAGATGCCATTAAGGCAGCGGGGGCCACTGCCCCCCCCGCAGGGGCCGAGGAAGCCCGGCGGGCAGGACAGGTCACCGCCGATGGACTCGAACCTGATATTTCAGGCGCGGCCCAGTATTTAACAGGGCAGAAGGGACAATTAATATTCATAAATATACAGGTGCTCTGCTGAACAGCACCAACAGGAGAATTATGAAATGGTTTAAGACGCCATTAAAAGATGCTTCCATATTCCACACACGTTCGTAAAGGAACTCCCGGGAAGATCACCGTGCAGATTTAAAAGCATGATAATGTGTTCTATAGCACAGCGAGAGACCACTTCCTGCTCCTTTCATCCATTTTTAGCTCCGCCAGTCGGAAATAAACCGCGATTCGGATGCCGCAGGAAGCAGTCAATAGCTGTGAGGGGTCATGGTGGCCAAAAGCAGGAAAAACAAAAGCTGATCTGCTCCTAATTGTGTGTGTGTGTGTGTGTGTGTGGGTACTGCGGGTCTAGTGTGGGCAACACCAGTAACGTACCACAATTTACACACTTTACACAAATTACCGCGCCGCACCAGCAAAAAGCACGGCCTCCGACTCGCCATACGGCAAAAGACGCCTCAGCCCCCGATGAATCCCGGCCTCTAGCTCAGTTCGGATCGGTGCAAAAGGCTCACCTGCGTCCTGAGAGTTCAGCACCTCCAGGGCGTGCATCATGGCACTGGCGAATACGTTGGCGTCCTCCTTGCTGCCAAAGTTAAGGCCGTACACCTGACGAGCGTCACGCCACTGGTGGAAGGTCTGTGTGGCCTGGTTGTACTTAAGCCCCTTGGGAATGGCACAGTTTATCACCACCTAAAAAAAAAAAAAGGAGAGAAAACAAAACAAATTTGCAAATCATTAAACATTCCATAGGAAGTCTTGTCTGGCGTTGCCAGATTGGGCGGTTTCAGATCAGTTTAGCACGGCGTTCACACCACATGCATTACAAGCCTGACGCGTTACCCTGAGTGTGATGCAGGTTCACAGTAGTGTAATAGTGTAGTGGCTTTAAATAAAGTATTTCAGAAAAAAAATTAATTAACCATAAGGTCGTTTTGGCGCACACACCAAGAATGACCCACCATATTGTGGTGAGGAATGGATCTCAAATCCAAATCCAGGCCTCATTTTCAGTTCTCGCAGGTAATTACTGACTGATTTGTTTACATGGCAGCTGTGGCCTAGTGGTTAAGGAAGCGGCCCCGTAATCAGAAGGTTGCAGGTTCGAATCCTGATCCGCCAAGGTGCCACTGGGGTCCCCTTGATGAAGGTCCCGTCCCCACACGCTGCTCCCCGGGCGCCAGTCATGGTGCCCACTGCTCACCGAGGGTGATGGGTTAAATACAGAGGACACGTTTCGCCGTGTCACCGTGTGCTGTGCTGCAGTGTCTCTGAACCACCAACTCCTGTACAAAGATTATTTTCATCACCGCGCCCAGTCCGTTTTAACTCTGCGAATGCAAAATTGAGGAAAGCAACAAATTAAATTAAATTCCCGCCGCGTCATTCCCTCCCTCGTCTGACTGGGTCTCATCACGCAGCCACGACTCAGGCGCAACTCCGACACTAATTCCACTATCGGCGTGCGTCTAATTATTCCAACCACCGGCGGCTTTTCATTGCCTCACCTTACAGCTATTTCTGTCCCTACGGAACTGGACCCTTCACTCGGGTACGGATGGAAAGGACCTTTCTACTCAAATGTCACCAAGTGACTTGAGTGCACAACTTCTCAGGTCTGCCAGACAGCAGATAAAATCTAAGAAAATAAACAAGTTTATTGTAAAAAAATTTAGAAAAAGGACTGCCAGGCTGTGCAGCGCCATCTACAGGAGTGGAGGTCGTAGTCGCACGCCGATTCTCACCAAACGCTTTAAAAGTCCTCGTCTCATTTACATTTACATTTACAGCATTTATCAGACGCCCTTATCCAGAGCGACTTACAATCAGTAGTTACAGGGACAGTCCCCCTGGAGCAACTTAGGGTTAAGTGTCTTGCTCAGGGACACAATGGTAGTAAGCAGGATTCGAACCCGGGTCTTCTGGTTCATAGGCGAGTGTTTAACCCACTAGGCTACTACCACCCTATGTCTCGTGTACGAGCGGTTACCCGGGCGTGGCACAAGTGAGCTGCTGTAAGCATAATAAAAAGAGAGCATGATGGGAACCCCAGCAGCGGCGTGAGGTTCTCTCTCTCTCTCTCTCCCTTCTTCACTGGAGTTTCCTCGACTACACACCGACCCAAACCCGGTACAACCTGAAGCCACGAACGGCAGGAAAAAAAACGCCTGGTTCCAACCGGCACTACTTTTTAACAAGAATTTTTATGCCGCCGCCAGAAACACGTCATTATGACTTAATCGATGCAATATAGTCCACGTCTGCACCGTGATGCATTTACGGCATTTACCAGATGCCCTTATCCAGAGCGACTTACAGTCAGAAGTTACAGAGACAGTCCCCCCTGGAGACACTCAGGGTTAAGTGTCTTGCTCAGGGACACAATGGTAGTAAGTGGGGTTTGAACCTGGGTCTTCTGGTTCACAGGCGAGTGTGTTAGCCCGCTAGGCCACTACCACCCATGATGCATTGATTATACGATTAATCTAAACACCCCTAATCCTAACCGGTGTGTAAAGGAGATCTCATCCCGGAGAGACCCTGACTCCAGAACTCTTGTGGTTCATACTTACTCACAGACTCGCCCCCCTCATCACACACACAGAATCAGTCCTCCATCTGCCCAGCGTTAATGGGACATTACACGAGATTTCCGCCTCAACGTCCCCTACGTCGGCGGAGATAATCGGAGATGTTGTCTGGGCCACACCCCCCCCCCACCTGTAGTCTGGCCATGGCGGCCTCGTAAATCCGAAAATCCGGCCGGTGGGTGTACAGATACACCCACCGGCATGGAGAGGAAATTGAATTTTGTGTACAACAAACGAGGGGGAAAAAAATAAAATGTTCATTGATATGCTTATTTATAGAACGGTTAAGTCAGATTTACGCGGTGGCCATAAAGTGCATTTTGACGTCTCCTTACTGGAGTTGAGGGACCATGCTTAATTAGACTGATGTTTTACACACACACACACACACACCACCGTGAAGGCAACGTGGGACATCGTGGATGTTTTGTGCTTGTGTTTGAACAGCGAGGCAACAAGCAATAAATATCCATTCAAATTGAGAAAAAGTCGATGTCAATAAAACGCGTCATTATTTCCCTGACTATCGTGAGGTTGTACTTGATAAAAAGTTCTATTCAGAATACACCAGAATGGTGCACATTATAGACGCCGACATAACGAATGCTCATTACTGTGGCTAATTAGACGAGAGATGTGAAACATCTCAATACAATTACTTACTCAGACAGAACGTACAACGTCCAGACTAAATTAAAGGACACGTCAATCATAATTCTGATAAAGACAACAAAACCTCTCTTTCTATTTTCATTGCTACTACTATAAAATACCGTTCATGTATTTGAATGAATAATAATTATTACATTTCATTGTTATTATATATAAATTGTACCACAGGGTGGAAACACGCTCGCCTATGAACCAGAAGACCCAGGTTCAAACCCCACTTACTACCATCGTGTCCCTGAGCAAGACACTTAACCCTGAGTGTCTCCAGGGGGGGACTGTCCCTGTAACTTCTGATTGTAAGACGCTCTGGATAAGGGCATCTGGTTAATGCCGTAAATGTAACATACTATATAAAGAAAAGACGTAGGGTCGAGTGGTGTCCTAGCGGTTAAGGAAGTGGCCCCGTAATCAGAAGGTTGCTGGTTCGAATCCCGACCCGCCGAGGTGCCAGAAGGGAACAAAGCACCGTCCCCACACACTGCTCCCCGGGGCACCTGTCATGGTGCCCACTGCTCACTCGGGGTGATGGGTTAAATGCAGAGGGCAAGTTCCACTGTGTGCGCCGTGTGCTGTGCTGCTGTGTATCACATGTGACAATCACTTCACTTTAAAAAGAAAAGACGGTTATAATGCTGTGATTTTCCATGCGAGAACTGGAAGACTATTCCTGCCTGCGGTGCAGAGACGAACCGGGCGGCCGGGTGCGATCGCTGATGCAGCGCATGCCACCGCTCACAGGCGCTGATTAAAAGTGCTGCGGTGCTCGGATTTCGCGGCGTCACTTCATCACCCGACACTCCCCTCCAACCCCCCCCCGCGACCCGAGGCCGACTCCCACACTCCTCCCGCGGCAGCAGCCGTTTACTCGTTACGACGGAATAAAAAGGCCGAGCGTGCATTTCCACACGAGCGTGCAAGTCAGTACTTTCTGGCAGCCGCCGTCCTCCCGGGGGACGAGGTGTCCCTGCGGCTGCATTAGATGTGATGAGCGCTCGGTGACCGTCAATTCAGCCCTGCCGCCTCCGCCAAAATTAATAAGCAGCGGGCGATCTGGAGGCCGCGGCCCCGCGATCAATACCGATCGGCGTGGCCGGGAGAGGTCAGCGGGGTCGAGGGCCCCGGCTCACTACCTCCACCGCGTCAACGTATCGGCACGCGATCCCGACCGGAACGTGGCGGTGCTGGACTACTTCATACACGCCATAGTCTGTGTGAATTATGGGCTATAAAAGTCTTTTTTTCCCCTCCCTCTTAGCTTGTAAAGCACCGCAACATCGCTGCCAGCGCAGTTTAATTTTATTGGAAAATCTGGCCCGATTTCAGCCAAGTCGTAACACCGGGTCATTTTAGGTCACTTTGGTTTATCATATATACATACATACATACATATATACAGTGTGTGTGTGTGTGTGTGTGTGTATATATATATATATATGTGTGTGTGTGTGTGTATGTATATATATATATATATATGTGTGTGTGTGTGTGTGTGTGTGTGTGTATATATATATATACACACACACACACACACACACACACACACACACACACACACACACACACACACACACACACACACACACACACAAACACACTTCTGTGTCTGCTGAGCGTCGGCCCTGTGGCGAGGGTTCGCTTTGGGGACAAAGCCGAATTTACAGTGCAAGCCAAGCCCGCCTGGCAGAGCATACAGGTCACATCTAAATCAGCCTGTACGGAGGACAGGGTCACAAATGGCCACGTACAGTCATGATGCAATTTAGGCAATTTTGTCATTTTTTTTAACATTTTTATAAAAGGTAGCTTTTACCTTATCTGCTTAAAGAGAAAAAAACATCCGCTGCCGTGCTAAAGGAAGATACCGTGTCCGTGGACCAAATTACGATCGAATAACCGTAATATCCTGGGTGCATAAAACAATGGGCCCGGCAGAGTTGGTCCGCGACAATAAAGAGAAGAGAACATGTTCCGCGCGGCTCCAGAAGTGTCACAGAGAGGCGCAGCTGAACGGAACCAAGCGCAAAAACGAGATGGTGTTCCTTCGCCTTGAAAAGATGAACACAGATGAGATGTAATAATTTCACACATTTCAACCGCTGCTGGTCCCTAAAAGCCCATCTGGCCTCAAATAACAAAGCTGGTTCGATTCCAATTTTCCACTTTTATGAGATGTGGAGACACAAAAACTATAAATATGCATACAGGCTCCTCCCTTTTTTATACATTTATACACAATCATTAAAATGAATCTTCTGGGTGTCAGAAAGGCGTGGGTGGGGGTGGACACTCACCTGGTGGTCTTGGATTTTGCGTCCCACCACCCGGAAGGCGTTGTTGCCCGTGTGGTGGTAGATGTGGACCCTGCTGAAGCCCGTGGAGCCTCCGGCCGGAACCCACTTCTTGTTGGCGTCGTCGTACACCATGACGGCGGCACGTGCCTGACAGATACTCTGCTCGCTGCGGAGATGAAGCAGAAAAAAAAAAAACGTGAGTGAGGAGGAGAGGAGGACGCTAGGGCCACGTGAAAAAGGGAAACTTCCCAAAAATAGTCATAATTAACATATAATTAACATATTATTTAATCTACCTTTCAGGATTAAATAATGAGGAGGAGACCTTTTTTACTAAAATCTTTGGATGAACGGTTACTGGTGCATTAAGTGAATTATGTAAGAGGACAGATCGAAGGTCCCATGATGCACGGCGGGCCGCAGTTGCCGCGTCCAGTTGCTCGGATCAACAGGACCCCCTTTGTTCGCCCGGCGCGTTCGGAGCAGCTCACGTTGCGGCCGCCGACCAGCGAAGAGCCCGACCTGAGCGGAGGTGAATTATTTAGAGTCCCGCAGCCTCCCACTAGGACGTGGACAGGAGAGACTCCCCGTCCCGAGTCTCGTCCTTGCCGTTAAACTCCCGCTGACAGCCAGGGGAGGGGGGAAATGTATTAAAAAGAAAAACACATTTCTCCGATGCAGCACTCAAACATTTATGGCCCGGACTTCAGATTGACCCATTCGGTATTCAGACCGCAAATTTCCACTTTAAGCCGCGAATCACCAGCACACTCCTCTCTCAGCAACAAGATCAAAAACGTACGTACTTTTAATTCGAAGTGACGGTGAAAGTGAAGTGATAGTCATTGTGAAGCACAGCACACGGTGAAATGTGTTCTAGCCCCAGATGCTGAGATCATCCTCTGTATTTAACCATCACCCTTGGAGAGCTGTGGGCAGCCATGACACCCAGGGAGCAGCGTGTGGGGACATTTACAGCATTTACCCGACGTCCTTATCCAGAGCGACTTACAGTCAGTAGTGACAGGGACCTCCCCCCCCCCGGAGAGACTCAGGGTTAAGTGTCTTGCTCAGGGATACGATGACAGTAAGTGGGATTTGAACCTGGGTCTCCTGGTTCATAGGAGAGCGTGTTACCCACTAGGCCCCTCCCACCTTCATGATGTCACAATGTTGAGGATTCGTATCATTATTTACATTTAAAGCATTTACCAGACACCCATATCCAGGGACAGTCCCCCCTCTGGAGACACTCAGGGTTAAGTGTCTTGCTCAGGGACACAATGGTAGTAATTGGGGTTTGAACCTGGGTCTTCTGGTTCATGGGCGAGTGTTACACACTAGGCCACTACCACCCTGTGGGATGGCGCACAGCTAGGCCACCACTGCCCCTATTAAACCTTCCCAGAAGAATCGTTGTCAGGTTCTGGGGCTACAGGCAGATCATCCTCACCACATCCAGGCTGATTTAACAGGACCGGCCGGTGAAAACAATCCTGCGGTTTAATTAACGAGAAGGAACCCCGAACATCCACACAGACCACCACCGTCTGGAAGTCCATGGACGGGACTGGGGGGGGTCAGGGAGCTGGGACTAAAATGGAAGAGGAAGTTGCATCCTTTTTTAGACCGCCAGTAAATGGAAGGGAACGCCGGGGCACTGGAGACGGCGTGGAATGGAACGTCTCCGACTCTCCACCATTTCTATAAAAAGGACCCACCAAACAACATCCCATAAGCGGCAACTACTCGCTACACCATTCCATGCTGTAAATTTTACCCCACGATGGTTGGAGGCCATGAAACAGACCGCGCTAATAATGACAACCGAAAATAAAAATACGATTTTAGAATTTTCTAATACATTATCATTGCCTGGATGTTTCCAAACGTTCTCCGCAATCCGGGGGAGATTAGCGCAGGACGTTGAAGTAACGTTAGTCATAATGTACAAATACAGATGCAGCAAATACTAATAATAATGGCGCTAGGTGGGATATACAGGGTGGACCATTTATATGGATACCCATTAAAATGAGAATGGTTGGTGACATTGAACACATTTTATAAGTAATACCTCATGAAAGAATAAAGTTACATTCAAACCACACCATTGTTTTTCTTGTGAAATTACCAAAAAAATTGATGTGTGACATGACCCTCTTTTTTTTTTTTTTTTTTTTTTTTTTTTTTCAATAGGAAAAGTTGGACCAAAGATGGCCGACTTCAAAATGGCCACTATGGTCACCACCCATCTTGAAAAGTTTGCCCCCTCACAAACAGGACATTAATATCACCAACCATTCCCATTTTATTAAGGTGTATCCATATAAATGACCCACCCTGTAGTCAGTTTATATGACTATTTTTCGCTTGTCGTATCGCCAAGCTGAAAGCCTCAGACAGGCCGCTCGCAGACTGCTTTACTAATGACGGAAAGCAGAGGGTTCGAGAGCTGGAGACCATGACACGAGACGAGAAAGAACGGCAACAGCCGCTTCTGAGGACCACGGAGAGAACTTCTCCCCTTCTCCGTCTGAAGGGGGCTATTTTAGGCACACACTGCTGCCGCTTTCCGACAGAGGAAAGGAAATCGCTGTACGTGTCAAAAGTAGCCCTCCCCCCATCGCCTGAGTAAAAACAGGCTGCTTTTATCCCACAATCTACATAACCTGGCAGGCGGGAGCCACCGTCCACCAACCACAATGTTTGGTACAGACAAAGTCATGTTGGTGTTTTTTTTCCAGAAAAAATTAAATGGATCTTCAGAGTCTCGCGGGGGGGGGGGAGCCATGATGGTCGGTGGAGATAACATTTTAGGGGCGGGAAACTCTCTGGGCGGAAAAAAAAAAACACGAGGAACGGGAGGTAACCTTTCCCCCTTATGACGTCATAAGGGGACAAATTCCAGATCAGACCGCCTGAGCTGCCATCTTTACACCCATCACCACTTCTAGCCACTGCAGGACCATAAACGGGCTCGGGGAACTCGTATTAATGTGAAATAATCTCACAGTGACGCTAGGTGCAAACGTCCCGACATTCAGAGATAAAACAAGCAGCAGCACTAAGTACCGGACCGTCATGGTGCAGAGGGTCTGACGATGACAAGCATCTCACATCTTTAGGAGGCCAAAAGTGAGAGGTCGAGGAACGTGTAGTTGAAGCGGGAGAGAGAGAGACCTTCGCCAGAAGTTCAGAGATGGCATGTCAGACCAGGCCAGTTTCATGAAAACAATGTCTCGTGGTCCAAATAAAACACAGGGGTCTGTTTCGGTTTTGGCGCCTGGAGGGAACGTAAACCAACAAACCATCAGTTCAAAACCGCGAGAGGCATTTGGTGAAACAGTCCATTGCAAGAAGCATAATGGAGCCGGCAGCACTCTCACCCCTTGCTGAACAGATAACCCAGTATGGCCAATCAGACTGCTGATGATGTCACCGCGGTGATTCCGAGGACAGACCGGACACTGGGATGACCAAGAATTCGACACGCACGTGCAACACATCGCGCAACCAGCTGTGAAAATCCCAGATTGACCTGAATGTCAGAACGTTTCTCTCGGAAACGTGTGGAGAAAGAAATCTGCAGGCTGGTAAAATTTACAATTAGTCCTTTTCAGCCAGCGTTCTGTTTGGATGAGAGCACCGTGTGACCATGTGACCATGAAGCGAAATCCTCGGGTCTGAAAAGCAGGGCCCAGGAGAACACTTCCAGTCAGAAATAATTAATACGAGTCCTCTCGCTCTCTCTCTCTCTCTCACACAGACCCTCACGCAGCAGGAATCTGCTGAGATGCTGAAGAATGGGAGGAATGGGGGAGGCATTTTATCCCTTCATTAAAGTTAATGTCTCAATACCAAAATACAGCTTCAAAGCCGAAGCGGCGCTGACGTCAGACGCCGGAGGAGCGCTCTGGGGGGGGAGAGAGCGGGAGGAGAAGCCAAGGAGATCGCTTACACAACTCGGCTCCCGCAGGATCTGAACGGAGGACGGAGCGGATTTCACCGCCAGGACCGCTGCTCCGCACCGGAAAACAAAAACCGCTGAACCCAGTTCTCCCACACGCAGCATCTGTGGCATTGATGCGAGCGCGAGGCGGCGTTTCGTTCAGCAGCGCAACGCCACGCCGGAGACGGATGGCGGGCGGGACCAGCCATCTGTGGCACTTCGTCTTTTCATTCAAATCGCAGTTAATGAAGTAAAACGTGTAACAGACCAGCGTGGATTCTGCACTGCTCACTACGAGTCTAAATACGTCTCACTTAAGCGTTTAGGAAAGCCATTCGGTTTAAATTGGTGAAGGTAGACTAGGTCTAATCGGTTAGCAGCCTTGACATTTGACCTTAAGCCAGTTGAACCCTGGAGGCGTCGTCGGAAAGAACGTCGCGGGTTACCTTGATCAAAAGGTCGATCCATTACCAGATATATAAAGGTCCCCTGTTATGAAGTTTTTTAGGCTTTTATGTTGGTCCCCGAATTCTGTATCTGACGTCTCTTGGTGCAGAATTCCAGCCACTTTGGTCCAGTCCCACAGTGAGATTTCCCAGGACGCGCCGTTTCACCGTCTGTAGCTTTAAATGCTAATGAGGAGGAGGGCGGCCTGTAGAAGCTGAGCGGCATCAACACAGTCGTGTTGATGTTTTTCCAAAAAAAATAAAATGAACCCGCTGGTTCTTCAGAGTCTCGCATGACTGAACTAAAATACATTTGTGCTCATTTTTACATCACCAATCAGCGAGTACCTGCAATGCTTCGCACGTTTGGAAGATATGACTGCCCCTCTTTCCCCCTTATGATGTCATAAGGGGACAAATTCCAGATCCGACCGCCTGAGCTGCCACCTTTACACCCATCACCACTTCTAGCCACTGCAGGACCATAGACGGGCTCGGGGAACTCGTACTAATGTGAAATAATCTCACAGAGTCACATTTTCATGTCAGGGAACCTTTAACGTAGATCTTACCTCACGGTAAAAGTAAAAATATAAATAAATAAAAAATTGAATATAGTTTCATTGAGTTCTTCTACGAGAACCACCATTTCAATGCACCACAACGTTCTTTACTAAAGTGGCCATTTGAATCGTGTTTGCAATTGAATTCCCATTTAGACCTTTAGACAGCGAGAACCAAATTAATCTCCCACCACGGTATGCAGAGAACCAAGAAAAGTGCTGAGGCAAATGCCCTTCCAGCTGATTACGTTTCCCTCACTCGAAACACTCCACAACGCCGACCGCTTGGAGATCCTGTGGCTTCTCATTTTCCAGAAAGGACAAGAAAAACCCAGAGCCTCTAATTATTTTTGCATGTGGTGGTTACAGGGCTGCTGAGCAGGATTTTTTGGCAGATTATCATGTGTGAGGAGACTCAGGAGGCATTGCAGACCTTGGCCAAAACACGCTTTGATCTTTAGCAACATTGGACTAAAAAAGAACAAATAAACCATAAGAAGATCCAAACTCTGAGTGTTCCACACAGAAAATGAACACAGTTAGTCACAAAATATCTGGACGAATCAGGGAGGTGCTCACATCAGCACCACACAGAGGTTCAACACTAGGGTACAGACACGAATCAGACGGCCGAAACATCTTGTGGAGAAGGAAAGGAAATCCCTTTGGACCTTGAGGGAGTAACAGGGTGCAGAAGAAGGTTCTTCGTGTCATGTAAGAACAGAAAATCAGCTTCACCACCACAAAGGCTGAACGCTTGCTCGGTAATGAAAGCCTGATTTGGGTAGTCAGCACTCGAGTCACCAAAGTGACATGTTCACCAAACATCTGGAGAGCATTAGATGGTGGGTTCTAAACCATGTAGCTCAGTTAGCTGCTGCATCGGAGCCAGGACATGAGATGGCATGCAAAGTTGCCCCTGAACCCCTCATAGCAGGTAGACGCATTCCAGCAAATGTAGGACTTATGCGGACCCATGCTGGACCAAGACAAAACCCACAGGCTCTCCTTTAGGCACCATCGTTCAGTAACAGCAAGATCAGAGGAGACCCACAGCTCCACACGTCATTAATTACACACCCTCGGTGATGGTGATTAACGCGCTTGGCCTTGGATCTGAAGGACAAGGAGCTACACATCAGGTCTCTGGGGCATGAGCTGTAAGTAAAAGTCGGGCAGAAGGCAGGAGGAGGTTCCCCGCAAGCCCCCCGAGGTCTCCAGGCCGCTGAGCGAGTTCTCTGGCATCCTCGTTCCTGCCATAGAAGCGGGTGAGGCACGAGGAAGCCCACCTGGGCTATTTAAAAGCCCCGTTGGACGAACAGCGCTGAGACTACGAGAAGGGCGACAATGGCAGAGCTCACGGCAGCACCGCGTTACGAGCAGTCCCGAATTCACGCGACGTTTCGACTACAAGACAATCACTTGGTTTTCATGGCGTGCAAACCCCGCCTCCAATTAAAAGGACTTTGCAGATGTTGGTCTTCTGCCCAGATGCCATACAGTCAGTAGTTACAGGGACAGTCCTGCTCAGGGACACGACGGTAGTAAGCGGGGTTCGAACCCGGGTCCTGGGCAACTACCAGCCTTGTTACAAGAACTGCTCCAGTTTTCCAGTCCCAGGTCCTCGTCGGCCCGTTCTTTTTATAGGCTGAGGAATTACAGCCGTCGCCGTAGCAACGCTGGGTAGCGTGGGCAGGTTTTGGTGCGTGTCACTACCATCCATCCCGCCGCCCTCCACAGAGCGCAGGAGCTACTCCGCGGTCCCTCGCCGCGCCACCTCCGCGAAGATACGTAAAGAGGCGCTCCGCCCGCCGTTCATTCATGCCCCGCTTCGCGGGACGACAAAGAGGCGAGGACAGAAGGGGACAAACACACTTGGACCTAAAACTAATAGCTTTTCTAATCACGACGAGAGCCGCAATTTAATATGATGGAGAAAGCGGCGCAATTAAAAACATGGAAGCCCCGGGGCTTTTATCAGATTAACGATAATAAAAAACCCCACGAGTCCTGCTTGATGATCAGAGGAGGACGTGACCCTCGAGAGACCCTCTCGGCGTGGCGCGGACTCTTCGCTCTGCTGTCGACAGACGGGGAAAAGGAAGACGAACTCGAACGATGTTTTTATAAGGGAAGATTGAGAATGGGAGGAGCCTGTAGGCATGATTGACAGCCCTCACACGCCCTCACTTCTTCATTCTGGACCTTTTTTTAAGTGAAGTGATTGTCACATGTGATACACAGCAGCACAGCACATGGTGCACACAGTGAAATTTGTCCTCTGCATTTAACCATCACCCTGAGTGAGCAGTGGGCACCATGACAGGCGCCCAGGGAGCAGTGTGTGGGGACGGTGCTTTGCTCAGTGGCACCTGAGTGGCACCTTGGCAGATCGGGATTCGAACCGGCAACCTCCTGATTATGGGGCCGCTTCCTTAACCGCTAGGCCACCACTGAATCCCTGAGCGTCAACACGTCAGTGGGCGTTGCAAATGTGGGACCACGCCCACTACATGCACAGACATACGGAGTGACCAACGTGTGAAGCGTTCCAATGGGTGGATGTGACATCAGTGAATACGGCCCCATGCACCACATCTTCCGCAGCTCCAGAAATACGCCCCCCACTGACGGGAGCCGGGAGGTTCATGTAAAGCCTGAGGTGGATCCAGAGGTACTTCACTTCTTCCTGGCTGCAATTAGCGGGACCTTTAAAGTGACGTGATTGTCACTGTGAGACACCGCAGCACAGCACACGGTGACACGGTGAAACGTGTCCTCTGCATTTAACCGTCACCCTTGGTGAGCAGTGGGCACCATGACAGGCGCCCGGGGAGCAGTGTCTGCGGCCGGGACCTTCATCAAGGGGACCTCAGTGGCACCTTGGCGGACCGGGACTGGAACCGGCAACCTTCTGATTTCGGGGCCACTTCCTGCTAGGCCACCGCCGCCCCGCTAGTCTGCAGTAATAACTGCCAACAGTGAAGCTGTTCAAAGCAACATGAACTTTCCCACAGATCTTCTCTCCGCACAAAAGACCTCCTTGTCCAGAGGTCCGAACGAGTTGGTCTGGAAGACGAGGCGATCTGAAATTGACCGACCTCACGTTCATTCACAGTCAGCTGGGAGATGGACTTGGTGGTTCTCACACCGAGACGACCACAACTCTCACACACACGCTGAATTTGGTGGCCAGCTTTGAGTGACATGGGCTCGACGTGCTTGTGCTCCAGGGAAGTTCTGACAGGGTCACGGCCCCCGGCCCCACATTCCGGGCCCCCGGTGTTAAGAGCGGCAGTTAAATCGCGAGGCGCCGGGCGACATTTGGAGAAACAGCCTTCGCGGAGTCTGTTTACAGAGCAAACATTGTTCCGGAACGTCAGCGCGCTCCTTTTCCCCCCCCCCATCGCCGGCCCGCCAACCAGCATTCCGAAAGTCTACACCGCCAATTCCACACGGAACGCCGAGAGAAGGAACGAGAACGCAACGCGCGTTCCCTCATTCGGCCCCAGAAAGCCCGGGCCAAGCAACCTTGGAGAAGGTGAAGGGCACAGAAGATCCCACGTCGTCAGAGGAGAACCACGAAGATCTCGCCAACGTAAACAAAGACGACCAGCTGGACTGGTTGGTGGAGTGTGAGAGAAGGCTGAACAAAAGACCTTCTCACCAGACGTTAGTATTACAAAGAACTTCCGTTTTACCTCCAAGAAGAACGGACTCTTCCTCCACACACACACACACACACACACACTTCTCGTTCATGTCAGCCTAGCAACACGGGATGGCGGGAAAACCGGGGGACACGACTCCGGCAGGGTGGAGACGGGGGACACTTCTCTCCACAGACACCGTCCCCTGCAGCGGTTGCCAGCTGCAGTTTCCCCAGCAGCCGCGTTACGCAACCTCGCCGCTCCGGTCCCGGCAGTGCCGAGCGTCGGCTGTGCCGCAACAGTTGCTTTGACGGGCGGCCCCTCCCTCGCACCGCCGCCACGCAGCATCACTACCCGCCGCCGCCGCGTCTACGTACCGGTGCGCTTCCATCTTTGAAGACAGGGAGCATCTTTCGCTCAGGATGAAGGCCGGCACCGCGCAGCGCGTGCCAGAGTGCAGCTGCATGGCTCCGGATTAGTCCTCCCCACCGCCGTCCCCTCCTCCACCTCCACAACGCTGGCTGCTTCCGCCGAGGACGCGGTCCGCCTCGCCAAAAAAACGGATGGGAGGGGGGGGGGGGGGGGAGATCACGGTGCCGGACGACTCATTCCGCCTCGGCTCTCCGGGAACGCTTCATTATTTAAAACGAGCGGCCGCGGATCAATGGTGGCTTCACCATGCAACACACACACACACACACACACACACACACCTCCCCTGCCTCGCACTAGCGGAGGGTAACCTGGCAACAGGCGTTCGAGCGCTGCCAGTTGTTAGGAGGAAGATCACGTTCGGCGAAGATGAAATCACTGCACGGTGTTATTACCGCACCCCCCTTCTCCCGAGCCACGGAACGCCGATTCGACCAAATGGCAGAAAGACGTGGCGGCCTGACCTGCCGGGTCCGTCGCTGTCGTAAGAACAGCGCGCTCCACCAGCGATAGAGAAGAGTGATCGGTACGCCGAAAATATACAGTCACGGTGAAAATTCAACCAGAACGTCACCTGAAACGGAACAAACCCGTAACCAAACCCTGAACCCATGTAGTGGGTTGTCACTTGTGATACACAGCAGTGCAGCACACGGTGACACAATGAAATTTGTCCTCTGTATTTAACCATCACCCTTGGTGAGTAGTGGGCGGCCATGACAGGTGCCCGGGGAGCAGTGTGTGGGGACGGTACTTTGCTCAGTGGCACCTCAGTGGCACCTTGGCGGCTCAGGATTCGAACCGGCAACCTTCTGATTACGGGGCCGCTTCCTTAACCGCTAGACCCCCACTGCCCCTGTTGTCCCACCACAGCATTTTCCAGCAGATCATAACCCACTTTCACACTTTCCACGGATCCCTCTTTCTTATGGAACGTGTCTTCTGATCTGGATAAGACGGGGTTAAATAAACCACTGCCGGAATTAACCAAATCATTTTAACGTAGGTGGTGACTGTCACTTCCAGAAGAAACAAAAACAGACGCAGTCACCAGATTTCTCTAAAAGGGCGCGCACACACACACACACACACACACACACACACACGCTGCAGTTCAGGCCTGGCACCCACACCTCAGACCGGCTGGGTTGGTACCGACTGGCGCGTGGGAGCCAGTCTCCAAATGGCACGCGCCGGGACCGGTGGCCCCCAACACTGTGACGTTAGGGCCACTGCCACTAAAGTGAGGGTGACAATTACAAAAACATTTACGGTTTAAAACACACACAAGAACGCGAACGTGTTTACGTGTCGAGCTGAGGTCACCCGATCTCAAAGCTGGACTTTTTACTCGTATGCTTTTAATAAAACTGGTTTTAAAAAGCCAAGTTCTGCTGCGCTCAAACAACACACAAAAATCTGCTCATTTAGGCAGCAACTGCACAATTATAATGGAGGGAGAAAAATGAAATATGATATAATCTTTGCATTGGAACCAACTGAGTATTCATGTCAAGGTAGCACTTGTGATACAATAGGACACTAAAACTAATATGGCTGCCAAAACATCACGAAAAAGTAAATCAGAGCGACAAAGAACCCAGAATAGGAGTAAAATGAATTTTTTTTTTTAAATTAAATAAAATAAAATAAAAAAACATTTCCAGCAATTCAAGGGCCAAATTTTCCACTCTTCTGGGTTCAATTAAGCGACTCCCATCCAATCCACCGATCCACCGACTTCAAAGCCAGATGAGGACCAAGACCAAATTCACCACAAACACAGCAGTCCACCTTACTATATACAGCTGACCAGGCCAGTCACATCACAATACCGGGCAGAACGTGCGTGAAGAACGTCTTCCGGAACGTTCCATCACAGACAGAAGAAAACCGCCATCAGGGGCGTCGCTGGCGAATCCACAGACCTTCACATGGAGTACAGGGCCTTGAAAACGCCACAGAACAGTCGCACTGTGAGGACAAATACATAAATAAACGTCCTACTGAAGGATAAGTGACCCATGACCTTTTCCAAAGGGCCAATGACATTGCAGTAAATTTGTAAAGACACCGCAGTCTGGAAACCTACAGAATACCCTGTTATTGTCAGAGGATTAGTGCAATGGTGCTAATTCAGAACAGATCTTTGGCATTGAGCACATTTCTGGACACAAGAGCGATTCAAACTTGGAACACACGGAACGTGTAGAGAACGAAGCAAACCCTTCAAGTGCTAGAGGCAAGAGGAAGACTGAACGAACATATTTTAGCGCGATGGAGACGTAATTGTTTTTATTACACCCAACAAACGTGGAACAGGCCGTGTCAAGAGGACCTAGAAGCGTGGCGCAGCCGCCGAGCCCGGACCGGAATCTCTGCCCGGCGCTAATTTATACACAAGCCCCGGACAAAACGGCCCCAACGTCCCCAACGTCCCAGCTCCATCTGCTCCGCCAACAAACATATGGCACGGAGCTCCGGCACGCGGACGGCCTCGCCGGCTTCGGAGGAAGTCCCGCCGGGGACGCCGCCACAGCGCTCGAGCCAGGACCAGCGACGATCGTCCAGAAAGGGGCTTCAAAAGGATTTCCACAAAGCCCACCAGCAAACGCTGAGGAAACTATTCCATGTATTATTGTCTTGGATCATATTTCTCAATTAAAATCCAAATAAAAAAATAATAATAAAAAAAAAAAAAAAAAAAAAAAAAAAAATACAGATTTTTACTATTTTTTTTTTCTCCCCACTGTTCTGTCCTGCGACGCTAGAATGTTTGTTATGGACCAGGAGATGAAGCCTGACCCAGGATCAGTCGTAACAGGCTGCCCGGGTCACGGTGACGAGCAGCTCCGTCCGGACCACTTACAGCCAGACATGCGACCAGTTAGGAGACCCGCCCCGAGCCGCAGTTCATTAACGTCATTAGCAGACACGCTGCTCGGTACATACGCTTAATTAAGTCATCTCATGACGGTGGGTCAAATGGGGACAAAAACGGGACCAACTACTGGTTTCACGGCATAGAAAATCTCTACTTCACCCCACTCTTGGTTAAAACGAGCGCCGCAACTCAACCCGCCGGTTAACTCACACGTCAAGAGTCATCTCAGCAGTCGCTCCAGCACCTCCGGCCGAGGGAACTCAATCCAGCCCTTTAAATAAAGACAGGAGGAGGAGGAGGAGGAGGCCGCTTCCCTCGGTCCCGCCGCGTCCGAGAGGCGTCTGCTGAGCTGCTGCCGGCGGCACTGCGCGCCTCCGCCGCCGCCTGCCACCAGCACCACTCCTGGCGGGCTAAATTTGGCCGGCTCGGCGGCCCCCAAAAGAATGTAGCCCTCGCCCCAGAATAAACATGCTGACCGAACGGAGCCGTGAGCT
The DNA here is from genome assembly GCF_900700375.1 of Denticeps clupeoides. NCBI lineage: Eukaryota > Metazoa > Chordata > Actinopteri > Clupeiformes > Denticipitidae > Denticeps > Denticeps clupeoides. Next base: position 996,538 of record NC_041720.1, on the reverse strand, counting down.
CAGATCGGCCGGCTCTCGGCGGCCCCGCCTTCACCGGGGCAGCATGTGGACTAATAAGCGATATTACTAGCTGTTAATGATGCGGGCGTGGCCGTGGCTGCCATCATGGCAGCAATGAACATCCTGCATCCGTGTGATGTGTTAAACTCAAGCCTGGGTGGTGGTAGCCTGGTGGGTAACACACTCGCCTGTGAACCAGGAGACCCAGGTTCAAATCCCACCAACTACCATTGTGTCCCTGAGCAGGACACTCAACCCTGAGTGTCTCCAGGGGGGGGGACTGTCCCGGTCACCACTGATTGTAAGTCGCTCTGGATAAGGGCGTCTGGTAAATGGTGTCGTTCCGGTGTGGAGACGAGGGCCGGTGGATTCGCCAGATTTCCGGGACACGAGGGATGACCTGCAGTGTTCGCTCTCCTATCACAGACCCGATCATAGTAGTAGGTGGTAGAGCCTAGCGGGGTATGAACCAGAACCAGGAGACCCAGGGTCAAACCCACTTACTACCATAGTGTCCCTGGGCAGGACACTTTTTTTTTTGATTGTCACATGTGATACACAGCAGCACAGCACACGATGCACACGGTGAAATTTGTCCTCTGCATTTAACCACCACCCTGAGTGAGCAGTGGGCGCCGGGGAGCAGTGTGTGGGGACGGTGCTTTGCTCAGTGGCACCTCAGTGGTACCTTGGCGGATCGGGAATCAAACCAGCAACCTTCTGATTACGGGGCCGCTTCCTTAACCGCTAGGCCACCACTGCCCCTAAACTTAACCCTGAGTGTCTCCAGGGGGGACTGTCCCCGTCACTACTGACTGAAAGGCGCTCTGGATAAGGGCGTCTGGTAAATGCCGTAAATGTAATGATTTAATATTGTGGAGCGTCACAGCAGTCGCAGCCACAACTCGCAACTCCCATAAGTCGCAGCAGGTTCTGGCAGCGCGGCCATCTTGTTGCTACGACAGGCCTGGAACTGAAAATGCGCTGGGAGGAGCAGCTCGGCTGGTCTACAGTCAGACTGGAATCGAGAACAAGAGCCGGGCGGGGCTCGGCGATCCCTCGACAACATGTCTGCCGGCACAAAGTCAAACAGCTCCTGTGGTCGGGGCCTCAGAAGAAGAACGTGAGCGATTCTGACAAGCCTCATGGACAAATCTGCCCTTAAGGAGAACATCTCCATCCTCGCTTTTGGACGAACTGTTATTACACGAAAGCAGCTCCACACTGCGATACACATCACAGCGTTTCAGCTGATGAATTCAAGTCGAATTCGAAGTGGTTATAACATGGAAACGTTGCTGCTGGTGCGTAGCGCCGTATTAGTTACCGTACGATCAGAGGCGGAGCCTGCTGCCCCGCCCCCCCTGGCGTCGTCACTTCATCTATACGTGTGAAACTTGGGTTTTTAGAATTTCCGCCATTATTAAGTCACATTTGGGGCAGCGGGGGCCTAGCGGTTAAGGAAGCGGCCCCACTGAGGTGCCCTTGATGAAGGTCCCGTCCCCACACGCTGGTCACCGGGCGCCTGTCATGGCTGCCCACTGCTCAGCAAGGGCAACGGTTAAATGCAGAAGACACGTTTCACCGTGTGCTGTGTTGCGGTGTTTCTTTTTTCACACTTCATGCCCACAAATATCCCGGTCATGAGTGTAAATTTGAACAGTCGCGGTATTACACTGCATCTAGACCTCGGCTATCTATCGCCAATATTAAACATGACCGAGGTTTTAACCAAATATTAGAGTCCTTTTAAAACGGCTAATCGGCCCACTTGGTCCCATCAGTGTAGTTCATCGGCGTCTCGGTCCCTGCGGTTGGGCGTGGCGCTCTTTACAAAAGGAAGGAGAATAAAGTTCTCGGGCGTTCACAACAATCGCCGAATAGACGTTACGAGGCGAAATCCATCCGTTCGAACCACGGAGCAGCACAGATGGTTCAGATTAAAAGACTAAATATAGCACCGAGGGTAAAAAGGAGGAGGAGAAGAATACTTCTACGCTGAAGTGGACTACGATGAGCTTTTTTTAAACATTTCCGCATTCTGGAATTTAATTTTTTTTTAAACCCCAACTCTTCTAGTGCGGAGGACGGAAACGTGACACGCCGCCGAGCCGGAGACCAGCGGACCGGTTCACCCAGAGATACTGGTCTGTTTTCAGACATGACAGCATGAACCAGAAATCCAGCCCTCGGCCCAGAGCGCCCCACACACACACACACACACACACACAACACGGCATCACTCATACAAAACACACACCGAGCCTCTTCCAGGGACATTACAAACGACGTAAAGGTCGCGCTGCTTTGGAGACTATTGATCTATGAACAAGGCCGGGTTATTGACACCTGACCTTTTTGTTAATAGAAAGAACCTATTGACCAACGTCCATATCCTGCAAGCTCATGGCGGAGCAGAGAAACGGAATCACGCTCAGAACATCTAAATAACGTACAATATTATTTATTTCTTTAATTCAGTAGTTTTAACTGCGTCTTTCTTGCACAAAGTTTCAAAAAGGGGAGGAGCCTGCAGGCTTGACTGACAGCTCTCGAACATCCTACTTCCTCTGCCCGGATTATGGACGTCCATCTCGGCTCCTCCTGTCCTTTCAGCTCCTAATAACAGCCCCGGCATGCAGCCGGACCCTCCGCACCTTCATGCCAGATCTTCTCTCTGCCCGTAACCGGTGAGGAAGGCGGCTTCGCTCATCCGCTCCGTAATGGGGTCCACATGGAGTTGAAACCCAAGCGCCGTGGTACCGAACGTGGCAACCAGCCTACGACGAGTCCCACGCCGGCTCCAGCTCTTTCAGCCGGTGCGCCAACACCTCCGCAGCACATCCACGGTGTGGGCTTGTCTTTCGTTTCATTCCATTCAGACGTGAAGAAGGCCCCAGAGGACAAACCTCAGCTTCTCGCCACCCCGCTGCGCCCGGCGAAGCTCGGCTGCGTTCTTTCCACCCGCCTCAGAGACCCTGAAACCTGAACCGCTGCATGTATACGGAGGCTAGAGAGCTGGCCGCAAAATGTGACTTCCTATTAATTCATAAGGCGCTCCGGTCCACTGGGATCAGGGCATTTAAAGGAGGCGAGGCCAACTTACAGCATTTACCAGGCACCATTTACCAGATCAGTAGTGGTAGGGACAGTCCCCCCCTGGAGACACTCAGGGTTAAAATCCATGTTATCACACAGTTATCACCCCTGTAAGCACAGACAGTGTTAAATTCACCCTAGTTAGGCTGGTTAGGGTACCGGGCCACAAAATATACCACCATAACCAGTCGTACGATGCCACCGTCTGACCTGCTTCTGTCTGTTCTCTCCGAGATACTGAATCAAGCGTTCAGACCACCAACAGACCCCAGCGAAGAGACCAGCAGATAAATCCTGGTTCCTGACAACTGCTAAACGAGGACTCAGCATGAAACGAACCAGAGGGTCACCACAGCCGCCACCACCGTTACAACTACAGCTTCAGGGATCTTCAAATGGACCAGTAACACCATAACGGACACGTAATCTAGACCATGACACTGGACTAAAACCAACTCTGCCCTGTCCAGGACCTCCAAACATGGACAGATGCTCTATGCTGCACTGTGGACCTCTCCACCTCTACAACTGTAGGACTTTTTCTCTTCTTGGACAAATCACTGACACCACTTGCAGGCTCACTCTACCCTGGAAGGACGTCCCTCTCTGCATCACTCCTTCCCAACGTCTCTTCCCACCTTTTTAGTGAAGTTTTTCCTTGTAAAGGGTCACCTGTAGGGTCAGTCGAAGCCCATTGAGACGTACCGTGTGTGATTATGGACTAAATAAGAAGTAAACGTTGTTCTTGTAGTAGGTGGGGTTTGAACCTGGGACTTTGTCTTGTCCACTACGCTACCAAATAATAACAAAATAAAGTCGCTACGGGACAGTTCTGCATTTTTGAAGATTTTATGAGAACGCTGCCAACATTCTCAGGCTTTTCAGCCCAGAGTTCAGCACTGAACACGAACTGCGGCCAGCGGGGATAGAAGCGACGTGACCCCAAGTTGACCCCTCACACACGCCGTTAGGACACACGCAATGCTGCGTTCAAGTCTTTCGCTGGACAAACCTGGACATTGTTAGACACATGGACATTCTTTTTTTTTTTTTTTTATGTAAACAAGCGTTTGCACATCTTTAAGATGAGGACGTCAAAGTGTTTGTGTTCTTCCAGAACATACTTCTCACACGAGGTACAGTGGTCTCTCTTCTACCAACAGCTGATGTTTAACTCTCGCGGTAAACTCATAGCCGGTATTTTCCGCTTCTGACGGGACAGGCCTGAGACGGGGTTTTCATCCTGTTGACCCGTGCAACCATTAGTAATGAGATCCTGAACCCGGTTAACGCCGGACAGGAGGGTCTCCAGGAGACATTCCAGAGAGAGAGAGAGAGAGAGAGAGAGAGAGAGAGAGACGGGCGGGGGTCTGAGATGAAAGAAGAGAGAAGTTAGTATGCGGAGCACAAGTCGGCCCGACTCTGCAGTGCTGCGTCTTCAGTCCCGTCCCCTCAGCTCGTCTCTCTCACACACACATACAAAGACAGAAGACACTTGGGATTTGCGAAATAGCGTTCCAGGGGCTCCGGTTCCCTCATGAAAGGTCAAATACAAGCAGGTTAGATGAACCGCCCCGCCCTGACCTGGATACGTGTGTTTAGAATACACACTTTTAAAAAAAAAAATAAAATAAAGTGTCCCAGAAATAAGCCACCGTGGCTTTTGTTCAGCAGGGACGGGATGAAAGGTCCATTAACCCCAACAGGTGAAGGTCTGAAGGTCTCCAAACATCACCACAGCAGAAGGAAAGACGCGCTGTGTGTGTGTGTGTGTGTGTAAGACAGAACAGCTGAATTTAGCAGCGAGGACACTTGTGGTTTAACGGAACCCTCGTAAATGAAAATTTCACAGCAAGTCGACAGATTCGCGCTGGAGGTGCGAGCCTTCACTGGTCTCGCGATTCGATCACGATGAGAAATGAGTCGTGGAATCGCATCGCTTCGTTTTCAAATACGGTTTTCTTCCGTTTGTGGCCTCGGGCTGAGTGCGGACTGAATGACGACTGCTTCCTGCTCAAATTCGAAGCGCCAGCGCGGCCGCGCGTTCACATGAAGTCAAACGGATCGCTGCAGGCAACGTTTTCACGTATCGTATACGTTGGACGAAAACTTGCACAGGAATTATTGCGATAAACGATGATTGACGTATTAAAAATGGAACATTAATGCACGTGCACCCAAAACAACAATTAAATCATCCTTCCATTCGGAACTCGTTTTGAAACGTCGCATAACGACAAAAGTGCAGCGAGGGCCTTAAAACCAGAAGAGTGGCATCACTGTCCACGCTGTCCACGCTGTCCACGCTGTCCACACTGTCCAGCGGCTGCAGACTCGTTTACATTTACAGCATTTACCAGATGTCCTTATCCAGAGCGCCTTACAGTCAGTAGTTACAGGGACAGTCCCCCCCTGGAGACACTCAGGGTTAAGTGTCCTGCTCAGGGACATGATGGTAGTAAGTGGGGTGGTAGTAGCCTAGTGGGTACCACACTCGCCTATGAACCAGAAGACCCAGGTTCAAACCCCACTTACTACCATCGTGTCCCTGAGCAGGACACTTAACCCTGAGTGTCTCCAGGGGGGGACTGTCCCTGCAACTACTGATTGCAAGTCGCTCTAGATAAGGGCGTCTGTAAAAATGTACTTAGTAAGTGGGGTTCGAACCTGGGTCTTCTGGTTCATAGGCAAGTGTGTTTCCCACTAGGCTACTACCACCCTACAATCAGTATTTACAGGGACAGTCCCCCCCTGGAGACACTCAGGGTTAAGTGTCCTGCTCGGGGACACGATGGTAGTAAGTGGGGTTCGAACCCGGGTGCTCGGGCGAGCGTGTTACTAGCTACTAGCACCCCAGCACTACCGCACAGCAGCTATGCTGCTCCGGGGGGGGACGCCTCTGCATAAACTATTAAATACAGGCCGTTTCCCCGTTCCACACAGTTCCAGGAGGACATGGAAGCTCGTGCAGAAGGAGACAGAGCTGCTGTGTTGTAACTCCCGACGGAGGACGGTGGCAGGGGACAGCTGTTACTGCCGGGACAGATGGGCCGACACTGGGCCACCTGTTCCAAAGAAGCACCCACCCCCACCGAGGGGAGTCACTAACGGAGGGGCAGGAGGGAAAAGTAGAGCCATGGAGGAGTTGTGCTGGGCCACAAAATGTGTTCCTCAGACCTGTGCTGAACGAGGGGTCCACCAGCCACCCCCACCCAACAGACATCTGCTACCAAATGGCCAGCAGCCTGGACACACACACACACACACACACAGGATAATGCACAGAATAAATCTGAAGAGGGGAAAAATAAAATTGGTTTGACTGGTGGATGTTAACACACTCCTCCCCCCCACTCATTAGCATGAATTATTATCACCCCCAAAATGGTGAGGGTGTGAATTTAAAACCACTAAAATCGAAACTTTGCGACCTGCACGGGCTTTACTTTTTACGACGAGTCACTTCCATCTACGAATTCGTTTGAAAATGCCGCTTGTAAGATCATCCCCCCTCAGGACAGGGGTGGCCACCCCCAATCCTCCCCTAAACCCTCAAAACCCGGACCTCTCAGCGAGACGGTTTACATTTAGGTGCATTCCTATTGGACAAATCACGACTTCGAGCTCAAGTTAAATCCAGCTTGGAGATTAGAACATCGTCCAACACGGACACGTTTGACACCACGTCAAAGCACGTGTCTTCCCAATGTTTTACGGGGTGCAAAATGTCACGGAGACAAAATGTCACAATGTCGAGCTCTTCAGTCCCACGTCATACAGGCACGCTGGGAAGTTCCATTTTTTACGCTTGGTTCACAAACCTTTCCCAAATTCTCGCCAAAAATAAACTAGCTCGTCTTCCTTTGCGCGATTTTGTGCAATTTAATTTAAATGCGCTGCAGACATTTGAAACGCTGTTGCCTCTCGCAATGTAAACGTTTCACCAATTTCAATGAAATTCAAGGCAAATTATCATCGTAACCCAGACATTGAAAGTTCAGTTTATACATGTTCTATTCCATAGTACATCAGGCTTAATTAATATATTCATACGATGAATGCCGTTGTAAGTACCGGCCATCGTACGTTAAACTTTAGACCAGCAACATTGTACTCCCGCGCATCGCACAGTCTTAGTCACTTTAGTTTCATATATTTTTATTGCAAACATTATTTTATTGAAGTGTTGCACGCTCAGTTCTGACCACTAGATATGGGGATATTTATTTATTTATTTTTAAGATAAGAGTCCAAATCTGGAGGAGGATTTTTTATTTTTTTTTGTAGCCCAGTGACCCCAGGGGCAAATCTCTACAGGGTGGGCCATTTACATGGATCCACCTTAATAAAATGGGAATGGTTGGTGATATTAACGTCCTGTTTGTGGCACATTAGTATATGTGAGGGGGCAAACTTTTCAAGATGGGTGGTGACCATAGTGGCCATTTTGAAGTCGGCCATCTTGGATCCAACTTTTTGTTTTTTTCAATAGGAAGACGGTCATGTGACACTTCAAATTTATTGGTAATTTCACAAGAAAAACAGTGCTGTGCTTGGTTTTAACGTAACTTTATTCATGAGTTATTTAGAGGTTTCTGACCACTTATAAAATGTGTTCAATGTCACCAACCATTCCCATTTTATTAAGGTGCATCCATGTAAACGGTCCACCCTGTATAACAAACCAAACAGAATCACCAGCAACAGGAAGGCGCCGAGTCGACCAACCGCTACACAGACGGCCGCCGCCATGTTGGTTTGGGGGGAGTGGGAGACGCTGGTCAGCAGAAAAGTACATTACATTTGTCGGGGGTGAAGGGACCGAGCCCCCTGCCACATGCGGCTGTGACAGCTGCATGGGGACTGGAGCCTAGGTCAGCTGCTGGACCGTCCCGGCCACCTGGCAAACAAAAACCTCGCACGTCTCCACATGAGGACACTTTAGAGTAAAGTTTAAAAAAAAAAAAAAAAAAAAAAAAAAAAGTCCACACAGGAGCGTTATCTGAACTGGCGCGCTAACTCCCCGCTCTCCTGGTTTGGCGTCTAGCTCTCCTCCGCGGCCAGTTAAACGCGCCATTGTTCTCCGGCCGCCGTCTTTTCATTAGAAATGTGCAGCGTGGAGATGATTTCTAGAGATGTAGCAACTCCGTAACCAGTTCTTAAAAAACTAGATGTCCTGGGTCCCCTGAAGTGTCGTCTCTGTGTTGAAGCGAGGCCTGATATGAAGGTCACATCTACAAAAGGACAGTCCCACTTAACCCTCAGAGATTATAGAACTTTGGAAATGGGACTGGACTCTGTAAGACTGTGTAGAGCGCGGTAACTTTTTCCTCCCACAGAACACTCAGAGAGGGTTAAACACAAGGACTAATTCACTCGGAGCTGAACAGGCTGTGAGGGGTATTCGGTAAAACCGGCCGTTCAGGTCTCCGGCAGCATAATGCGTCCAACAGCAACAAAACCACAAAGCTCCGCCCCTTTTTCACCAACACTTGGCCCGGAATGGCCACAAAGGCAACATTCTCTTTCAGGGAGGATCCGGGGGGGCACTGTTGTCAAGAGATTCACTTTCGGGGTCCCCCGCCATTGTTGGCCAGACAAAAGGGGGACATGTTTGTTGAGAGTCGCTCTTGATGTGGGGGCGAGGCGTGGGCGGGGTCCCCTCTCACTTTACTTCACATTCCTCCGCGGCTTTAAACAAGCACCCATCTTTGCGTCTCCAAATCAGCACGTTGCCAAGGCAACACTTCCCACAGCAAGGACGTATACGGAACCGAACCGTGCATGCAAAGCTGGAGTAAAGGGAAGCGGGGAACTCGCTGTCGGCGTGACCGTGAGGGCATGGACGGGGTAATTATCTCCATCCCAACACCCACACACAGCCCCAGGGCGCCTTGCGGCGGAAGACCGGGACCGCCGCTACGGCTACGAAGGCTATGGTCCTTCACAGTGGAGGGAAAGGAGGGAGGTGGAGGACGAGAAAAGGGTGAATTCGCCACGTCCCTGTGCTCCTTCTGGCGTTCCTCCTAAACACACACACACACACACACACACACACACACACACACACACACACACACCTCCCATTGTCTTACACAAGCTCACGTGGGTTATTCTCACCGGCGGAGCCCGTTCTGCAGTTCTACAGGCGCCGGAGGAGACGTGTCAACCACACCGGCGTCCCGTTCCTTACGACGTCTGACCCCGGCCCGGGCTGCCAGGGCTCTGATCCTCAGCATGAGCCCACCTGAGTACGCGGCCGTAATCCCAGCCGTACCCGGGCTGAGAGCGGGCAGCGCTAATCTCGGCCGTCCAGATGCCGCCGGGCGCGCACACAGCTGCCTAATCCCGGATGTGCAGACGCCAGAGCACATCTGGACCTCGGGGACTCACAAGAAGCTCGTCCAGAAGAGCTTACAGAACGCCGTACATCCAGCACAGCCATTCTGAGTCAGAAAGTCACGGTGCACACAGTGAAACGTGTCCTCTGTATTTAACCATCACCCTGAGTGAGCAGTGGGCGGCCATGACAGGCGCCCGGGGAGCAGTGTGTGGGGACGGTGCTTTGCTCAGTGGCACCTTGGCGGATCGGGATTCGAACCGGCAACCTTCTGATTACGGGGCCGCTTCCTTAACCGCTAGGCCACCACTGACCCAATTCCCCCCCCCCTTAAAAGGTTCTACTTGGTGTCAGAAAAAGAACTGCAATAAATCTGGGGGACGTACGCTGGGGGGAGGGACGTAGCAGCTGATGAAAAGCACATGGGGGACGGAGACAGGAGAGACGAGTGGGGAGGGAGTACAAGGGGTTGTCCTCCCTGACTCGTCCCGACCGCCGATCGGTAAACGGGCATAGACACCAGTAACGCAATAAAAATTAACCACACTGAACAAATACGATAAAATTAATAAAATACTACTAAAGAAATGAAGAACAGACTAAATAGCTTAACACTTAATGATTTATTATTCAAACAGTAAAACAAAATTAAGGTCCCATATTCCAGCGTTTCGTCACGTAATAAAGAGAAATTGCACTGTGACGTAGCTTCATATTAATTGACATGAAAAACATGAGGTCACGGATTCACACTTCGACCCTCTGACCTCACATGCCTTCCGACCTACGTGGCCGATAAGGTCGACGAAGGCTGCCAGCCGTAACGCTGATCGATGCCGCGGAGACACGCCGGCTCTGTCTCGGAGCAGAACAAGGGGGCATAACTCATCCATCACCAGGAGTCCCACTCAACTGGACGAGACAGACTTGGAGAAACCGAGCTGGTAGGAGGTCTTTAAACAAATAAAAAAAAATTAAAAAAAGAAGCGATAAAGAAGAACGTTTCCCTCAGCGCTGCAAAGCATTTCTGCATGGTCAATTCCACCATTTCAATTCCATGGCCACCATGAACACTTTTAAAATCTTCATCCAGTCCAACATCTGTTAAAAACAGAAATAGTAGAAGAAAAGCAGTCCTGGACCTCAGTGGGAAAACCTTATCTACAGGAACGAAAGATGAGACTCCACCAGACTGCCTGGAAGATGTGAACGTTTTCAACCTATTTCCATTCCTCAAGCAGTCAGTCACTCTCGAGAACTTCTCACCAGCCCACACAGAGCAGACACCACAGGTGCCGCTCTCTGCTCCTACAACCTCAACGTTCCTCCTCCGAGCACCTGGCACCACATCCGCAAGCAGGGTCCAGCCTGGCATTCTTCTACCTCCGAGGCTGGACCAAGCCACAGATGGCTGCTGCTGCTGCTGCTGGGTTCATCTGGGTTCATCAGACGCACAAAACCTCAACGTTTCTAAACCAAGTCAAATCGGACAAAAAGTATTAACTGACGACCTGACCCTTCCAGTAGAAGCGCTGTAATTTACAGCATTTTTACATTCGTCGACTGTAAAATTACAGAAACGCGGCCAAATCCATATTAGGAGCCGGTGCAACAGGAACAAGACACCGTGTAAACGTCACCACGCCTCATCAGGAAACTGCATTTTACCGTTGGTTTTATTCCCAGAGATATATATTTTTTTTAATTACATTGAGCGTCCATTCCAGTAAACGGCATTCTAAAAAAAAAAAAAAAAAAAAAGTTCCGAAGCCGGAGGGGATGAAGAGTCGCACAAAATTAACACGTCTCTCGCAGTTCACCGGTGGCGGGGAGAGATCAAAAATAAACGGTAATGGATCACCGAGCCGGGACGTGGCATCCACGCGGCAGCAGCAAAATACCGTAAAGCACAAATCTCCCCCCTCCCGGCGGAAAAAAAAATAAAAAAATGAATCCGTCGCGGATTACGTATTATATAACACCTCCGCCCGTACAGCGCGAATCAGCAGTAACCCACTCGGCGGCCATTATTCTACTCGTCCGGCGACGGGGCTCACAAGACGAAAGGTCAGTAGAGGTCACGCACGACCGCCACGTTTCCCGGGAACGCCTGCGCCAAACATGAAGCAACTTAATAAAATCAGGCAAAGCCACAACACGGGTCCAAAAAAAAAAAAGAATTCTAATTTTCCGAATTTATAACAATTTTCCCGTTGTATGAAAAGTACTACGACATTTTAAACACGAAGCATCGATCTGCAAATCTGTAAAACGTATTTCCATATAAAAACAGGCGCACTTTACCCTGCGGGACACCAAAATCAAGAAACGGAATCAGCGACGAGTACTAACGGCGGTTTGAGTACTAATGTCTGAAAGTTGGACGTGCTCCGGCTACAGGAAACGGTGCATTATGGGAGCAGTTTTCGGACGATCGCTTTAACGGCCAACGACACAAAACTCAAATACGACAATCTTACACAACCCAAATATTTTTGATGCCTTATGGTTCAAAACAATCGTATTATTTTTATTATGACAGTGCTATTTTACATCTACGTTTATTGTCTACGTCACACCACTGCTGCGTGAGAAGAACCTCCATTGCTGTACCCACGTATTGGTGTCATGTGATGTGACAAACGCAATTGGTCCTTCTCAGGCCTGAAGCATGGACAGCAAGACCTCAGGCGGACACCATTTTCTACTGGACATGGGGTCAAAGCGCTGACCCCGAACTATCTACACGTGTCCCAAGATTCCTGACCTGGTTATTAACCCGTGGCTCTAACCACTGAAGGGCTGATGCGAATCCCGATCCGCCAAGGTGCCACTGAGCCTCCAAGACCATGTCTGGAGAAACACGTACCTGGACAGAAGGAACCTGTATCTACATGAAACCAGATCCGGGCCTCCAAGACCAGGTCTGGAGAAACACGGACATGGACACAAGGAACCATTAACTAAATGAAACCAGGTACCAGATCCGGACCTCCAAGACCAGGTCTGGAGAAACACGGACATGGACACAAGGAACCATTAACTACATGAAACCAAGTACCAGATCCGGACCTCCAAGACCAGGTCTGGAGAAACACGGACATGGACACAAGGAACCATTAACTACATGAAACCAGGTACCAGATCCAGGCCTCCAAGACCATGTCTGGAGAAACACGGACATGGACACAAGGAACCATTAACTACATGAAACCAGGTACCAGATCCGGACCTCCAAGACCAGGTCTGGAGAAACACGGACATGGACACAAGGAACCTGTAACTACATGAAACCAAGTACCAGATCCGGACCTCCAAGACCAGGTCTGGAGAAACACGGACATGGACACAAGGAACCATTAACTACATGAAACCAGGTACCAGATCCGGACCTCCAAGACCAGGTCTGGAGAAACACGGACATGGACACAAGGAACCATTAACTACATGAAACCAAGTACCAGATCCGGACCTCCAAGACCAGGTCTGGAGAAACACGGACATGGACACAAGGAACCATTAACTACATGAAACCAGGTACCAGATCCAGGCCTCCAAGACCATGTCTGGAGAAACACGGACATGGACACAAGGAACCATTAACTACATGAAACCAGGTACCAGATCCGGACCTCCAAGACCAGGTCTGGAGAAACACGGACATGGACACAAGGAACCTGTAACTACATGAAACCAAGTACCAGATCCGGACCTCCAAGACCAGGTCTGGAGAAACACGGACATGGACACAAGGAACCATTAACTACATGAAACCAGGTACCAGATCCGGACCTCCAAGACCAGGTCTGGAGAAACACGGACATGGACACAAGGAACCTGTAACTACATGAAACCAAGTACCAGATCCGGACCTCCAAGACCAGGTCTGGAGAAACACGGACATGGACACAAGGAACCATTAACTACATGAAACCAAGTACCAGATCCGGACCTCCAAGACCAGGTCTGGAGAAACACGGACCTGGACAGAAGGAACCGGGTACCAGCTCCGGAACAGATGAAGTTCTGCAGCAGGACGGGATTTATTCAGAATAAATAAAACGCAGCGGACAGACCATCAGCACACGATCCGCCATCGAATTACATAACTCGAGCGTGGACGCGCGCACAGGCGACACGGCGACACGGGGTCCAACTCGGCTGTAAAGTTGTCGGGTCCGGGTTTATATTCACGTCACGTTTTTTTACGTCGTTTTGTCTCTCCGCGTCGCTGATGCAGGAGACGCCGCGACGGACGCGACTCACCTCATGGCGGCGAACTTGATGCTCCGGGGAAACGGGAGTAGAATTAAAAAAGGGGGGAAAAAAAGGCGCCTTCTCGTCGTGAAGGACACGACGCCGCGACTCAGTCCGCCGCCGCGGGCCGTTTCACCTCAGGCTGCGGCCGAACGAGCGGGGCATCGCGGCGTGGGAGAGGTTCAGGGACGCCGCGGTCGGTGTGAAGAGCGCGGACTGACGCGCCTCGCCGCCGCGTGGGGCACGTACGCGACGTAAAAAGCGCCGGCCGGGAAAACCACGCCCCCTTTCACCTTCTTCTGGCGAACGGGAGACGCGACGGCGCAGCGCCACGCCGTGGCCGTTTGAAGAGTTACTTTTTATAGCCTGTATTTTTAATCAAATGGTCAGATTATTATTAGTAGTAATTTATTATAGTTTTTTTCTCCTTTCTACTGTGGGATAGTCTTCGCATGTAAAGTGTAGGTCAAGTGTAGGGCCTGTCAAAGCCCAATGAGACACACTGTATGTCATTATATCAGAATCAGAATCAGAGTCGTATTTATTGGCCAAGTGCAAGCACATACAAGGAATTTGATTTACATTTACATTTACGGCATTTGGCAGATGCCCTTATCCAGAGCGACTTACAACGTGCCATCGATGAAGATATCAATTCCGGTTCACTAGGACCCCAACTATGAATAAATCTATTTTATTCAGTCTGTTGTAGATTCTGTACACAAGTTAGACAACAAGAAAATTACAAGTTCATCTAAATCTTCTCTAAAGAGGAAGGTCTTGAGCTGCCGTGTGAAGGTGCTCAGTGACTGAGCTGGAAGTTCATTCCACCACCGAGGGGCCAAGACGGAGAAGAGTCTAGATGAGCGTCTTCCTTTTACCTTCAGAGATGGAGGGACCAGGCGAGCAGTACCGGAGGCTCGGAGTATAAGGAATTTGATTCCGGTAGATGGGCTAAATAAGAAATAAATGTTGTTGTTGTTGTTGTTGTTGTATTTCAGACATAAGAGGCAAATTGAACATAATGGGCACAATAAACATAGTGGAACATCACCAAGCTAACCTGTCTCAAGGGTGATTTGGACAAATTAAATGTTGATGTTCCACTTTAAACCACACAACAGCGGAAAAATGATGTTTAACAAGGTCAATCTTTATAAATTATTTCATTCAATATGCAAATTTACATTTACGGCATTTACCAGACGCCCTTAGCCAGAGCGACTTACATTCAGTAGTTACAGGGACAGTCCCCCCCTGGAGACACTCAGGGTTAAGTGTCTTGCTCAGGGACAAAATGGTAGTAAGTGGGGTTTGGTTCATAGGCGAGTGTGTTACCCAAATTATGTCATGATAATATATTAAATATACACCCAGATACTGTGAAGTGAGGTGATTGTGAAACACTGCAGCACAGCACACCGTGACACAATGAAACTATCACCCTTAGTGAGCAGTGGGGAGCAGTGTGTGGGGACAGTACATTTACATTTACATTTACAGCATTTATCAGACGCCCTTATCCAGAGCGACTTACAATCAGTATTACAGGGACAGTCTCCCTGGAGCAACTTAGGGTTAAGTGTCTTGCTCAGGGACACAATGGTAGTAAGTGGGATTCGAACCCGGGTCTTCTGGTTCATAGGCGAGTGTGTTACCCACTAGGCTACTACCACCCAGTACTTTACTCAATGGGACCTTGGCGGCTCAGGATTTGAACCGGCAATCTTTTGATTACGAGGGACACTTCCTTAACCGTTAGGCCACCACTGCCCTTAGTAATCTCACTGGTCTACCTCTAAAAATAATACAAAATGCAGCAGCACGACTGATCTTCAACCTTCCCAAGTTCTCCACACCACCCCTCTGCTACGTTCCCTCCACCGGCTCCCAGTAGCTGCAGGCATCAGGTTCTAAATACTGATGCTGGCCTACAAAGCCAAACATGGAGTAGCCCCATCCTACCTCACAGCCCTTATTACACCTCACACTGCACCTCGTATACTCCGAGCCTCCAGTACTGCTCGCCTGGTCCCTCCATCTCTGAAGGTACGAGGAAGACGCTCATCTAGACTCTTCTCCGTCTTGGCCCCTCGGTGGTGGAATGAACTTCCAGCTCAGTCACTGAGCACCTTCACACGGCAGCTCAAGACCTTCCTCTTTAGAGAAGATTTAGATGAACTTGTAACCTTCTTCTCGTCTGACTTCTGTATAGAAACTAGAACAGAGTGAATAAAAGATTGTATTGTGAACCAGAATTGATCATTTAATCGATGTTAACATGGAAGCACGTTGTAGGTTACTCTGGATAAGGGCGTCTGCCAAATGTCTTAAATGTAAAAGTAAATATTCCGTTTTGTAAACCTGCCCACTCTGTTATACTCAAGTCTCACAGAAACAAACGTCAATGAAGTCATGTTGCCAGATCTTGTAATGAACACAGTTTGCCAGAAATTTACATTTACAACATTTATCAGACACCCTTAACCAGAGCGACTTACAATCAGTAGTTACAGGGACAGTCCCCCCCTGGAGACACTCAGGGTTAAGTGTCTTGCTCAGGGACACGATGGTAGTAAGTGGGATTTGAACCTTACCTACTAGGCCACTACCACCCTATCGAGAGATCGCCGTTCACTGTTCCTTTCAAGCGTGTCAATAATATTTTTTTTAAAAGAGCGAAAAAATGATCGGTGTGATTTCATTTTCAATACATGTAACCGAGAATTCCAGACAACTCGATTCAAATCATCGCACCTGGCAACATAACAAGCGTACCGCCTACGTGCCTCAATTTACGTACCATGACGCACGAGTATTGCGAATTGTGATTGGCTCCTCCCGGAACCGTCCAATCAGCATGCGGCTTCTTGGACCCCCCCCCCCCTTTTTTTACCCACCTGGTTCTTTGCTGATGTGGTGTTAGCGTTACGACCGAAAGAACGACGGAAAAAACGGATTGATTTGTATTTTTTTTTTACTTGGGTTTTTTTTTTTTTGCAGACATGCCGTACTATCAAACGTGGGAAGAGTTCGCCAGAGCGGCAGAGAAACTTTATTTGACGGATCCAATGAAGGTAAAAACAGAAATAAAACCAGCAGCCGCCCAGCGAGCTGGTTCACTAACGCGCGTTTATTAGTCGTTTATTGGCGCCCGTTCCAAACATTAAAAATGTTTTATTTCAGGTGCGGGTGGTCCTGAAGTACCGACACTGCGACGGGAACCTCTGCATGAAAGTAACGGACGACGCCGTGGTGAGAACCTGACCCGCAGCGTTTTTACTGTTCCGTCCTGGTCCGATCTTCACGTGTCTTCTTCTGTTCCAGTGCCTGCAGTACAAGACCGACCAGGCCCAGGACGTGAAGAAGATCGACAAGCTTCACGGGAAGCTGATGAGGCTCATGGTGTCCAAGGAGTCCCACAGCGGCGCGATGGAAACGGACTGATGCTTTCGGCTTTTTTCGTGTTACGGACCGGAGCCGCCGGTCTGCAGACCCAGACTGGTTCTGTGAGGAGGACGGAGGTGGAAGCCCACCAGGCGTTGGGAGGGTGGATGAATATGTCGGTACAAGCAGGTGGACTGGACCTTCGCTGTATACGTCCGCCGCGACCTCGGCGCTCCTGCCGACGTGTGGTTAGGGTTCATCTGCGACCGTGTTGCTTTTCATTATTTGTCATGTGTTTGTTTCTCCACCCACACTTATATGAATTAAACTGACTCTTGGTGACCTGTAGGGTTAACCCTGGAAAAAGAGTAGGATGTGTGTGTTCTTTATACTCATTAAACGGTGGCTGATAACCCCCACAGACTCGCTCGCCGTCATATATCGAAAACTGGCAGCTTTTCGTGGTGATAAATGGCTGTTTTTTCCATTTTGGCTGAATCGCTGGTCGCTTTCCACAGGAGGTGTTTTAATTGTAAAGTCCGGAGTTGATCAAAACTACTGGTGCGTTTTATCATGTTATAGTTTTACTGGCTGGCCTGGTCGTTTTAAAATTTGTATTTCGATGTCACCTCCGGGCCTCCGTACGTTGGACCTGTATGCGTTTTTTTTTTTTTTTTTTTTTTTTTTTTTTTTTTTTTTTTTTTTTATAAAGGATAAAAATATCGTTCGAAAAATTATATTTCGAGGTCGCCTCCGTACGTTGGACTTGTACTCGTTTTAAGAGATTAAAAATGTCTTTTTAAAATTATATTTCGATGGCCGTTTCTTGTTGAGGCGGGACGAGATGTAGACGCGCGGTCAGCTTCTCGGTGTCGAATCTGCACCAAACTCATTCAAAAAGGGTTTTTATTATCATGGTTCCAGTTCATTATGCAAAGCGGGCACAACTTTTTAAAAATATTTCAGGCCTCCCCGATGTTATTTATTTAATACGCTTTTTTTTGTTGATTTCAAATGTGATTTGTAATATTGTATTCGTTCTTTTTCACATCCACTCCACAATTACATTTTGTTTTGGTGAGAAAAACACATTTATAGTTTTAATTTAGAAGGATTAAAATTAATTTAGGAAATTAATTTCATAGGGTCCTATTTATCTGATATCAGAACTGTATTTTTCCCCCACGTTCTCTGGATGAATTGAGTCGTTTTGTCACCTCCGGGTCTCCGTACGTTCGACCTGTTCGTTTGTTTTTTTAAACGTATTTTTTATTAGCGCCACGCCCCTCCCCGGGTTAATGTAAAACCACACTTCCCAGAAGTCCCTGCGCTCCACACGTACTGCTGCCAACTTGCTCTGCGTCCAGCATCTTCTCGGCTCCTACCGACCTTTAACTGGACCAGCGGTGAGAGTTTATTCCTTTATTCTTGTGGGGCTTTTCGCCGCAGTGATGCGACACGCCGCGGCTGCTTGTCAATTGCTCGTCGCCGTGTTTTAGTTTAGTTTTAGCTGCAAGTTAAAACTTGGCGTTTCCGTGCGGTGCAGTGTGGTGACGCAACGCGGGATTCTTATCAGCTGCAGCCGGGACTGCATGTAGGTGACAGGGCGCGACTTTCATCACCACAGAATATACTTACAGCCTTTATTATACATTTACAGCATTTCCAGAGCTCCTTACAATCAGTAGTGACAGGGACAGTAAGTGGGGTTCGAACCTGGGTCTTCTGGTTCATAGGCGAGTGTGTTACCCACTAGGCTACTACCAGCCTACAATCAGTAGTTACAGGGACAGTCCCCCCCTGGAGACACTCAGGGTTAAGTGTCTTGCTCAGGGACACGATGGTAGTAAGTGGGGTTTGAACCTGGGTCTTCTGGTTCATAGACGAGTGTGTTACCCACTAGGTTAGTAAAACCAGCAGTGTAGTGAGCAGGATCTGGCGCTGAAAGAGAAAAGCTTTGTCATGCGTTTCAGCCTTTGTCAAATCTATTCTTTACCTAATCCTGCCGGGCGTGTTGGCCGCCGGTCTGGAGTGGCCTGTTCGCTTGCTGTGTGGCTGCAGGTTTGAAGGCTCCTCGCCGTGCTTCTGTCCGGTGCCATGCTCCTCGAGGTCCTGCTGGCGCTCGTCCTGGGCGCCGTAGTCCTGCTGGTGCTGAGGAGAAGCAAGGCCGCGGTCCTGAAGACAGAAGATGGCTGGTGGGGCGCCGGCTCTCCTCCGGCGGGAGCGGAGGACGAGAGCATCCGGCCCTTTCGAGTAGAAACCTCCCGGGAGGAAATCGAGGTCTCGGAGAGCTCCCCACAAATCCTTATACGCCGCGTTTCAACACGCGCCGCTTGATCGTTCCGAATATTTACCTGCCCGTTTTAGGATTTGCAGCGGAGAATTGACCAGACACGGCCTGTTCCTTCTCTGGAGGACAGTCAGTTCAACTACGGCTTCAACTCCACTTACCTCCAGAAGGTCGCGGCCTACTGGAGGAACGAGTTCAACTGGAGCAAGCAAGTGGACAAGCTGAACCAATATCCCCACTTCAAAACCAAAATCGAAGGTGAGATCCTCACGAGACGCCCCTAAAGGTGCAACACGGGGGGGCACGGCACACCAGGAGTGGAGCCCTGCACCCCTCTTATTAACCGGACTGGGCGGGCACCCTTTCATGTTCGTCCCGGCAAATAAAACGCGCGGTCATGCTGCGAACTCGCCACGCTCGGTGGTTTCATTATCATGGTTATGCAAGCGGACACAACTTTTTAAAAATATTTCAGGACTCCCCGGTGTCATTTTTATATTTATATGGTTCATTTGTCATATTGTATTCGTTATTTTTCACCACAATTACACAGTGTTTAGGTGAGAAAAACACGTTTATATCGACTAGCCGAGACGACCAGCACCTTTAAGAAGTAGTTGAAAACCCACTTATTCAAAAAATATTTCAGACAAATCTAACACTTACACACACACTCACACACACACACACACACACACACACTCACAAAATAAATGTAAAACATTTCTTTTCTTCGTCTGGCACTTAACAATATCCGAGCGTGTTCTTTTTCTGACACGTTCGGCCTTATCAGGGAGGGCTCTTAGTTTTCTTACCTCAAAATCTATAGAAACCGAACGAGAATTGCTGGTGTCCTCCTCTTGTAAGTCGCTTTGGATAAAAGCGTCTGCAAAGTAAAGTAAAGTAAAGTTTATAGTGGAAAACATGGAATTCAGAAGAATTGAAATGGAAAAATAGGGTCCTGTTAATCCGGTATCAGAACTGCCGTTTTTTCCCACGTTCCCTGCATGAATTGAGCCGTTTTAATATATCGTTACAGGGATCGATGTCCACTATGTTCACGTAAAGCCCAAGAACCTTCCGGAGGGCAGGACTGCTGTGCCGCTAATTATGGTGCACGGCTGGCCCGGATCTTTTTACGAGTTCTACGGAATTCTGCCCCTTCTCACCGAGCCCGCTAATGCGGACGACGTCGCCTTCGAGGTCATTTGCCCCTCCATTCCAGGCTACGGCTTTTCCGAGGCCCCGCGTAAGAAAGGTGCGTGGACACGGCTAGGCGTGCCGCAGGCGCGTGCCGCGGGCGTCGCCATCGCTAACATGCGCCTGTGTTCCGGCCGGCCAGGTTTCAACTCGGTCTGCGCCGCTCGAGTCTTCCTCAAGCTGATGAGGAGGCTGGGCTTCGGCCGCTTCTACGCTCAAGGAGGCGACTGGGGCTGGCAGATCACCACCAACATGGCGCAGCTGGACCCCACGTAAGCTCACGGCAGGCCCAGTTCTGGAGCGTGAAAATGAGATATTTCTCCCTCGGTTTGCCACTAGCAGAGCGATCAAATTCATGCGTTCTCGTGTTTTGACTACAGCAGCGTAAAGTACTGCTCCAGTACTGCTCGCCTGGTCCCTCCATCGCTCGTCTAGACTCTTCTCCGTCTTGGCCCCTCGGTGGTGGAATGAACTTCCAGCTCAGTCACTGAGCACCTTCACACGGCAGCTCAAGACCTTCCTCTTTAGAGAAGATTTAGATGAACTTGTAACCTTCTTCTTGTCTGACTTCTGTATAGAAACTAGAACAGAGTGAATAAAAAGATTGTATTCATAGTTGGGGGTCCTAGTGAACCAGAACTGACCACTTCATCCATGGTGACATGGAAGCACGGTGTAAGTCGCTCTGGATACGGGCGTCTGGTAAATGCCGTAAATGTGAATGTAGACGTGTATTAGTGTCGTACACATTAGATTTCGTGTTGAGGATGTGAGTGGAACGTCTGCGTAAAGATTGTCCGTTTGGATCAGGCCACGAGTCTGTGGCGGCCAGTCACTGCCCCTTCATTGCTGCCGAGTGGCGTAGGATCACCGTCAGCGAGGTAGAACATTGTCCTCGGTTGACTTGGTTCTCGTCCTTTGCTACAGGGCGGTAAAAGGTCTGCACATCAACTTCGCCCCCGTGGAAAACGTCGGCCCGCTCGTCATCCTGTCCATCCTACTGGGCCGCCGGTTCCCCGGCCTGTTCGGCTTCACAGAGCTCGACGTGAAGAGACTGTACCCCCGCGTGGAGAAGATGCTGGTGGAGCCGTTAAAGGAGACGGGGTACTTTCACATCCAGGCCACCAAACCAGACACAGCAGGTGACTGACGCACCGCGTTCCTTCCAGACGGTCCTGGTCAAAGTCTCACTTTTATCACGTCTGGTTCAGGGCGCGGACTCAACGACTCCCCCGTTGGCCTGGCCGCCTACATATTGGAGAAGTTTTCTACCTGGACAGACCATGAGTTCAGGAACCTTGAGGACGGAGGGCTGGAGAGGTGAACCGGACAAGATGTTATTAACGTTGACCAGCCAGTGGATTTTTTTTTCTTGACTTTTCTTGTTTTTCTCCTAGAAAATTTTCCCTGGAGGACCTTCTGACCAACGTGATGATCTACTGGACAACTGGCTCCATCACTTCTTCAATGAGATTCTACAAGGAGAATTTTGCCAAAGGCTTCTACCCGCCTCACGCCAGGTACGATAGTCAGATGTTCAGGGTGGCTGGTAGTAGCTCAGATGCCCGTCTATAAACCAGAAGACCACAAAGTCCCAGGTTCTATGAAAATTTCAACATCATCTCCACAGGATCCCCGTGACCGTGCCCACTGGCGTGGCCGCCTTCCCCAACGAGCTGATGCACACGCCCAAGCTGTGGGCCAAGCAGAAGAACCACAAGCTGAAGACCTACACCACCATGGCCCGCGGAGGACACTTTGCCGCCATGGAGGAGCCGGGGCTCATGGCGCAGGACATCCAGAAGTTCATCAAGGTCGTGGAGGGGAAGAAGTAGGCCGGGACCAGATGCAGGTCCGCTCGCGCTCCTCATTATCCTCGCCAGCCCACGAACAAGGAATGCGCGGCCAGATGGATGGCCGCGAGCCGCAGAAAAGATTGCGAATATATATTATCCGTACGTTTAATCCATAAATTACTTTCTTGCAGTAGTTTGGCGG
Organism: Denticeps clupeoides; assembly: GCF_900700375.1. NCBI lineage: Eukaryota > Metazoa > Chordata > Actinopteri > Clupeiformes > Denticipitidae > Denticeps > Denticeps clupeoides. Next base: position 973,967 of record NC_041720.1, on the reverse strand, counting down.
CGATTGTAGAGCAACAGCTGCGACGCGGCCGCTTTTTACATTTCTGCGCGTTTCATTCACACGAATATTTGAATCTAATTCGTCTGTCTGATTGTCTGATTCACGCTTTTTTCCTTCTGATTTAATAAAAGAACTCCAGTCGGCTCTTGCTTGTCGGTCTTGTCTGTTTTTTTTTTTTTTGGCACCGTGGTAACAGCTGCGGTAAAAGCCTGGTCACAGTGACAAGGCTTCGCAAGCTCGCCTCCACAGGTCAGAGGTCAAGGTAGTACCCTTTCCCAGGCGCGGCCGGGGACACCAGCGGGTTCCCCTGAGGCTGCTCCCTTGGCAGCGCTACGCCCGTGGGAGGCGAGGGGGCCGTGACGGCGCAGATAACGGGACGCTTGAAGATGTCCGCATTACCTCACCAGATAAGGGCAAGGCGAGGGAAGAGGATGCGGGCCTCCGGGCGGAGATGGGCGGAGACAGCCTCCTCGCGCAGCTCTTCAGAGGGGCTCGTACGGCACCGCCACAGAGCTGCCGAGCGTTCTTAATGGACGAGAGCGCGCAGGAGGACACCGTGCCCACCCCGGCCAAGATGGGCGCCGCGAGGGAGGCGAGGCTGCTCGGCAAGAGACGCGGCCCGTCGGCACGGAAACAGGCCAAGAAGTGGGTGAGTTGGACCTGCGGAGGCTCTCAAGACGCGGAAATGCTGCCGAATGCTGCTCCCGTAGTGTGAACCGCGTCTTTCTGCTCAGACGGACCCGGACGCGGGGGCGAAGAGCCACACGTCCCCCGAGAACGCGGCGAGGGAGAGGAGCCGCGTGAGGAACCTGCGCGAGGCCTTCCACAGGCTGCAGGCGGCCCTGCCCTCCGTGCCCCCCGACACCAAGCTGTCCAAGCTGGACGTGCTCGTCCTGGCCGCCAACTACATCGCCCACCTGACCGAGGTCCTGGACCAGGGCGCCGCCCTGAACGAGTACCCCAGCAGAGCCGGGGGCTTCCTGCACCCAGTCAAGGTAGGGCCCCAGATCCTCATAGCATGAGCGCTGGATCAGACCGAGCGCGCTGACCGTCCTGTAATGTCCCCCTTCAAAGAAGTGGCCAATGCGCTCCCTGCTGTACTGCGGAAGCGTGGGGGAGCTGCTGACGGGCGTCCCGGCCAACCAGGACGATTCCGCCACGTCCACACCGGTGGCCGGCGTGGACTCTCTTCCTGCACTTTAAACCTTCTATATGCAATGTTCATGAAATTGAAATATTTAGGGGGTTCCTGCTGATTCACAGCTGATGCATCAGGAAAATTAAATCTTCATTCATAGTCATTGCAAACAAGGTTCTTTTTTTTTTTTTAATAAAATTTGGAAAATAAAATATTCTCTCTTGCTCTTAAGGAAAAAGAATAAAAATAAAAGCCACTTTTTTTTTTATTTGACTTTGCAGCAAATGTGTTTATTGCACCCTAAAATATGAATATCTAGTTGTGTAAGATAAAGGAGAGACGTTATCAGCGGCCTGCTCTGAATGGGAGTAAATGGACGGTCTGATTAACACGAGGGGAGGAATGTTGTGGGAACTCCTGGCAACGGCGAGTCCAGCTGAGCGCCTCGGAGTTTCGACCTCGTGAATGTTCCGCTGCTCGTGCTTTTAAAATTAGGGGGGAAAGTGGAAGCCTAAGCCAGTTTATCACATGGTGTATTCCAAGGACGTTCAGAAAGTCCCCACAGGGAATAAATGCATATTTGAGAACAAGCACGCAGAAGGAAGGTTAGTCTCTTCGTAATTGGACGAAAGACCAGATTTCATCTTTTTTTTTTTTTAAATGTTTTTTTTATTTGCTTGTCTCCCCCTTTGCACAACTTGGGCTCAAGTCCATCGGCAAAAAGGTGCAGCGGTCAAGGCTAACCCCATAAATCTGTCTGGTCCGTGGATAATCCTCTTTTCCCGCATATTAATGGGTAAATTGGACTGGCCAACCCGCGCTACTAAGACAGGGGTCACGGGGCGGGAGGTCAAGCGGCAACCACGTGAGAATTGCACAGCGTGCCACTGCATTAGCACCAGCCGGACGAAGGCCAGTGGTCAGCCTCTCAGCGGCAGCGTAATTAAACCGGCCCGGCGGGATTTATGCTGCACCCTGGCCACACTCCCCGCCTTGGCCTGACCGGAGCGCGGGAGGAAGGCACAACTCACGGAGAGCGAAGGAGTCTGCGGCTCGTGGGAGACGGACGCGCTGCGGCGTCCAAGACTGCACTTTCCTTCCAAATAAGCATCGGCTTTCATCCTCCCGCCGCTGTTTACCCCGGCTTCCTGTACAGCCTGTTCGCACCGAGGCCTCCGGCCCACGTGAGTGACGTCTCGCAGGACGGACCTGGGGACGTTCTCCGGTCTGGGACACTCTGATGCAACATCAGTCTTTATTAATATGGAGCTTTCTACAGAGCGCCGAACGTATAGAACGATGCTCAGAAAAAATCATACTATTAAAAACCAGATCCCATAAAACACATTGGACAGCAGGTTTTTATTCTTCAAAATACTACAAACACTTGATTCCATTACTGTTACATATAGAATTTCATCTGGTGGCACAGAGTGGATCTTCATACAACAAGAAGAATTATTACGTCTTAAAAAAAAAAAAAAAAAAACTCATCGCTATTTAGACGAACAGCGGTGCCTCTTCGTGTGCTTTACCAAGTTCGCGTTGAACTCCAGAGACCAGCGAAGAGGCGGTGAATGAAGGCACGGCCAAAGCAGTAAGCTGGTCAGATTTCACTGCTTGTGGAATTTGGAATGGACACGAGAGGGAAATGGAAAATAATTTCAAAAATAAATATCAGCGCAACGTAATATTTATTTCCGTCGCGACGACTTGGGTGAAGAGATGGTTGGACAAGCCTTTTATAGTGTGACTACTTCCTCGAAGTCCTGTTTCGATTAGAGAAATAACCAATGGGGTGTGGGCGTGTCCTGCAAACACTTCAACCGACCTGACCGGTCAGCAACAAAAGATCAATTTAGCTAGATGGTTTAACCAAAGAATAGGTCAAGTGGGGGGGACGTCAACTGTAGGGCCTGTCAAAGCCCATTGAGACGTACTGTATGTGATTTTGGGCTACACAAGAAATAAATGAATAGTCCTCAGGCTGATCTCGCTGACCTTTGAACTGCTTCTATTTCAAGGGTCCTACTCGAGTCGTCGTATTCAAGTAACTTCAGGCACAAGACATCAAACGAAACCAAATATAAATGCAAGTCCAGCATTCAATATACACCAGTAATAAAAAATATACACATCTTCTCTGCTCTGCATATTTGGACACAGTGTACAGGGTTTTTTTCTTGTTTCTTTAGGACTGAGAACCATCGCTTTTTAAGGCCAACCTCGGAGAACCGAGACACGCGTTCTGTTTCGTACCAGACTTGGAGAAGGTCTGAGGAGGTCCAGTTCATAGGCTGGGAATTAAAATACACGCTCATTTAGAGAAGATTGATAGGATCTGTGCTTCCATAAATCATCAGTGTTCCTGTAAACACGTTCATCTTCAAGCGGCCTGCTGCTATACTTAGTGTTGAGAGAATAGTCTCGCTTCTGGCCAAGTCTGTTCAAAAATGCCCCAATCCTCCCAGAACAGTATAAAAAAAAAAAAAAAAAAAAGTCATAAAAATACTAAATCAGTTTACAAGATCTTTTAAAAAATGTACAGAAAATCGGTCACAACACGTCTGAAAGTAGAACCTTTAAAATCTCCTCATGGACTCAACATTCCATCCAGCATCACAATAAAAGGCAGGTCAAGACTTTATGGCTTAAGAGAGGTCCGGTTCTTCATGCTGAACCTTGATGAGATGATGGAGAATGTTCCTCACAAAAAGACAACCAACCCGAACAGAAAATAGTCCACAATTACCACACGCAACACGGAGAACACACAAAAACAACACAGCACCGGGCTGCCATGCCAACCCCACGAGAACGTCAACTACATGCCACGTCCAGGACAGCCATGGAGATGGAAAGGAGGGCTAGGACCAGTTTCCATGCGACGATGACAGCGACGCAGGAGGAGGAGTGATGACGACTGCACGGCTGGCGTCTGTGCAGCAGGTATTGAACCCTTATTATCATCATCATCATCATCATCATTATTATTCCCGCATTGAGGCATAAGACCTGATCTGAGAACAGCTAAGACATGAATATTAAAGGGGAGACGTGGAAATACGAGAAGGACTCGGGACGAACGCTTGATGAATGATGACGGGTAGAATGACACGTTACTTATGGTCCTGTCGAACCCATTTGGCACGTTGCCGTTCCTGAAAGGCTAAAGCGCTTCTGATTGGCTCAATTTGTGTCCTGAAAGCTCAGTCCTCAGCCCCATTCAGACCTCAGCAGTCAGAGGTGAGAGAACGTTGGTCCAAGGTCGTTGCAATAAAAAAAAAAAAAAAAAAAAAAAAAAAAACAGACTAGAAATGTAATAAAATAAGAACATGGACACTTTGGACACATGGACACTTTAAGATTTCAGGTTTTCAGATGAAGATGGTCGCTTCCATGGTTCTTTTTTTCTTCTCACATGAGTCTAGCTCTTTCCGAACCTACTTAAACGAACCAAATGAATGCACCAACCAGGCATAACACTGATGAACTGGTGAAAGTGGGACCTGGCTGTGGGAGCGCAGGAAGACATGGGACGGCTGCTCTCGTGGGATGTTTCCAGTCTGCAGCGTTCAGGACCTTCCAAAGGTGTTCCAAGGGGCCTGAGAAGGTCGTGGGCAGCCACTTCACGGAGACCGGTGGCAGTACAGGCTGACTCTGCAAAAATGGTTCAAATTCTCCAGATCTAGCAACTCTGACCCATTCAGGGGTCTAGTGGAGGCCACGCCAAGATGGGTCAGAGGGGACCTCCTGGATTTAGGCAGGTGACAGGTGAATGGATTCTATGTTCTAGTGAACCATGCCTGTTCCGTTCTCTTTTATCTTCTGCCGCACACCAGGCAGTGCAGATGCTCGAACCTGCAAACACGACGTTCCACAGTTGTGGAATAAAATGATATTTGAAGAAACTATTAAATGACTCGGGGACTGGAAAACACGTAGACACCTCGACAAGAAGCTAAACAGAGACCGTGGCCTCATCTTCACCCTCGTCCACCGCTCTACTTCCACAAGCCTGGTGGTGGGGATACGAGGTCACAAGGCCGTCTCCTGTACCATGTGGGTCAAAGGACATGAGATGGTCTCTTCATCCGCCCCTGCTGAGGTCTCCCCTTCGCCCAGTTTTTCCTCTTCTTTGGGGTGAGCTACACCGTTGTTCTCCTTCTGCGCCATCTGGTAGGGCTGTCTGTCTATCATCTTCGACTGCAGGTGGAAGAAAGAATAAAAAAAAAAAAAAAAGAAAATTTTATTATTTTTTATACATAGTTTTTCCACTCATTTGCACACATTCACCCCACCTGTTACACATATTTTATGTTAAAGACGTAAAAGTGTAATGTTTGCAATATTTGCATATTGGTTTTCATTGTATAATTTCAATATTTGCAATATTGTGGTCTGTAGCAGTCGCAAAAAAGCATTTCACTGCATACCATACTGTGCATGACTGTGTATGTGACAAATAAAATTTGAATTTGAATTACTGCAGGTTCGTCACCTTGTCCTCCAGTGGCATAATGCAGCAGAGCTTCTCCCTGAATCGTTCTGGCAGGAAGAACAGCAGGTTCCCCAGCAGTGGGTACACGGTGCCTGGGGTCAACTCCTTCTCATTCATGGGACCTGGGATGTTTGAGCGTCGATTACCCACAATGCAGCAATACAGCACTTATTTGATACAGATGATTAAAATGCGATGTCCTACCAGTGAGGAGGCTCACCACCAGCCCCACCAGCACCACGGTGGTGGAGTTATGAGCGCTGTACCACATGTAGGACAGGGAGTACAGGGCCTGCAGTCCACTGGGCCTGACAAGCACACGACAAAGTTAATAATCCACTTACACATTTTACATGCTGGTGACATTATATGGTAAAAATTCTGATCGATCATTCTACATTTCACTGTATATATATTTTTTTTTTACATTTGAACTATTAGTATGTTAATAATGAGTTTGGACTGACCTGGGCTTCAGAGTGACAGGGCCCATGGTTGTCATGGCGACAGCAGTCACATTGGGCACAGTGACATTCAGCGGCGGCAGAGGGGCGCTGGCCGACACGCGACCGACGAAGCTGCCGATGCCCACCCAGAAAGCCATGAGCAGGCCGGCCACCAGGCCCGTCACGGCGCCCTGCGGGGACGCTAATTAATTCGGAAATTCGTTTCTTGGTGTCATGGTCTGGCCAGAGCTGCACTTACGATGGAGTTAGCCCAGGGGAAGAACATTCCCAGACAGAACAGGCCAAGGAGCGGACCACCCACCATCCCGAAAATACTGAGCGCCGCCTGAAGCAGGAAGTGGAGCGAGTGGGAGAAGACAGGCAACAGTTCACCATCGAGAACATCCTGCCGAATGCATTCCAGAGCATGTCCAGCGAGGAGACCTCACCTGCAGCACGGAGCCCATCAGGGAGGCGATGTAGGCCATGGCCAGGCACACCAGGCCGTAACCCAGCGCTGGTGGAGGAATCGGGCCGGTCGGTCAGGCGGACTGAACTGTGTTTTTCAAGGTGGCGGAGGGGTGAAGTGCAGCACTCACCGAGGGCTTTGGAGATCAGCGTGGCCCGGGACTCCTTCATCTGGGGGAAGTGGGGCTTGATCAGGTCCTCCATCGTTACGGTCGCCAAGGAATTGAACGCAGATGAGATCGTGCTGCAGAGAGCGAGCAAATGTGCATGGAGCACGGATCCTAGAGCTGTAATCTGGCCTAAAAACTACTGGGTGGTAGTAGCCTAGTGGGTAACACACTCAACTATGTACCAGAAGACCCAGGTTCGAACCCCACTTACTACCATCGTGTCCCTGAGCAGGACACTTAACCCTAGGTGTCTCCAGGGGGGGGGGACTGTCCCTGTAAGTCGCTGTAGATAAGGGCGTATGGTAAATGCCCTAAATGTAAAAAGTTAGGCCCGACCCGACAAGTCCAGCTTTTTAAAAGCTGAGGGACAAAGCGGGAAAAGGAAACGTGCGGCTTTATCGCCAGGGTAACCGCATCCATTTCACCTCCTCGCATCTCTCTCACGGTAATTAAAGAGCATCACCTGACGACGGTGGCCGATTTATTTCATAAAACCAATTAGCATTCAGTAAAACAAATTGTGAACATGCGAAACAGATGTACAAGCAGAAAGGACAGGTACTACAGACCAGACCGCTCGTTTACCGACTCGTTTAACAGCTCTATCGCCCGCTACGGTCTCACCTCAGAGCCCCGCTGAACAGACAGGCTACAAACAGTCCTGGAAGGCCGGGGAGCTGTCCCAGCACGTCCATGACGAAGTACAGCACCATCTAGAGGAGAGAAATAAAAAAAAAAAAAAAGACCACGTAGGAGGGACATTATTCAATAAAGATTTTAATTTCAGCCAAATGAAGTGGAAGTTCATTTCCCACTTACTACCATCGTGTCCCTGAGCAGGACACTTAACCCTAAGTTGCTCCAGGGGGGACTGTCCCTGTAAATTCTGACTAAGTCGCTCTGGATAAGGGCGTCTGGTAAATGCTCTAAATGTAAAATGAAGTGGAACAATATGTAAAAAATTGACCACTACAGTACTCACTAAACTACAGTATGTCACTAAAGTGAGACATTTCTGTTAATATTTTATTATCTCTTTCCTTGGCTGAAGATGCGACACTTTTATAGAATGTAACGTAGTTGGTGTCCAGCTTGTATAACGGTGTAAATTTACTAAAATAGCGCAACACACAGACGTTAATGTCTAAACCGCTGGCAACATGGCACCCTGGAGACGTGGCTTGAGGCCAAGGGCCATTTCCACCAACTGATGTAGGGGTGCTAGTAGTGTCCCTGAGCAAGACACTTAACCCTGAGTGTCTCCAGGGGGAGACTGTCCCTGTAATGACTGATTGTAAGTCGCTCTGGATAAGGGCGTCTGGTAAATGCTGTAATATTTTTGTTCCCCCTCCATCTTTCATTTAATATGTCTGAATTATTATAATGTGCTCCCGAAGACAAACCTGGTCATTGGTCTTCACATAGCCCTTATCGAGAGGACTCTCCTCCCCGTATCGAGCATACATGACCAGTCCCATCAAGCAGCCCAGCGTCAGCACGATCTGCTGGCATGGAAACACTGCATAGCACGACCTTGGAATAAAAATGGAAAGAAGAAAGAGCCACAACGTCACCTGAGCTGAACCACAGCCGCAGCACGGGCGGGAACCGCCTTCCCCGGTCACACTCACATGACGGCCTCCTTCTCGGTGCGGGAACTGAGGTACCGCTGCACCTGGGCCTGGTTCACCCCATACAGGGCCAGCATGAGGAAGACGCCCCCCACCCCCAGGGTCCAGAAGGTGTGCCGCTCCAGGGGGTCGGGGTTCAGGCTGTGGGAGAATCAGACGAGCGGCGCTTTATAAACTACAGAGCGGTAGAGCAATTACTGGCCGGTTTACATTTACCAGACGCCCTTATCCAGAGCGACTTACAGTCAGTAGTTACAGGGACAGTCCCCCCCTGGAGACACTCAGGGTTAAGTGTCTTGCTCAGGGACATGATGGTAGTAAGTGGGGTTTGAACCTGGGTCTTCGGGTTCATAGGCGAGTCTCCAGGGTGCCATGTTGCCAGCGGCTTAGACATTAACGTCTGTGTGTTAAGTTGTTTTAGTAAATTTACGCCGCTGTACAAGCTGGACACCGACTACGTTACATTCTATAAAAGGGCGACATGGGCGGCTGACATCATGGCTGCTTCGGAGATTCTCTGACTGGCTGGAGCGGCACGAAGTAGCTCTCGTTCATGCCAGAGGGGGCGTTCGCCCAGGGACCGAACAGGCCAGGAGGTGTCTGAACAGCCATGTTGTTCACGTTCTGCTGCACAAATCGTGCAAGAAGACCCCTCTGGGGGGCGTTCACTCGGAGACGGCGTAAAACGGGGTTCCCGCGTATCCGTGTGGACTGGCGAAAACGCGGACGTGTCAGCCCGCCTTCCAACCTGACCTTTAACCCCAAACGCGTCCTGCACACCACAATGGCGGTGAACACGCTCCTCTCTACGCCGCACATTTCTAACCAAAAGACGAGGCTGGAGAACAACGACGCGTTTAACTAGACGCCGAAGAAGGCGAGCGGGGAGTTACAGCGCCACCTACAGGTGTGGAGGGGGGTTAAAGCAGCGTGTGTGGACGGCAACATTTCAGGTAAAGCTTCCATGCAGGTTTTTTTTTACAAACCAAGAACCAAATTCTCTTCATTTTATTTACGGCTGCCGTTTCCAGACCTAAAACGAGTCTGCATGAATTCATGAGATCACTCACATACTTAGAATCGCAATAAATGCAATTCTAATTCTGAAACCTCTACTTGCTGTACAATCATAGGGAACCATAAGAAATAATCAGCGTTATTGTCACCCCTTTACCTGCCTAGGCCTTCACAGCGGTCATATCCGCAGTTTCCCGTGCGTTCTGAGAAAGAAATCTAATCAGTGTTCTTGAACCCGCCCCACGTGACTTTGGCACAATAAACCTCCAGATGAGGGACCGGTTTACTGCGTCTGGGTGCTGAGGACTCACTCCAAGCCCGCGATGCGACTCCCGTTGCGAGCCTTCCTCCACACCTCAGCGATGCCCCCCTCCTGGTGCGCGCCCACCACGATCACCGCCAGCTGCCCTGCGAACATGACGATGGTCTGGAACACGTCCGTCCAGATCACGGCCTTCAGGCCTCCCTGCCGCCACACGGAGCGTGGGAAGGTCAGAGGTCATCCGCGTCAAGCCTTCATTTAAAAGAACAAAGTAAATAAGTCTCACCAGCGTCGTGTACAAAGTGCAAACGAGCCCCATGGCCAGCACTGCCCCCCAGAGGTCAAATCCAGTCACTGCAAAAATATGAGCAAAAACCCACACACAATTAGTCCAATAATTGCATAAATTGATGCAAGGAAGCACAGAACAGACATCTGCTCAGGCTCATACCTGCATTTAGAGCCAGGGCCGGAGCATACAGCACCACTCCCATATAAATGACCTGCCAGAGGCAGAAGGATCCAGACAGCACAGTATAAATAAATACATTTATGTGGTCTTAAAGTCACAGTCAAGACACATAACACACCTTTACGCCGCTAAAATCACAGAAACAAATGGGAGGGAATAAATGCCTCTCACCATTTGGAATATGAAAGTCACAGTTCCACAAATCCGGACCGTCTTGTTAAAGCGGAGCTCGAGGTACTGTGTGGGGAGAGCAAACACACACACACACACACACACACACAGAGCCATCAGAGCGCATTCGTCATTCCTCACCGTGTCCCAGTTCCTACAATTAAAAAAACACTGAGGAGACCTCCTCTGCATTGCAAAAAGTAAAAAAAAAAAAAAAAAAGGTATCTGCATAAATGGACAATCAAACAGCAACCTTGTTTGCAAATTAGCCACTCCCCTTGGCCACTCCCCTCCCACTCCCAGGCGGTACCTGGTAGGCACTGGTGAGGCGGAGCCTGTAGAAGACCGGGATGAAGACATGGGCAGGGATGAGGAGGCCCAGGAAGTAGGAACACCCCAGGAACCAGTACTGGGTGCCGTGGGTGTAGATCTCGGAGGGCGCGCCCAGGATGGCCACGGCCGACTGGAAGGTGGCCAGCAGCGAGAGCGAGACGGGCAGGCAGCTCATGCTGCGGTCGGCCAGCAGGAACTCCTGCGTGGTCCGCTGGCGGCCGCCCGAGAAGGCGTAAAACAGGCCGATGCCGGAGGAGGCCACCAGCAGGAGGGCGAAGATCACGTAGTCCACGGTGGAGAAGTGCATCTGGACGACGTCTCCCATGTTCCTCCTTGCGGTAGGGGCGCAGCCCAAGTGGATCAGGACAGCGTCTGTGGATTCCAAACCATAGGTTTCCTTCTACTGTTCCTTGTTGGTGACTCTTGAAGGCGTCTGCAGGAATGGACGGGACTAGAAAGAGAATCAGGACGCTAGATTAGAACGATCGACTGCAAGCCGAGTGTGCAAGTGCTGCATCACAGATCACTTTCATGTTCATCATGGTCCTCTTGGAAGTTAGCATGTGCCAGCGAAATACTGCCCCCTAGATCTTCTACATTTCTCCTTTAACTTAACTTCAACTGTGACTTCAATCCGACCAACACTGTAGAACCGCTTTCTGTTTAAAGCTACCTTTGCTACCGCAGTAGTTATCAAATCCTCGGACTCCAGAGACGTTCCCAGGTCCTGATAAAAGCCCCTAATCAATTGAGTGATAGCGTGGAGGGTGATCTAGGTCAGCATAACCACCCCAACAACACCCAAGGAACATCTAAGGAACATCCACGGAAACAGTCGAGGTTGGAGATTTCATAAGGCATCTTAATTCACCTCCAACATCTTACAAAAAAATGCTAATCTAGCAAACGTAGGCTCAGAAAAGGAAGACCCGGTTGCTCCTACCTTTGGTCACGTCGGTGGACTGGAGAGAAAGCCTGTTGCTTCCACCGATGGGCGCTTATTAGTCAGGAGGCGGGAGTGACTTCCTCCAGGGAGCCAATCAGGAACAAGCGGGGAGGGGACACGTGGTGTTCTATTTTCAAGGCTGGACAATTGCAGTGATGCAAGCCACCTTTGTCCTAAATGCACCAAACAGAAGAGCGGTGAGCGCGCTTCCAAACAGGGACGCCGCGGGTCCGAGGACACGCCGAGAGCGGCCGAGGGGAGGGGGCGTGTCTTGTGACGCCAATTATGCGTGCTCGTGCCTGCCTCGTGTCCGCTCTAGTCAGTACGTACGAAGGATCCACATTACAGGAACTTCAGATAGATAATGTAATAAACCACTGGCCACTCTTATCTGTACATGGAAGAGCAACAACAACAGCACGGATGAAAGTCCCAAGATGAACCAGGAGCTCCAACGCCGTTCCAAAGTTCACGGTTAAAAAAGTGACTCTGCAGAAATAAGAACCCGCGCGGCGCTGGCGGTCACGCTCGGCTCTAAACCGGTGAGCCATTACGTACGGGGTCAGGTGCTCCTCAGCCCGGGTCCTCTGCTCCATTACTCCACAAACATTCAAAGCAGCGCGGCCCGAAACCGACACCCCTCTGGAAGAGAAATGGCGAGAGATATTCCTGAGGGGGGTCAAAGGGATGTGGATTCCCACGCTTTGATCTCCTCCGCGTAAACGGGATTACGGGAGCCACTCGGGGTCATCGCAGGAAAACGACCAGATTAACGTCACCAGAAGGACCCTTCAGAGCTAACTTAACGTGAGCAGGCTTCACACAACGTCACCGGGAACGGTCCTGCTTGAAGGACAGGTCGGGGTGTTTTTAATCTCCAAGAGTCTGAAGATGTTTTGTCTTAAGAGCTGGTTGGTGCTATTTTGTAGAGATAAAGTGACCTTCAGTGACATACCAGCGTTGTGTTAGTTTGCAATGGTGACAACAGAGTTTTATAAATCAGAAAAGCGAATTGTGGAAAACGGCTTTCTGCTTACGGACCACTGATTGTAAAGCACCATTCGCATTGGATGTGAAAAATCCCTGGCGGACTGTCCTTCTGATTCCCCTAAGTCGTGGTGATCAAGCCCGGTGTCATGGGCTCACTCCTGACCGGCCAATCTGAGTTTCCGTAATTCAGAAAGCACTAATAAAGGAGGAATTCTTCCCGGAAAGCCACGTCCCACGGTGAAGTTGATGAGCGGAAAGGAACGGTGTCGAGTCAGACCTGCTCCGCCCAGTAGACCAGCTGGAACCTGAAACGAGACACTGAGAAAACGGACTTGATGCCACTCAGCGTCACAGGAACTCTCAGCCCTGCAAAGTTCCCGCCGCGGCACACCGTTCAACCTAGCGCAAAGACAACGAACACGATCTTTCTGTAGCAGACGAACCGAGCGAGGAACTGAAGCCAAGTTCTACCATATTTCATCATCATTAACATGTACAATTTTAAAAATCACAGAAACAGAAGGACTGGCCACCTCAGCTGCCATGTTCTTGTGCTTTTTATACACGTTTCATAACGTACTGTATAAGCCTGTATCGGAACAGTCCATCGATCAGGAAATTGATTCGTTTGAAACCGTCAGCAGATGACTGGTGTAACCACATCAGTCAATAACTCATTTTGAGACCAACGTCATGGCCTTGACGATCCACCACATGCAACTGGCATCACGATATCCTTTTTTCTTTTACAATCCAGCAGTAGAGGACCTGGATGTCCCACGGTTGCCAGGCAACAAGAGCCCTGTAGATGTTGATGGCTTCTAGTAGACAACGACTAAAAGGACAACGCTCTTGAAACGGCGCTAATTTTAAGAAATATTCGTTTTGGCAATGTCAGATTTTTTAATGTTGTGCAGCAAATGTATTTGTATTCATGAAGTGAGTACACAGTTCAGAGGCCTGCAAGTTCTAATCCTACTGATGAGACGGTGTGCAGTCTGGTGTGCATCATTCAATCTGTCAAGAAACCAAAAAAAAAAAGACCCCCAACCTAATTTCACACAATAAATAGTCATTGCTTTCCCAGAACTATGATCAAACGCAGGGTCAACACTTGTTCCATATGATGGGATGGATGCTGCATAAATGTGGTGAAATACTGCCCCCTATCAAATTTACCAGGAGGGCACATCTGACACGTTGCGCCTTCAAGATGGGACATTAATCAGCACCAAACCACACGTTAAATATTTTAATTAGGAAAAGACGAAGACTTAATGCTCCCACACACGAGTCCACGTACAAACTACTGCAGGCTGAGAAGGACGGTATAGGGTGGTAGTAGCCTAGTGGGTACCACACTCGCCTATGAACCAGAAGACCCAGGTTCAAACCCCACTTACTACCATCGTGTCCCTGAGTGTCCCCAGGGGGGGGACTGTCCCTGTAACTACTGACTGTAAGTCGCTCTGGATAAGGGCGCCTGGTAAATGCTGGAAATATAAATGAGAAGGAACCTCAGCCAGTAATCGTACGAATTAACACAATCACAGAAATGCACGCTGATAAAACACCGACCGATTATTTTACGCGGTAAAAATGTAACCTGTAGGCCCCGAGGATGGCCTCTCAGTTACCATGGTAACGGGAGGTGGGCGGCGTCGCCGAGGTCCGTGACGTCACACGCGCTGGTCGTTTTAACTCCACGCCGGAAACGCGCTGTTTTTTTGGTTTTTTTTTACGAGCGCCCGCCGCCGAGTAATCGCCAGAAAGAATGATCGAGTAACCGCGGCCGTCTCGGGTGGCCCGTAAGGAGCTCTCGGCGACGGGACCGACCGCGACGCGGAAGAAGCCTCACCTGAGCGCCTGGCGGACTGCGGCTACGCGGCGAGGTCACGGCGGGGTCGCGCAGCGGAGGACCGCCCCTTCTCCTTGACAGCGAGCACGCGCGGCGGCGCTTCCGGCGCGGCGGATGCGCGTCACCGAGATATGGACGCGTGAACATTAGTTTTAATATCCGAAGGCAGGTGGATTGGCGGGAATCATTAAAAAAAAAAAAAGAGTGACGAGTTGTCATGAGATGTGTCACAGTGAAATGAAGTGATTGTCATTGTGAAACACAGCAGCACAGCACACGGTGCACACAGTGAAATGTGTCCTCTGTGCTTAACCATCACCCTTGGTGAGCAGCATGCGGGGACGGTGGCAAATTTGGTTTCGAACCGGCAACCTTATGATTACGGGGCCACTTCCTTGGTGACAGTGGGCACATGACAGGAGCCCTGAGCAGTGTGTGGGGACGGTACCTTAATCAAGGGGACCTCGGTGGCACCGTGGCAGCTCCGGATTTAAAAACCCACAACCTTCTGATCATGGGGGCAAGTGAACATGAACTAATAGATAATAATTAACTAGTCAATTACCAAATATTAAAAACCAGCCAGGACGTATCAGGTTATAACTTGACTGCACAATGAAGTCATGAAGACACGCACAACTTTTCCAGCCACTGTGGCTGCATGTCTGAAACCCGGGTAAACGGCATCCGGTGTAAATGTGCGGATCACCGGAACGTTTGTTTCGCTGCGGCGACACCTGATGGGAGACGACAACGCCAAACGATTCAATCATATAAAAACACATGCAAAATAGCACTTTATTACAGACAGGACAGTTCACAGTCCGAGACGTTGGACACGCAAAGGGTTCAAATGAGGACAAGGCTCAGGCAACAGTCGCACGGAACCAAAAATGGCATTTTTAACCGAGTGACACGTCTGGACTCGGTGACAGGCGTGACCGAGGTGGAAATCAGCGCCGTTTTTTTTGACTGTTTCTGCACAGGGTGGAAATGTTCTATTGGAGAAGTCCAACACCGAGCGGTCCCCTCAGTTGAGCTGCCGGATGACTCTGTTGATGTCCTCTGCTCGAGGGCCAGGGCTTCCAATGTCCTTCAAGAGCCCAACCTTGTCCCTGGCAGCGTGGCGGGCCACCGAAAGATGGAACGGCCAGAGGAACAGGTTGGCCTCCCTGAAGTTCTTCCCTACAGAGTAGATTTCGTGGATCAGGTCCTCCAGACAGATGATCCCATATTTACCTGGAGAGCAACAAGAGGAGGTCGTATTTAACAACGGACCCCGCCACCCCACACGAACGAAGGCGTCTACGCGGCAGAGCGGAATTACCCATGTGCTGCTCAATGACCGTGTTGTCCGTCAGTGGGATCTTCCTCTTATCCACCTTCCCCTGCCCCCTCTTCAGGATCAGCTCACGCACAGACTTCAGGTTTGGAAACCTGTCACCCAAACACACAAAAATTAATGAAAATGCTCTGACGGCAGCAAGGAAGTCAAAGTACGGCGACGTTCCACCGACCCCCACGCCACGTATGGCTCAACGATCTGCAGCATCCTCAGGGAGGTCGGCCCGATTTTGACGAAAGTGCCGCTGAAGATCTTGCGCAGCCGAAACATCTGGATGACCTTCATCACTTTGGGACTGACACCTTTGATCCTGAAGAGGGAGGCAAAGAAGAAATAGCCATGAGGGGCCCACATACAAACACTGAGCTGTATATACATGCAGCGCTTTCCATCTTCCGAACAGTAACTGATCATCTAAAACACATCGATACTGCATTTTTCAGGACTTTTCAACGACTAAAGAAATTTTCATGTTCTCTGAAATCTCTGTGCAAATGTGAAAAAAAAAAGATTAACACAAATATACCATAAAATTGTTGAACTAAAATCTATACTATAGACCTGCATTAGTTTTAAAATGTAGAAAAACGCTCAGTATTACGGGAACTACGTACTAAGCTACTATAGACCTGCGCTAGTTTTAAATATAGAAAAACGCTCAGTATTACGGGAACTACGTACTAAGCTACTATAGACCTGCGCTAGTTTTCAATATAGAAAAACGCTCAGTATTACGGGAACTACGTACTAAGCTACTATAGACCTGCGCTAGTTTTCAATATAGAAAAACGCTCAGTATTACGGGAACTACGTACTAAGCTACTATAGACCTGCGTTAGTTTTCAATATAGAAAAACGCTCAGTATTACGGGAACTACGTACTAAGCTACTATAGACCTGCGCTAGTTTTCAATATAGAAAAACGCTCAGTATTACGGGAACTACGTACTAAGCTACTATAGACCTGCGTTAGTTTTAAAATGTAGAAAAACGCTCAGTATTACGGGAACTACGTACTAAGCTACTATAGACCTGCGCTAGTTTTCAATATAGAAAAACGCTCAGTATTACGGGAACTACATACTAAGATACTATAGACCTGCGCTAGTTTTAAATGTAGAAAAACGCTGAGTCTTACGGGAACTACGTACTTCATGTTAAACATTCATGTGTCAATCAGCTTTCAATGACTTTTCAATAAGTTTTTATATTTACTTCGAATTCCAGAACTTTTGTAGACCTGGGAAATTGTCTTTTCAAATTCCATTATTTTTCCAAGTTTTTCATGAGCGTAGGAACATTGAAAATTCTGCAAGAAACGACGAATCTTTGCCGTTGTTATTGGTGCTTCTCTCCCTCCACCTACTCTCTTATCCGGACGACGAACGCCAGGCTGTTCTTCGGCGGTGGCAGTGCGGGAGGGGGTCTCTGCCTGGTCCTCTGGAGACGGGTCTCGTCACGGTGACCGCGCCTGCTGTGCTTCAGAAACTCCTCCAGGCGCTTGAACTTGATGGGCCGTCCTTTCTGTACCTGGGTGGGGGTCAGACCACGGGAGAAGTTAAGCGGCGTGCGGCCGGACTCCAGACACCCAACCCCGCTCCTCTGCCCACCTTCCTCTTCTGCTGGAGGGCGAGCTTCGCCTGGGTGGCTTTGATGGCCTGGTACGCTTTCCTCTTCTTAAGGAGGTTCTCGGGAACCAACTTGATGACTTTCTCGGGCCTGAAAGAAACGCACAAGTTAGCACCGTGATATAAATAAACCTTTACGCCTGTGATGAAACGAGAACCTCGTATTAAGATTCGCTTTAGCGCTCGTTTTGTGACAAATTTCCGTCCGGTTGAAGAAATACCTTCGTTTATTCTATTTTACGACGATAACACAACAAATGGCGCCATGTAGCCCTTGTTCTGCCTCCGTAGGTTAGATTGATGTGAAAATCGTATTAAACGAGGCATGATTAAGAGCGGATTAAGTGTGATGGGTGTTAAGAAATCTCGAATACGTACTGTGGTTCTGCCATCGCGTCTGCGAAAGGAAACCGTCGCGGGGCGACGACGTCACTATTCCGCGGCGCGGCGCGATGACGTCACTCCCCAGCACCGCTGCGCCCCCATGACCTGTCACCGTGGGTGCAGAACGCCACAGGCCAAACTTCTAGACTTTTTAGGAATTCTGCGCTGTTCATTTCTCCATTTAACCCCAAAATTGGGCCGAAATACATACAGTACACACCTTCTCATTCAACGTGTTTTCTTTATCTTCATGACCATTTACGTTGGTAGATTCTCACTGAAGGCATCAAAACTATGAATGAACACATGTGGAGTTCTGTACTTAACAAAAAGTGGAGACCTGGTCTCCACAGTCACCAGACCTGAACCCAATCCAGATGGTTTGGGGTGAGCTGGACCAACAAGTGCTAAACACCTCTGGGAACTCCTTCAAGACTGTTGGAGAAGCATTTCAGGTGACGACCTCTTGAAGCTCATCGAGAGAATGCCAAGAGTGTGCAAAGCAGTAATCAGAGCAAAGAAACTAGAATATAAAACATGTTTTCACTTATTTCACCTTTTTTTGTTAAGTACAGAACTCCACATGAGTTCATTCATAGTTTTGATGCCTTCAGCTGGTAGTAAGTGGGATTTGAACCTGGGTCTTCTGGTTCATAGGCGAGTGTGTTACCCACTAGGCTCCTACCACCCTTGCATTTAACCCATCACCCTGAGCAGCCATGACAGGCGCCCGGGGAGCAGTGTGTGGGGACGGTGCTTTGCTCAGTGGCACCTTGGCAGATCGGGATTCGAACCGGCAACCTTCTGATTACGGGGCCGCTTCCTTAACTACTAGGCCATCGTACATCTGCCCCGTACATCTCAGTGTGACATTGCTGTGGCGGGGATGACTGTGGTGGAAATGGCATGACATCCACATAGAGGACATACCTTGAGACGCCAGGACATTCAACCCCAACAGTGCTAGTCACTGTGCCACCTTCCTCATACTCATAATCATATGAAGCTCCAATCCATTTTACAGGATTAGATCGACATAAGATAAGACGATCCTCTATTAGTCCCCCAAGTGGGACATTTACATCGTCACGACAGGAAGAGCAGCAAAAAAACAGCAGCACAGACACAGTCAACTGTATAAAATAAGAGTTCAGTGTACAAACAAGCAAATAAATAGTTCTAGAAAAGAAAAGAACTGTGAATGTAAAAAAGTATGTCAGTATATACATAATAAGACATATTTGTGAAATTCTATATATGTACAGAATGGGTAGATATATACAAAGTGGAAATGGTGTACTGGGTGTGTGTATTATTATTTTTTGGTTATGTATGTGTGTTCAGCGGTTGAATGAATCAGATTACTTTACTTTATTTAGCAGACGCTTTTATCCAAAGTGACTTACAAGAGGAAGACACCAGCAATTCTCGTTCGACTACTTAGGAATACTATGCTCAAAACTATATTTTATTTAAAATTAGGTCAATATGTATATTCAACGGAGCCTGAAATGAGCATGTAATATCTGCAGTGCATCACTTTTTTCGTCCACGCTGATTCCGATTTGCAAACGACTTCCAGATATTCTTTATGGGATGAAATAGTTGTGCATTGTTATGGATGGTAAGTGATTTTATGTATAGTGTCGGCGTTGTTTTGTAGTTGAGGAGCTGTTCTGGAGCGACGTGATGGACGTAGTGACGTGATGTAGTAGTGCAGTAGTGTCTGTGTTGTTTTGTAGTTGTGGCCAGCGGTGGCCTAACAGTTAAGGAAGCGGCCCCATAATCAGAAGGTCGCTGGTTCGAATCCCGATCTGTCAAGGTGCCACTGAGGTGCCACTGAGCAAAGCACCATACCCACACACTGCTCCCTGGGCGCCTGTCATGGTGCCCACTGCTCACTCAGGGTGATGGTTAAATGCAGAGGACAAATTTCACTGTGTGCACGGTGTGCTGTGCTGCTGTGTATCACATGTGACAATCACTTCACTTTACTTTATAGTTGAGGAGCTGTTCTGGAGCGTCGTGATGGACGTAGTGACGTGATGTAATAGTGTAGTAGTGTCTGTCTTGTTTTGTAGTTGAGGAGCTGTTCTGGAGTGACGTGATGTAGTAGTGTAGTAGTAGTGTTGGCGTTGTTGTGTAGTTTAGGAGCTGTTCTGGAGCGACATGATGGACGTAGTGACATGATGTAGTAGTGTTGTAGTAGTGTCGGCGTTGTTGTGTAGTTTAGGAGCTGTTCTGAAGCGACGTGATGGACGTAGTGACGTGATGTAGTAGTGTAGTAGTAGTGTCGGCGTTGTTGTGTAGTTTAGGAGCTGTTCTGGAGCGACGTGATGGACGCAGTGACATGATGTAGTAGTGTAGTAGTGTTCTAGTAGTGTAGTAGTAGTGTCGGCGTTGTTGTGTAGTTTAGGAGCTCTTCTGGAGCGACGTGAAGGACATAGTGACGTGATGTAGTAGTGTAGTAGTAGTGTTGGCGTTGTTGTGTAGTTTAGGAGCTGTTCTGGAGCGACGTGAAGGACGTAGTGACGTGATGTAGTAGTGTTGTAGTAGTGTCAGCGTTGTTGTGTAGTTTAGGAGCTGTTCTGGAGCGACGTGATGGACGTAGTGATGTGATGTAGTAGTGTTGTAGTAGTGTTGGCGTTGTTGTGTAGTTTAGGAGCTGTTCTGGAGTGACGTGATGGACGCAGTGACATGATGTAGTAGTGTAGTAGTGTTCTAGTAGTGTAGTAGTAGTGTCGGCGTTGTTGTGTAGTTTAGGAGCTCTTCTGAAGTGACATGATGGACGTAGTGATGTGTTGTAGTAGTGTAGTAGTAGTGTTGGTGTTGTTGTGTAGTTTAGGAGCTGTTCTGGAGCGACATGATGGACGTAGTGACATGATGTAGTAGTGTTGTAGTAGTGTCGGCGTTGTTGTGTAGTTTAGGAGCTGTTCTGGAGCGACGTGATGGACGTAGTGACGTGATGTAGTAGTGTAGTAGTAGTGTCGGCGTTGTTGTGTAGTTTAGGAGCTGTTCTGGAGCGACGTGATGGACGTAGTGATGTGATGTGTTAGTGTAGTAGTAGTGTCGGCGTTGTTGTGTAGTTTAGGAGCTGTTCTGGAGCGACGTGATGGACGTAGTGATGTGATGTGTTAGTGTAGTAGTAGTGTTGGCGTTGTTGTGTAGTTTAGGAGCTGTTCTGGAGCGACATGATGGACGTAGTGACATGATGTAGTAGTGTTGTAGTAGTGTCGGTGTTGTTGTGTAGTTTAGGAGCTGTTCTGGAGTGACGTGATGGACGCAGTGACATGATGTAGTAGTGTAGTAGTGTTCTAGTAGTGTAGTAGTAGTGTCGGCGTTGTTGTGTAGTTTAAGAGCTGTTCTGGAGCGACGTGATGTAGTAGTGTTGTAGTAGTGTAGTAGTAGTGTTGGCGTTGTTGTGTAGTTTAGGAGCTGTTCTGGAGCGACATGATGGACGTAGTGACATGATGTAGTAGTGTTGTAGTAGTGTCTGCGTTGTTGTGTAGTTTAGGAGCTGTTCTGGAGCGACGTGATTGACGTAGTGATGTGATGTAGTAGTGTTGTAGTAGTGTAGTAGTAGTGTTGGCGTTGTTGTGTAGTTTAGGAGCTCTTCTGGAGCGACGTGATGGACATAGTGATGTGATGTAGTAGTGTTGTAGTAGTGTAGTAGTAGTGTTGCCGTTGTTGTGTAGTTTAGGAGCTGTTCTGGAGTGACGTGATGGACGCAGTGACATGATGTAGTAGTGTAGTAGTGTTCTAGTAGTGTAGTAGTAGTGTCGGCGTTGTTGTGTAGTTTAGGAGCTCTTCTGAAGTGACATGATGGACGTAGTGATGTGTTGTAGTAGTGTAGTAGTAGTGTTGGTGTTGTTGTGTAGTTTAGGAGCTGTTCTGGAGCGACATGATGGACGTAGTGACATGATGTAGTAGTGTTGTAGTAGTGTCGGCGTTGTTGTGTAGTTTAGGAGCTGTTCTGGAGCGACGTGATGGACGTAGTGACGTGATGTAGTAGTGTAGTAGTAGTGTCGGCGTTGTTGTGTAGTTTAGGAGCTGTTCTGGAGCGACGTGATGGACGTAGTGATGTGATGTGTTAGTGTAGTAGTAGTGTCGGCGTTGTTGTGTAGTTTAGGAGCTGTTCTGGAGCGACGTGATGGACGTAGTGATGTGATGTGTTAGTGTAGTAGTAGTGTTGGCGTTGTTGTGTAGTTTAGGAGCTGTTCTGGAGCGACATGATGGACGTAGTGACATGATGTAGTAGTGTTGTAGTAGTGTCGGTGTTGTTGTGTAGTTTAGGAGCTGTTCTGGAGTGACGTGATGGACGCAGTGACATGATGTAGTAGTGTAGTAGTGTTCTAGTAGTGTAGTAGTAGTGTCGGCGTTGTTGTGTAGTTTAAGAGCTGTTCTGGAGCGACGTGATGTAGTAGTGTTGTAGTAGTGTAGTAGTAGTGTTGGCGTTGTTGTGTAGTTTAGGAGCTGTTCTGGAGCGACATGATGGACGTAGTGACATGATGTAGTAGTGTTGTAGTAGTGTCTGCGTTGTTGTGTAGTTTAGGAGCTGTTCTGGAGCGACGTGATTGACGTAGTGATGTGATGTAGTAGTGTTGTAGTAGTGTAGTAGTAGTGTTGGCGTTGTTGTGTAGTTTAGGAGCTCTTCTGGAGCGACGTGATGGACATAGTGATGTGATGTAGTAGTGTTGTAGTAGTGTAGTAGTAGTGTTGCCGTTGTTGTGTAGTTTAGGAGCTGTTCTGGAGCGACATGATGGACGTAGTGACATGATGTAGTAGTGTTGTAGTAGTGTCTGCGTTGTTGTGTAGTTTAGGAGCTGTTCTGGAGCGACGTGATTGACGTAGTGATGTGATGTAGTAGTGTTGTAGTAGTGTAGTAGTAGTGTTGGCGTTGTTGTGTAGTTTAGGAGCTGTTCTGGAGTGACGTGATGGACGCAGTGACATGATGTAGTAGTGTAGTAGTGTTCTAGTAGTGTAGTAGTAGTGTCGGCGTTGTTGTGTAGTTTAGGAGTTGTTCTGGAGTGACCACCTTCGTCCCGTCCCGGCGGCGCGCTCCCGCGGCTGGCGGCCAGGCGCGCTCCCGGCGCTGCCCTGTTTGTTTGTGTGGAGGCTGAAAATGGCGGCGGCGAGAGAGCAGCGCCACTGCGTTAACGCTTCTGGGAGACCCGCGGCCCCTCTCCGCACGACCCGGCCGGCGCGGAGCTAAGCGCGGGGCGGCGGTCGTCGTCGTCGTCCGTCCGTCCGTCCGCGGCGCGGCGTTATGCGCCGGATACGCGCTGTTGTTTTTCTGCACGGAGCTCCACGGCTAGCCCCCTCGGCCCGGACCGCAGCGAACAGCGGCCGCCACTGAGGGACTCCCCGCGGGCCCGTCGGCTGGTGATACTACCCCGCGTCAGCCAGCCAGCCAGCCAGCCGCCCGGACCGAGCTGTAACGGGTGAGTCGCCCACAACACCGACACGCAGCTCGGCCGCTCCGGCTCCTCTGTTTACATGCATTACCGGCGATTATCGGTGCTTCGGTAGCCTGCCATGCAGAACGTACCGCGCCGGGAGTCGCCGTTAAGATCAGTAATATTAGTAATATTAGTAGTAGTAGTGTAATAGTAGTGTAATAGTGTAGTAATGTCGGCGTTGTTGTGTCACGTGACCGCGCGCCGTCGTTTGTGTTTTGCCGTGAAGCTGCAGCGCAGAAGGCGTCGCCCTTTATATCGGTATAATCAATAATATTAGTAGTAGTAGTGTAATAGTGTAGTAGTGTCGACGTTGTTGTGTCACGTGACCGCGCGCCGCCGTTAATATCAGTAATATTATTATTAGTAGTAGTGTAGTAGTGTCGGCGTTGTTGTGTTGTGGAGTTTTGCCATGAAGCTGCCGCGCAGGCGCAGTGGCTCGGCGCGCCGGGAGGCGTGAGGCTTGTTTGCTTGTTTTGTACTTGAAGAGCTGTTCTAGAGCGACGTGATGGACGTAGTGACGTGACGTAGTAGTGTAGTAGTGTCAGCGTTGTTGTGTTGTTGAGGAGCTGTTCTGGAGCGACGTGATGGACGTAGAGACGTGATGTAGTAGTGTAGTAGTAGTGTCGGCGTTGTCGAGTTGTGCTGTGAAGCTGTTTTTTACTTGAGCTGATCTGGAGTGACGTGATGGACGTAGTGACGTGATGTAGTAGTGTTGTAGTAGTGTAGGCATGGGTAGTAGTGTAGTAGTAGTGTATTAGTGTCAGTGTTGTTGTGTAGTTGTGGAGCTGTTCTGGAGTGACGTGATGTAGTAGTGTCGGCATGGGTAGGAGTGTTGTAGTAGTGTTGGTGTTTTTGAGTTTTGTAGTTGTAGTTTCGGCATTGTTGAGTTTTGTAGTAGTAGTTTAGTAGTAGTGTAGTAGTAGTGTTGGCGTGGGTAGTAGTGTAGTAGTAGTGTCGGCGTTGTTGAGTTTTGTAGTAGAAGTGTAGTAGTTGGGTCGGTGTGGGTAGTAGTAGTGTAGTAGTGTTGGAGTTGTTGAGTTTTGTAGTAGTAGTGTAGTAGTAGTGTCTGCGTGGGTAGTAGTGTAGTAGTAGTGTCGGCATGGGTAGTAGTGTACTAGTAGTGTTGGTGTGGGTAGTAGTGTAATAGTAGTGTAATAGTAGTGTCGGTGTGGGTAGTAGTGTAGTAGTGGTGTCGCCGTTGTTGAGTTTTGTAGTAGTAGTGTAGTAGTAGTGTTGGCATGGGTAGTAGTGTAGTAGTAGTGTCGGTGTGGGTAGTAGTGTAATAGTAGTGTAGTAGTGTCGGAGTTGTTGAGTTTTGTAGTAGTAGTAGTGTAGTAGTGTCGGCGTGGGTTGTAGTGTAGTAGTAGTGTCGGCGTTATTGAGTTTTGTGGTAGTGTAGTAGTAGTGTAGTAGTGTCGGCGTTGTTGAGTTTTGTAGTAGTAGTGTCGGCATGGGTAGTAGTGTAGTAGTGGTGTTGGCGTGGGTAGTAGTGTAATAGTAGTGTAATAGTAGTGTCGGTGTGGGTAGTAGTGTAGTAGTGGTGTCGCCGTTGTTGAGTTTTGTAGTAGTAGTGTAGTAGTAGTGTTGGCATGGGTTGTAGTGTAGTAGTAGTGTCAGTGTGGGTAGTAGTGTAATAGTAGTGTAGTAGTGTCGGAGTTGTTGAGTTTTGTAGTAGTGTAGTAGTGTCGGCGTGGGTAGTAGTGTAGTAGTAGTGTATTAGTGTTGGAGTTGTTGAGTTTTGTAGTAGTAGTGCAGTAGTGGTGTCGGCATGGGTTGTAGTGTAGTAGTAGTGTCAGCGTTATTGAGTTTTGTGGTAGTGTAGTAGTAGTGTAGTAGTGTCGGCATTGTTGAGTTTTGTAGTAGTAGTGTCGGCATGGGTAGTAGTGTAGTAGTAGTGTCGGCGTGGGTAGTAGTGTAGTAGTAGTGTCGGAGTTGTTGAGTTTTGTAGTAGTAGTAGTGTAGTAGTGTCGGCGTGGGTTGTAGTGTAGTAGTAGTGTCGGCGTTATTGAGTTTTGTGGTAGTGTAGTAGTAGTGTAGTAGTGTCGGCGTTGTTGAGTTTTGTATTAGTAGTGTCGGCATGGGTAGTAGTGTAGTAGTAGTGTCGGCGTTGTTGAGTTTTGTAGTAGTAGTGTCGGCATGGGTAGTAGTGTAGTAGTAGTGTCGGCGTGGGTAGTAGTGTAGTAGTAGTGTCGACGTGAGTTTTGTAGTAGTAGTGTCGGCATGGGTAGTAGTGTAGTAGTAGTGTCGGCGTGGGTAGTAGTGTAGTAGTAGTGTCGACGTTGTTGAGTTTTGTGGTAGTAGTAGTGTAGTAGTGTTGACGTTGTTGAGTTTTGTGGTAGTGTAGTAGTAGTGTAGTAGTGTCGCCGTTGTTGAGTTTTGTATTAGTAGTGTCGACGTGGGTAGTAGTGTAGTAGTAGTGTCGACGTTGTTGAGTTTTGTAGTAGTAGTGTCGGCGTGGGTAGTAGTGTAGTAGTAGTGTCGACGTTGTTGAGTTTTGTATTAGTGTAGTAGTAGTGTTGGCGTTATTGAGTTTTGTGGTAGTGTAGTAGTAGTGTAGTAGTGTCGCCGTTGTTGAGTTTTGTATTAGTAGTGTCAACGTGGGTAGTAGTGTAGTAGTAGTGTCGACGTTGTTGAGTTTTGTAGTAGTGTAGTAGTAGTGTTGGCGTTATTGAGTTTTGTGGTAGTGTAGTAGTAGTGTAGTAGTGTCGCCGTTGTTGAGTTTTGTATTAGTAGTGTCGACGTGGGTAGTAGTGTAGTAGTAGTGTCGACGTTGTTGAGTTTTGTAGTAGTAGTGTCGGCGTGGGTAGTAGTGTAGTAGTAGTGTCGGCGTTGTTGAGTTTTGTGGTAGTGTAGTAGTTGTGTCGACGTTGTTGAGTTTTGTAGTAGTAGTGTAGTAGTAGTGTCGGCGTGGGTAGTAGTGTAGTAGTAGTGTCGGCGTTGTTGAGTTTTGTGGTAGTGTAGTAGTAGTGTCGACGTTGTTGAGTTTTGTAGTAGTAGTGTCGGCGTGGGTAGTAGTGTAGTAGTAGTGTCAACGTTGTTGAGTTTTGTGGTAGTAGTAGTGTAGTAGTGTCGACGTTGTTGAGTTTTGTATTAGTGTAGTAGTAGTGTTGGCGTTATTGAGTTTTGTGGTAGTGTAGTAGTAGTGTAGTAGTGTTGCCGTTGTTGAGTTTTGTATTAGTAGTGTCGGCGTGGGTAGTAGTGTAGTAGTAGTGTCGACGTTGTTGAGTTTTGTAGTAGTAGTGTCGGCGTGGGTAGAAGTGTAGTAGTAGTGTAGTAGTGGTGTCGGCGTGGGTAGTAGTGTAGTAGTGGTGTCGGTGTGGGTAGTAGTGTAGTAGTAGTGTCGACGTTGTTGAGTTTTGTAGTAGTAGTGTCGGCGTGGGTAGAAGTGTAGTAGTAGTGTAGTAGTGGTGTCGGCGTGGGTAGTAGTGTAGTAGTAGTGTCGGCGTGGGTAGTAGTGTATTAGTAGTGTCGACGTTGTTGAGTTTTGTAGTAGTAGTGTCGGCGTGGGTAGAAGTGTAGTAGTAGTGTAGTAGTAGTGTCGGCGTGGGTAGTAGTGTAGTAGTGGTGTCGGTGTGGGTAGTAGTGTAGTAGTTGTGTCGACGTTGTTGAGTTTTGTAGTAGTAGTGTCGGCGTGGGTAGTAGTGTAGTAGTAGTGTAGTAGTAGTGTAGTAGTGGTGTCGGTGTGGGTAGTAGTGTAGTAGTGTCGACATTGTTGAGTTTTGTAGTAGTAGTGTCGGCGTGGGTAGTAGTGTAGTAGTGTCGACGTTGTTGAGTTTTGTGGTAGTGTAGTAGTAGTGTCGACGTTGTTGAGTTTTGTAGTAGTAGTGTCGGCGTGGGTAGAAGTGTAGTAGTAGTGTAGTAGTGGTGTCGGTGTGGGTAGTAGTGTAGTAGTAGTGTCGACGTTGTTGAGTTTTGTAGTAGTAGTGTCGGCGTGGGTAGAAGTGTAGTAGTAGTGTAGTAGTGGTGTCGGTGTGGGTAGTAGTGTAGTAGTAGTGTCGACGTTGTTGAGTTTTGTAGTAGTAGTGTCGGCATGGGTAGTAGTGTAGTAGTAGTGTCGGCGTAGGTAGTAGTGTAGTAGTAGTGTCGACGTGTTGAGTTTTGTGGTAGTGTAGTAGTGTGTCGACGTTGGAGTTTGTGTAGGTAGTGTCGGCGTGGGTAGTAGTGTAGTAGTAGTGTCGGCGTAGGTAGTAGTGTAGTAGTAGTGTCGACGTTGTTGAGTTTTGTGGTAGTAGTAGTGTAGTAGTAGTGTCGACGTTGTAGAGTTTTGTAGTAGTAGTGTCGGCGTGGGTAGTAGTGTAGTAGTAGTGTCGGTGTAGGTAGTAGTGTAGTAGTAGTGTCGACGTTGTTGAGTTTTGTAGTAGTAGTGTCGGCGTGGGTAGTAGTGTAGTAGTAGTGTCGGCGTAGGTAGTAGTGTAGTAGTAGTGTCGGCGTGGGTAGTAGTGTAGTAGTGTGTCGGCGTGGGTTGTAGTAGTAGTATGTAGTAGTAGTCGACGTTGTTGAGTTTTGTAGTAGTAGTGTCGGCGTGTGGTAGTAGTGTAGTAGTAGTGTCGGCGTAGGTAGGTAGTAGTGTAGTAGTAGTGTCGACGTTTGAGTTTGTGGTAGTAGTAGTAGTGTAGTAGTGTCGACGTTGTTGAGTTTGTAGTTAGTGTCGGCGTGGTAGGGTAGTAGTGTAGTAGTAGTCGGTGTAGGTAGTAGTGTAGTAGTAGTGTCGACGTTGTGAGTTTGTAGTAGTAGTGTCGGTGTTGGTAGTAGTAGTGTAGTAGTGTCGACGTTGTTGAGTTTGTAGTAGTAGTGTCGGCGTGGGTAGTAGTAGTGTAGTAGTAGTGTCGGCGTGGGTAGTAGTGTAGTAGTAGTGTCGGCGTAGGTAGTAGTGTAGTAGTAGTGTCGGCGTGGGTAGTAGTGTAGTAGTAGTGTCGACGTTGTTGAGTTTTGTAGTAGTAGTGTCGGCGTGGGTAGTAGTGTAGTAGTAGTGTCGGCGTAGGTAGTAGTGTAGTAGTAGTGTCGACGTTGTTGAGTTTTGTGGGTAGTAGTAGTGTAGTAGTAGTGTCGACGTTGTTGAGTTTTGTAGTAGTAGTGTCGGCGTGGGTAGTAGTGTAGTAGTAGTGTCGGTGTAGGTAGTAGTGTAGTAGTAGTGTCGACGTTGTTTCGTTTTGTAGTAGTAGTGTCGGCGTGGGTAGTAGTGTAGTAGTAGTGTCGGCGTAGGTAGTAGTGTAGTAGTAGTGTCGACGTTGTTGAGTTTTGTGGTAGTGTAGTAGTAGTGTCGACGTTGTTGAGTTTTGTAGTAGTAGTGTCGGCGTGGGTAGTAGTGTAGTAGTAGTGTCGGCGTAGGTAGTAGTGTAGTAGTAGTGTCGACGTTGTTGAGTTTTGTGGTAGTAGTAGTGTAGTAGTAGTGTCGACGTTGTTGAGTTTTGTAGTAGTAGTGTCGGCGTGGGTAGTAGTGTAGTAGTAGTGTCGGTGTAGGTAGTAGTGTAGTAGTAGTGTCGACGTTGTTGAGTTTTGTAGTAGTAGTGTCGGCGTGGGTAGTAGTGTAGTAGTAGTGTCGGCGTGGGTAGTAGTGTAGTAGTAGTGTCGGCGTAGGTAGTAGTGTAGTAGTAGTGTCGACGTTGTTGAGTTTTGTGGTAGTGTAGTAGTAGTGTCGAGGTTGTTGAGTTTTGTAGTAGTAGTGTCGGCGTGGGTAGTAGTAGTGTAGTAGTAGTGTAGTAGTTGTGTAATGGACGTGATTGACGTGTAGGGTGAATACAGTGCTTGACTCCGGCTGTGAATGCGTGTGTGAGAGCCGCCGCGTTGGTAACGGAGTCCTCGGTCTCCGGTTTTCAGCTTGACGCGGTGTCTTCGGCGCCTGTTTGTCTGCGCTGACGCGTGTTGTTGCGTGACGCGTCTGTCCGCATGTGAACAGTGTCCTGCGTGGGACGAGTTCGCGCCGACGTGCCACCTTCGGCATGCCGGCACGGTGGTGGCCTCGATGTCCCCGGGCGGCGAGGGGAGGGAATCCCGGCACGGCGGTTCTGGACGTTGTGTTGTTGGCGGTTTATTTGACGGATACGTGTCAGGTGGGCGCGTCCCCTGACGCTCCGCGGTGGGACGGACCGACCGGGCCGCCGGGGTATTTGTAGCCGCAGCGGTCAGCGTGCAGCAATGTGGCCGCGGCGGGGGCGGGGCCCCGCGAGCTGACCTACATTCTGCGTCTCCCCGTGTGAATGGAGGGGCGGGGGGCCGGACTGCGGGAAAGATGGATTCGTGGGTAACCAGAGCCCCCGTGTCCCGTTTCTCCGACCAGGTTTACCAGGAAGTCGAGCTGCCTGGCTTTTCCGCCCCAGAGCATGCTGGGAATTGGGGGGTAGCTGGCCCCCCTCTTGCCTTCGCCCTTGTTGCTTTGAACAGAAAGCACCTCTGAAGGCATGACTGGTACACAGGCCCGCGTTCGTTACCCTCCGACCGTAACGTCCCGGCACGCTTCTCTTTCCAGAGGTGAGTCGCTCCAGAACGGTTCCGGGTTCCGGACTTCTTTAGTCCGTAGACGCCCGGCATCTCACGGTCATTTATTGGCCTTTTATATCTGCAGTTGTATTAATTCCATTTGTGATGACATGCATCAGAAGACTGGAACCTAGTAATGATTTTAACAATATAGAATAAATACATTTAATTAATTGAAATAAATAAATAAATAAACAATCAAACAGGGTGCTAGTAGCCTAGCGGGACTGTCCCTGTCACTACTGACTGTAGGTCGCTCTGGATAAGGGCGTCTGGTAAATGCTGTAAATGTAAATGTAATCACCTCCTGTATGTAATGTATAGGACGCTTCATCGGGAGCTTGTTGGAAATGACCGCAGTAGCGTATCCGTGCTGATGTGACTGGATGTTCTTGTGTTCCGCACAGCGTCAGCCGTGGTGGGCGTGGTTGCCCGTGTGATTTTTAAAAAAAAAAATTTTTTTTTTTATATATATATATTTTTTTTGGTTATTTCGGGGTTAATAAAGGTTTTTCTCATATTAAGTCTTCGTTGATAATACCTTGATTCAGTGCTAAATACACGGTTCCTGTCCTGCTTTCTTGTGTAGTGTAGAGTCGTTGTAACCCGTGTTTTGTTACCGCTCTGTCGTGCCGTTTCTGGTGCGGCCATCGTCTGGCGTGGTGATGTCAATATGACCATGCAAACGTCTGCCGCGCACGTGAGAAACAGGCTCAGAAATGTTCGATATCTGTGAGATGTGGGATGATGAGCGGAGAGCGTGACGAGAGGAGGCGGCGTCACTTCTCATGTGTCCTCGCTCATCGTTGCATTGCGCACCTGTAAATAGTGATTTCTTCCGGAAAAAAACATGATGGACGAACGCTTTCTATGCTTGCGAGTTGTTTACCCACAGATCGTCCTAGAGAAGCAAATAAAGGATTTCAAAGATTGATTTGCATAAGAGCGACTGCGAAATACTGTTAACGTAAAGAATGAAAACCTCCACACATCCTGGTCCTTTACATTTGTTGACGTTAAGCACCTTAATAAACGAATGGTCAATTAACATATCCAATAAATCTCATTGAGGAGCTATGTAGGACTTATTATTATATCATATCCACCCCTGCACTGACACCATTTGCAGGCTCACTCTACCCTGGAAGGGGGTCCCTCTCTGTATCACTCCTTCCCAACGTTTCTTCCTCTCTTTTTTCTCTCTCCTAGAGTTTTTTTGTGTGGAGTTTTTCCTTGTGTGCAGAAGGGTCAAGTGTGGGGGGTGTCAACTGTAGGGCCTGTCAAAGCCCATTGAGACATACTGTATGTGATTTTGGGCTAAATAAGAAATAAATGTCGTTGTTGTTGTTGTAGAAGGTTCTAGCACGTTTCCTTCTAAATCTTGTACATTTCCAACTAGACTACATTTGTCAATCTGCCACTCGTCTCTCATGTTTTCCCTGGACCTTCACCATCAGGGTCACATAGAAAAAGGCGCTTTATGTTGCCGGAGATCCGCTTCTTTTCACGTTGGCCGTGCGCTGATCTCCACAATGCATTTCACCGCTATTCACTTCCTGTGTCGTCGCTGTAGGGGCGAGGGCCAGCTCGACAGAGCCCACGCTTCGCCTCGTGCTGTCCATCATTAGGACATTGGGACGAGGTGACAAGGTTAGCATGGACATTATTTCTAAAGCCCAGCTGCAGTGTCCTTGACTTGGAGACGTTGTATATCTGGAAGGACTATGTGCCAGGAGAACATTTGTGAAGAACGGCAGTCATTATTACTGTGGGGCCGTGCCCGCGGCGCCACTCTGGGATAAAGGAGTATCGGCGAATGTAGGCGTGGTCCCGCTCCTCCGATTGTTCTGCCAGATCTTCAGGTGCCGGGGCTGCGTGCTCAGAGGAAAAACTGGTTTCCAACTCGTGCCACCCATCGGCTCGTGGCATTGTGTCCCGGTGTCCCTTCTCCCGCCTTCTCTGGCGTCAGGCGCACCCCGGGACTGTCGGCGGCCGTAGTTCGTTGCCGTTTGTGCTCCTCAGGTCCCCGTAACGCCGGCGGCGGAGGACGAATGTTGGGTTTGACTTTCTCTCTCTTCCTTTTTTTCTTCTTGCCCGTCGCCAGCCGGCGTTCGTCCTTTGCCTGGCCGTCCCTCCCCCCCCCGTCACCGGGATGGTGCTGCCCGAAGAGGAGGGCGTGGCTTTGTAGCCGGAGCAGAGGACCACCCCCGCTGCAGGCCCTCCATGAGCCACTCCCTGGAGCCCTAGATCAAGTAAGGTCCCCCGTTATTGCCTTTCGTTTAAGAGGCACCATTAATAACCATTTATAACCATTTATAAAGATATGGTTCTGTTCTGGTGAATTGTGGAAGTTTGCTCCGAGTTACTGTTACCGGTGGGACCCTGGGAGAAGCCGGGTGACTTCTGAGTCCCCTCTAGTGGTGAACCGCAGGGGACACGTGACCACGGGAGTTCGGAAGGTGCATCTGTAACTTAAAACAGCCGGCAACAAAAGAGGCGTTTTCTGTGCCGACGAAAACACAACGTTCTTATCTCGCTGCCGCTGTTTTGTCCTCTTGTCTTTTTTTGGGCGGCTAATGGGCCCTCGCTGTTGCCATGGGAATGCGGAATCTGATAGCATGCCCATAGTATCTTTGTCTTATCATAAATCTGATGCTTCTCATTCGGCAAAGACATTTGAGAGTCGAATCATTGTCGGCCGCAGTCGGATCGGCGGCTTGATTGTGGTTCGAGTTCCGCGAAGCGCCAGTCGGACGTCGCGTGTGTTCTGCCGCAGAGTCGCGGCGGCCGTTCGTCAATATCAACCCGCGGAAGGCCGCGTCCACGTAGCCGGCAATCTGAAACGTCCAGTTTGCGGTTTTTATTTTTCTTACGTGGCTCGTTGATGACCCTCAACCTGATCCCGTTCACCGTTTTACACGCGACACTTTTACCACGACAGAACGAGCTGGGGACAAATTCTGACTAGTTATGAATTAAACGTTTGTAGTTTAACTCACGTGAACCGGTCCCCTTGATGAAGGTCCCGTTCCCACACACTGCGTTTCATGGTGCCCACTGCTCACCAAGAGTGACGGTTAAATACAGAGGACACGTTTCACCGTGTGCACCGTGTGCTGCGCTGCAGTGTCTCACAGTGACTGTCACTTTCACTTTCACCAGATTATAAAAGCTACTGAGCTGTCCCGAAGTTGCTTCTGTTTCCGTGTTTGGCTCTATGTGTTCGTGCGGCTTGTCAGACTTGTTGTGGACAATTCAGAAATATTAACCGGCGGACGGGAGTTATAATTAGTCCCCTTTATTTTTAAGCGCGCTCTCGCTCTGGAACGGGGCTTTGAAAAGTCGTACCTGAGTCCCTTCCTGCGCGTCACACCTGCCTTGCATGCCTTTGTGGTTTATTCAGCTACACTTTTGACCCCCCCGGCGCTCAAAAGCAAAACAAAGAGAACGTGGCGGCTGTGCCAGTTAAAGCGGACCGTTCTGGAAGCCGGCCAGTAAGCGCTCCCGCCAGGAACGTTCTCACCACTGCTCTGTCCAGCACGTCAGCGGAAGGTCCTCCACCTGAAGAGTCCGTCCCCATTGTTCCGTCAGTGTATCAGCGTTACGTCGCGGTACGTTCCCGCCCGTGAATTATTGGGCTTTTTATTAGTGTTTGTCGGGGGCAAATCAAGCAACTTAACTTTCTCTCTTTCGGTCAGAAGGGGACATCACAGTTTATCGCCTTCCTCTTGGAGGCCCTTGAGAACCTTTTCATTAGAACTTGAGTAGGTTGAATGATTTCTGACATGTTCCTTCTGAAGCGAGTTGCCATTTCAAGTCCTCGATGGGCTTCCAGTCTCGTTTTAAGAGACCCAGTTAGTTTCCCCCAAATCGTGTGTGTGTGTGTGTGTGTTCTCCAGAAGTTGGTGTGCTAATGGAACCTCTGCACACACCTCTGTCCTCCTGACTCGGTCTTGATGACCAGCACAACATGCCTAAGAAGAACACACACACCTCAAGCCTGATGCTCCATGTTGTTTCGTGTTGTTTTGTGTTGTCAAATCTTTGTTTGCGGTTCCCGGCTGTGTGTGGTGTGTGATTTTGAGTTTTTTTTTTTTTTTTTTTTGCAGTTTGCAAAAGGGCCACATTGTTAAGAATTATGCATAAAAGAACCAGTAATCATTATTAATTTAATTGCATTAATGTGCATCAGTGTTCACTTCCACTATGTTCGGGCGCTCATTTTGTGAGCAGAAATCTACGTAAGATCGTTAGACGTAATGAGGTTGGTGCTTTGGCTGTTAATTGTCACCACACCCATTACCTGTTTCATTTTAATTAGTAGCTTTAGTATATGTGTCCTCATATGAATGTTATTTGTCGTACTTCCAGTATTCCAGAATTTTCTCCGCTGCCTTTATTGAAGCCGTTTCAGGCCGGTACGCGTTTTTGTCCGCGATCAATAAAGCTATTCATCTGTTGTACTTTATTCACTTAGCCCAGATGACGTTAGGATCCCGTCGACTGTGTTACCGTATTTATGGCCGCAGGGGTTAGGAATCGGAACGCAGGTAAACATATCCGCGCTGCTGTACGCTGACTGTACGTTGACCACCGACTAATTCACGGCTCGCAGGCGCAGAGGAAGGGCCTGGCACTGCCGTAAACGCCGAGCGCGTTTCGCGTCTGGAGTAACAGTCAGTTCGGAGGGCGATTATTCTGGACTACGTGAGAAATAAAGCTAATTAACGGAACGCGCCGCATTAAGCGGCGGTGGGCTTTTCCCTCGTGGGTTACGGTGGATTACAGATTAACTGGCTAATTCTCCTGGCACCACAATCACAATGTACCGGTGTTTTTGGAACGAGGGAAACGTTTTGAACACGTTATGAAGCGTTATGCAGACGCAGTGATGAATATAATATGCTGAGTTTCCCGGCCAGAGGTGAGAAAAAGGTCACACGAAGGCAGTGGTGTTGCAGTGATTTGCTTCTAGCCAAACTTACCAGAAAAATGGTGCTGAAGTATTAGAAAGGCATGTTTTTATTTCGTTTTTTTGCACAATTTTTTTGCCCTGAACATTTCATAAAAGTTGAGGTGTATGAATAAGTGCATGTTTGTTATGTGTGTGTGTTTATGCACATTTTTTGCTTGTGTATGAATAAGTGCATGTTTTTGTGTGTGTGTTTATGCACATTTTTTGCTTGTGTATGAATAAGTGCATGTTTGTTATGTGTGTGTGTTTATGCACATTTTTTGCTTGTGTATGAATAAGTGCATGTTTGTTATATGTGTGAGTGTTTATGCACATTTTTTGCTTGTGTATGAATAAGTGCACGTTTGTTATGTGTGTGTGTATTTATGCACATTTTTTGCTTGTGTATGAATAAGTGCACGTTTGTTATGTGTGTGTGTGTGTATTTATGCACATTTTTTGCTTGTGTATGAATAAGTGCATGTTTGTTGTATGTGTGTGTGTATTTATGCACATTTTTTGCTTGTGTATGAATAAGTGCACGTTTGTTATATGTGTGTGTGTTTATGCACATTTTTTGCTTGTGTATGAATAAGTGCATGTTTGTTATGTGTGTGTGTGTTTATGCACATTTTTTGCTTGTGTATGAATTAGTGCATGTTTTTGTGTGTGTATTTATGCACATTTTTTGGTTGTGTATGAATAAGTGCACGTTTGTTATGTGTGTGTGTGTATTTATGCACATTTTTTGCTTGGGTATGAATAAGTGCACGTTCGTTATGTGTGTGTGTGTATTTATGCACATTTTTTGCTTGGGTATGAATAAGTGCACGTTCGTTATGTGTGTGTGTGTGTTTATGCTTTATATTTTAACGGCTTCTGCAGAATTCAGTGCGGATGCTCTCGAACTGGCAGTAAAGTGATAATAATTGGTATATTGGTGATATGGGAAAATACCTGGTGGTGAAGTTGTAAGTTCATGTGGGGTAGAAGGCCCAGTTTCTCGTGTGTGTGTGTGTGTGTGTGTGTGTGA
Organism: Denticeps clupeoides; assembly: GCF_900700375.1. Lineage (NCBI taxonomy): Eukaryota > Metazoa > Chordata > Actinopteri > Clupeiformes > Denticipitidae > Denticeps > Denticeps clupeoides. The sequence goes on along the minus strand of NC_041720.1, from coordinate 938,284 downwards.
ATCTGGGAAGATTTCGACGCCTTCACCCCCACCTCCCTCCCTCCCGCCGTGTCCTATATTGCTGTGATGTAGTCAGCAACAGTGACTGAGCAGCTTCTCATGGAGCGAACCATTCCAGCCCGAGCTGGAGGGGGGCCAGGCGCTGCCGTCTTACTTTCATCCCCTCCCGAGGCCGCGCTCGTCCGGCGCGCCGAGCCCCGGCCGCGTTGCGCGATTCGGCCGAGCGGCAGCGCGTACACGCCCCCCCTCGGCCAGAGAGCACGGTGGTCCGGCCCGCTTTCCCTCGCGGCCATACGTTGGTGCGGTCCCTGCGTGCGCGGTGATTAGAGGAGCCTCATGGCAGCCTGTGGAATGGAGAGGCGTTGGGGCCGTCGCTAGCGGAGATCTCGGCGCCGCAGCCCGAGGTGTGGCTGGCTAGCGGCGGACCTGCATTCCCAGCAGCCCCATCTCTCCCTCTCTCTCTCTCTCTCTCTCTCTCTCTCCTCCTCGCTCTCATTTATTCTGCCGAAGGCCAGGAATCAGCCCTCAGGTGCGTGTGCTCGTGTGTGTGTGTGTGTGTGTGTGTGTGTGTGTCATGTGACTGGCGAGCTGTTTACCTTTTTAAAGTGTGCAGTCACTGTTTGGCCCCGCTCTCGTTCCCCTCTCATTCTTCAGTGTTTGGTTTTGTTTGGGGTCAGAGGGCACGGGATTACGTAACAGGGCACATGCTGCGTGTCTGTGTGTGTAGGAATCAGAGGTGTGTATTCAGTATTTGACTCTAAGGGTCATGATTATTGATGGATCATGATTTGGTCCACACATTTTCCCGTTAATGCGAAACATTTACATTTACGGCATTTACTAGACGCCCTTATCCAGAGGAACTCACAGTCAGTAGTTACAGGGACAGTCCCCCCCTGGACACACTCAGGGTTAAGTGTCTTGATGGTAGTAAGTGTGGTTTGAACCCGGGTCTTCTGGTTCACAGGCGAGTGTGTTACCCCGCTAGGCCACTACCAGCCCCTCGATGAGTTTTGAGTTTGGTCGTAAGAGTAGGATGAAAAATGGGCATCTACACTCACAGTGAGCCGTTATCCTGTATTAATCCAGTCGAGATTAAAGTTATTTTATCAAACGTAACAGACAACAAAGCAGTAAAGTAAATTATTATTATTAGATGGGTTTTAATGTGGACCGCGTGTTTACACTGGTCCACGATTCCGTTTTTTCGGGTGAAATCTGCTTGTGATTTTGGTACACTTTGCAAAAAGTTGATTCACGGTTCATGACTAATATTTCACATTAAAAGCACCATGAATAATGACCATTTTTTCTAATACTACTGCTATTCTCTGTGTGTGGGATATGAAGATTTCTGTAAAATGCTTCAATGTGTATTACAGTAATTGTGCAGATCTTCTAGAACGTCAATTTTTGTCTCATTTATTCCCCGTGGGGGGAAATACTTTGAAAATCAATAAACATATTGAACTAAAAGGGCCGATTAGTCACGCAGCGAGACAAGAGCTTATTAGCATTGATCATTGGTTGGTTTACAGCATTTTTTCTAATCAGAAGCATATCTAATTGCAAATAGTTTATGGTACCAAGGGTTCAGGATCTGGCACTGCAGCGGGAAGGGTTCCGGCGGTTCTGTACCGTGCCGGTCACGTGTGCCGCATGTTTGTCATGTAAACGCGTGAAACGACTGGCCACCCCTCGCCCTACCTGCTCGGCCTCTATCCCGTTTATATAGCCAGCCCCGGGGAGGAGGGGCTGCAGGAGCCGAACAGCCGATTCGGACCGAATCTATTACATCACCGGACGTTTCAATACATTTTTCAATACACGACTGAGCGTCTTCTATGGAATGTCGAAGTTATCGAGGCCATGGCCGTAAAAAAAACTAACTTTTCCGGTGGCTGCCCGCCTTCATGCGGCCTGATCTTTAGAGGACCTTCTCAGGACTGGAACGCGTGTAGCTAAGAGCCCGAAGGTGACGGTGAAAGACGTGCAGGCGAATAAGAATTAGGAAAATGTGGTTTTCTTTGGCGGTATCGCGCTGCACAGATGCACCGATTTAAAACCAGTATAAACCCAGAGGGACATGTACACAGTCATTATTTCAGTTCTTTGCTTTAGAGGACTAATATATATTTGTCATTCATGTCATTCATTCATTTTGTCATATGGGGTGGTAGTAGCCTAGCGGGTAACACACTCGCCTATGAACCAGAAGACCCAGGTTCAAATCCTACTTACTACCATCATGTCCATTAGCAAGACAGGGGGGACTCTCCAGGGGGGGACTGTCCCTGTAACTACTGATTGTAAGGCGCTCTGGATGGCGCTCTGGGGGAAGTGGTGGCCTAGCGGTTAAGGAAGCGGCCCCGTAATCAGAAGGTTGCCGGTTCGAATCCCGATCCGCCAAGGTGCCACTGAGCAAAGCACCGTCCCCACACGCTGTCATCTGGTAAATGCTGTAAATGTAAATGTAATCCAATACAAATGCTTTGTATTGGTTGTCAAATCCAAAAGTTTCCATGATCAGATGATCAAAATTCTACGTTTTACATTTCAAATTAGTTTTTGTGATTTTTTTTCTTCTTCTTCAGTTCTACATGATCACTATGGCCAAATGAAATCAGTGTTATTTTTTCCTAAATTTTTTTTTTTTTTTCCGTTTTAATTCTTCTGAAGTCCATGCGTTCCATTGCGTTGGTGTCCGAAAGCTGCTCTGCATCGCGCAAATCATCAGGCGCTAGAACGTGATTGTATTTCTGTGAACTGCAGTACAGTGCATGATATCAGTCCATGACATAATATTTCATCATATCATGGGGATCTCTGGCTCCAACCCCAAATAAGCGGGTTCCACAGATGCAGAGAATACATAAAAATGATCAATATGATCATCGAATGATCATGATGACGTTCTGCTCAGACGGAGGCCGTCGGGGTCAACGCACATGACCTCGTGTCCCATTGGCCGCCTTCCTTTCTTGGCAGTAAGGGACTGGGGGAACGTGAGAAGGCTGCGGGGAAGGCGGCCAGAGGTGCGCCGGTCCCCGGAGACGCTCCCACGCCGTGGCCCCGTGACAGCGCGGCCATGTGTTTTCATTATCATCACTTTTCCCGCACTGTTCTTCTGCGGTGGACCTTTCCACCAACCAGGTATCAATCGGATGTCCCCGCTAGTGGACGGTCACTAGAATAATGCGTCAGTTGGCGGTTAGGACCTGAACCAATCCTAAAATCACGACGAGGTGTAAAGCCCCGTCCTTATGCCTGGACACAGGACGATAGTGTCAATTTTGGACGTGACGGAGAACCGTGCTGGGTTCAGTCGGAGATTAGGGCCCCGCGAGCTCCCGGGGATTTCTCGCCGCGGCCACAATGGCGGCCTGTTCAGGGCCGGCGGATCAAAGGCATCCGGGCGGGCGGTGGACGCAGCGGCCCTGAATAAAGCCAGTCACCGCGGCCCCCCTCGGGGGGACAGCCACACACACGCCAAAAAGGGACCGGAGCTCCCCCGAGGCCCCAGGGCATTGTTACGGAACCCCGAAGTCCAGTTCTCGGACAGGAATGCCTCTGACGGGAAGCGGAGGCGGGCGGGCGGGCTCTGCGGGGACTAGACCACGCCCACAGTCTCAGAATAGCGAAGGAGACGCAGGTGCGGCGCACCGCAGACGCGATCTTGTACTCGCGTTTCGTTATTAAAACAGTTTCACGTGCGTGAAGTGTGCAACGCGCTCGCAGCACGGTGACGCCGACGTGTGTCCTCTGCATTTAAACTGTCCCCCTTGGCGAGGCGTGTGCAGTGTGTGGGGACCTCGGATTGGCTTCCCCGCCCGCTTGGCCACCACTGCCGATAACACAACTTAAACTAATGAGAGGAAAATAAATATTAATCTATAGTGCGTGTGTGTGTGTGTGTGTGTGTGTATTCGGCCCATGGTTTGGTTGTTGTCAGGCTGAAGTATCGTCTTGTATAGAGACGTGACGGAGCGGCTGTGTTCTGTTTCCATGGTTACAGCAGAGCAACTGAATGACACCTGTTACTCGGAGAGGCGGCCGCGCACACGACCTCCACACAGGGGCATTATGGGACTTTCCGTTGGTGTCGGTCAAGCCCAGGGACCCTTTTCATGTCCTCATCTTGTCATTACGCCCCGTCCTTCATTACAGAATCACGAATCTGCAAACGAGCGCCTGCGCACGTCTTCTTCTTCTTCTTCTTCTTCTTCCGAATCATAATACAATCCGGCGTTCAATCCAGAAGCTGTAGAAGAATGAAAAGATCCGCCAGTTACGATTCAGAACTGTGATTATTGCCATTTATTGGCCAAGTATGTGAGCGAGCACGTACAAGGAATTTTATTACAACAGTAGATCAATTGAATATATTCATATATTGTGGTATATAACATCAACATAAAGCATAATCAGATAAAACAATATCTGGCCAATCCTACTGAAAGTGGACTTCCTGTCATGCCGATAAGGCCGTGAAATTGCAGGTATTTGTATGATGCAAGTTATCTATAAACAATTTTTGGATTTTCTGTATTCAGCAGTAGAGTTTATATTCAAAATATTGTCAGCGCATATTTAGTGAAAGTGATTGTGAAACACTGCAGCACAGCACACGGTGAAACGTGTCCTCTGTATTTAACCGTCACCCTTGGTGAGCAGTGGGCACCATGACAGGCGCCCGGGGAGCCGTGGCGAGATGTTGGCTGATGGCGGCTTCCTGTCTCCCGCAGGTGTGCTGAACATGAGTGCCGTGGGGGAGAGCGGCCTTGACCCGGCCGCCCCGGAGTCCCGCAAGCGCAAAAGCTCGCCATGCGACACATCCCGCCAGAGGTACGTACTACACACCTTTTAATATTCCAACCGGGTTTTAATTGATTCGCTTCTGATGAGTATCAGACTTTTTTTTTTTTTTTCCACTTGACCCACGACCTCACAGACCGAAACGATTCCGTTGGTGGCAATGTGGCACAATTTTTATGCAGGTCTGGGACAGTTTTTTTTTTTTTTTTGCAAGTGACATGCATGCTTTTCCTTGTTTTTAAGGCGTGACGTGAAGGCTCTTCCAGGTCAGAATTCCAGAGCGGGAATTTGTCTAGTCCAGTGTGGGTCGCGTTAGTCTGCTGTTCCAGTCCGGGTCTGAAACATACGCCTCCAGTCAGATGAAAGGTCCAGTTTCAGGTCCTACTACGTGAACGTTGCTTTTTAATACATATATTCAGTATATAGACGTTTGTAAATTTGATTAGGACACTACAGATGGTACGCAATACTATCTTCAATACTACAGGCGCTCAGCACAAGGGCTGCCAGTGGGCTTGTGGGTAAAATAAGAGGCTGTGGCCTTCATGAATAAAAGAGTGGCGGATGGCCGGAGTGTGAGGTGGTATTACGTGTCTGCAGCCCCTGTCTGAGAAGAGTTGTACTCTGTGTGGTGCATGATGGGAAAATGAAGTCGCTCCTCTTCCTCGATGTTATGTGGTGAAGGACCTTATATTACCAGAGTGTGTGTGTGTGTGTGTGTGTGTGTGTGTGTGTGTGTGTCCCACTCTAGGCCTCTGCAGGCTGATGTAACTGACCTGCTCGCTGCCGGTTTCTACGGCAACCCCACGCAGCGCCTGAGCACTGCGGCGATAGTTTACTTTCAAAACTCACAAATAGACTTCTTCATTCAGCAACAAACGGAACAAGATTCACAAATGTCATTTATCACTTACAAATAAATGTAACACCGTTCACAAATGCACTTCTCAATTTTACATGAGGCACAAATAATAAAAACCCATAAACAAGATTCCACTCGGGACCGGAGACACGGTCTAAAATGCAGCAGGACACGGGAAGCTGCAACTTACCAGGCTTCGCCACGACTCCTGCTGCATGTTTACCCGCCGGTTCCTTTGTAAACGCGGGTTTGCCGCTTTGTGAATAAAACGTAACCGCGCTGACATTTGTGCATCACATACATTTTTTATTGAGTCGAGAAATGCATGGCCGGGCGGTTAAGGAAGCGGCCCCGTAATCAGAAGTTTGCCGGTTCAAATCCCAATCCGCCAAGGTGCCACTGAGGTGCCACTGAGCAAAGCACCGTCCCCACACACTGCTCCCCGGGCGCCTGTCATGGTGCCCACTGCTCACTCAGGGTGATGGTTAAATGCAGAGGACAAATTTCACTGTGTGCACCGTGTGCTCTACTGCTGTGTATCACATGTGACAATCACTTCACTTTGACTTTGATCTGTGAATGCCGTTTCGTTTATTTTTTAGGTCCTAAATTATATTTCTGAATCTTGTTATATTTGTTGCTGAATCAAGAAATATGTTTGTGAGGTGGTGTGATGGTTCAGTATCAAAATTCACAAATAAGTATCTCCATAGAGCGCCGCCTGGGCAACGGAGTGACCTACTTTTACTGCGCGTACACACACACACACACACACACGTATATTAGCAACTCTGCTAAACCCGCACGCACGTGCAGCGGGGCGCCCGCGACCGTTCTCACGGCAACACGCCGGCGTTCTGAAGACGCAGCCACGCGACAAATATCACGACGCGGACCCTAACTCAGGGGGTCCCTGTTTCTACACACGCCCCTCAGATGCGCAGTGTTCACAGCGTAACGTGGCGAGGAGAGCGCTCGCTTGGCAGAATGTGTGTGCGCGGTTTGGCGCGGCCGCCGCTCAGGCCCACCCACCAAGTGGCCCCGGGAGTTCAGATCGCCCTCCGAGGTCATGAGGCGGCCGTGAAAGAGACTCCGCCCCCACCCCCATCCACCCCAACCGCGGCCCCCTGTCAGCCTCTCAACTTCTGCCTACCTAGAGGATCATGGGAGCGTCCCTGTCAGGTGACACCCGCTGCGCTGCAATAACAAGCGAAGCCGAAAGAGCCTGTCGCCACGTCGGAACCCCGCCTGGGCTCTGCGCGTAGAACTAGACCCTCACCAGCCCGGTCCTCAACATTCCACTTCAGACAGACGTGACTCGCTTACTTTATTTATAGCACGTCTTTACAGAATATGAGGAAGTTTACTACAGTTAAATATAAAAATCGTAAAAATGTTAAATATTCTATATTTTGTAGATCTTTGAAAAAAGAGGCGATTTTCCCTGTGGTTTCCCAGCACTCTGTAAGTTGCGTTCACCAAATGCACAGCGTGTATATCTTCAGGAGTTCTGGAAATGAGAGACAGGAACAGGAAGTGTAATTATTTCTGACTCTATAAAGACTCTCATGATGTTTTCATAAAGAAACCTTAAAAGGGGAGGAGCCTGTAGGCATGATTGACAGCTCTCGTACGCCCTACTTCCTCATTCTGGACTGTCTAGCCCCCCTCCTGTCAACACGTCACACATGTGCTCCCTTCCTCCTAAACGTGACCACGCCCGCACTTTAATTCCACCTTCTCGCTCTCTTTACCTAAACGCTGGTTTCATGGAGAGTCGAAATGAGGACCAGATTCTGGGGGTCTAACCTGTGACGTCCACTGTGAAATCTTTTCTTGGGTGTTGCCTGGGTGGTCTGACCTCATCGTGCTTGATGGATGGATTCCAGAGAATTCTTAATGATCATCGGCGGAATCATAATCTTTCATATGCTGGCAATCGTGCGATTCCGAGCCTTTCGCATTCTGTTTTATTAATATTCATTTAACGCTGGCCAATGTGGAGTGTGGTTTTGGGGGTGTGTTTGGGGGTCATCGTCGCGCTGGCAGAACCTCCCGGCAGCCTGGGCCAGCTTGTTTTGGCCAGAATCGCCCGCGGCTTGGAGCTCATGGTGACACTGATCCTGATGAGGGCCCCGGGGCCCGTGGGATCAAACTCCAGCCCCCGCGGTGGCGGCTTGGATTCGGCCGGAGCGCAACATCCGCATGTTAAAAAGCAGAATTTGACCGCAAATCGCTGTCCGCAAATGTAACGCAAGTCAGTGTTTTAATTAGCTCCCGTCCATCCTTATTTACCTATTCCACGTTCTGAGATCTACACGCATTCATATTTCATATTTTGTGATGTTAGCGGTCTACACTTACGTTTTTTTTAACCCCCCCATTAAACGCTCCGGGTTTACATTCGGAATGTGTCGTCCTTCACCAGCCTTCTATCGAGGATGTATGAAGAGCGGCAGCTCGACCGCGGTCGTGTAATCGCCGTTGTATGTATGGCCGGTTTGGGGTTAAAGGTCAGGTTGGAGGTTGGGCGAATAAGTCAGCGTTTGTTGACACGGCCTAGTCGTTCGCTAAAACGCCGGTTTCGTATGAGCGCGGCACAGAACCGGGTAGAAATTGTCCCACTGTCATATAGACGAGAACTTTACCTTTTCTCCCACCTGCCCTCTGGAAGACGCCTCAGGCAGTCGACCATGCACCCCCCCCAAATTCTGTGCCATATTCTCTTACGTGACTGTGCGATATCATTTCTGTACACAAACAATTTTCTGACACAGGTTTGAATTCTATAACCCCTTTAAATGCCCTTTTCTGCTCAGAAATTTTATATTGGGCTTTTTTATATTCTGGAGGTCATGGTGGAAATTCTGCTTTTTGGTCCGGGAAAGTCATGTAAAAATCGGAATTTTAAGTCTGGCTTAGTTTGGGAACCCTCTATTCAGGTTCCTGACATTTGCAGGTTTGAATTCTATAACCCCTTTAAATGCCCTTTTCTGCTCGGAAATTTTATATTGGGCTTTTTTATATTCTGGAGGTCATGGTGGAAATTCTGCTTTTTGGTCCGGGAAAGTCATGTAAAAATCGGAATTTTAAGTCTGGCTTAGTTTGGGAACCCTCTATTCAGGTTCCTGACATTTGCAGGTTTGAATTCTATAACCCCTTTAAATGCCCTTTTCTGCTCAGAAATGTTATATTTGGCTTTTTTATACTGGAGGTCATGGAAATTCTGCTTTTTGGTCCGGGAAAGTCATGGAAAAGTCAGAATTTTAAGTCTGGCTTAGTTTGGGAGCCCTTCCTGACATTTTCACAGACTTTACCGTGCATGTTTATAAGGCTTTGACTGCTGTATTGTATTTAGGTTTGACCTCTTCTTTTCTGTATATTTAAAAGTCTTTATTTCTACTCTTCTGTATAATGGTTGCAGTGTGGAGAAGCGGCGGCGGGAGCTGGAGTGTCGCTACATCGACGAGCTGGCGGAGCAGCTGGCGGCCAACATGGGCGAACTCTCCAGCCTGAGCGTGAAGCCGGACAAGTGCCACGTGCTGAGGAGCACGGTGGAGCAGATCCAGCTGCTGAAACGCCGCGAGCAGGGTGAGGCCTCCATCATCAACCTTTTATTAGCGACTTAAATTCACAGTACGGAATATAGTACAGAATAGTCGATGTAGATACAGAAACGTGCCGAGTCTCACCCCCAGCGGCTCTTTCTTGTAATCAGTAACGGGTCAGTGCTGTAGATAAACGCCATAAAGTCATCAAGTCTTGCACTATTGTGTGTGTGTGTTTGTGTAAGAAAGGGAGAAAGACGCTTGGACACACGTTGCCTCTCCTTGATAAGCTTGTGTAGATATTTGAAGTTGACCCTTTGATCTCCGGTCTGCTCTTCTCCAGCGCGTTGTTTTTCATCAGCGATCGTTCATCAATTATACGGTCCTGAATGCTAAAAGTTAACGTGACGTATCACTGCTTGCCGAGGAGTCGTGTTTATCTGATATAACAGACCTCCAAATGCGGACTGGGTCCCTGCTCCAGATATCTGTGTGGGCGTGGCTGCTGGTTTACTGTATCACAGCCACCGCCCGGCAAATCCCTCCGTCCTGAGCATGGGAATTTTTAGCATTATGGAATAACAGTTCTCACTCCTTTTACATGCACGCATTTGCAGAGCATCAAGTGAACCATGTTGGAAATAAACTTGCAACTCAGTCCATTTTTTGCATTTTTTTTTGTATTTTTTTTTTATGGATGAAAACCCGTCCCTTCTGATTTTAAGATCAGATGATTGCTTGTGCTTAGTTTGCCGGATGATGACGCTGATTTTCTGGACCCACGGTTTCAAAAGTTGCATTTGAGCACGCTGAATAATATTAGTTGATATTTTGGTTCTGATATTTATTGCCATTTACAAAATATTCAGGAACATTGTTTTAATAAAAATAAATTAAAGGCTAACATCGGATGGAAAAGGTTTCCCTCCGTAGGTGGATCTGCCCTCTGCGGTGTGTGAAGTGGGCAGAATCAGCTGCGTATTCAGGTCCGGGGGTTTAACCCCCCGCGGCGGGCCCTCACTCCACTTCCATGTGTTCACCTCCGCTCACAATCCACCTAACAAACGGACGGGTCAGATTTGGTGGAGGTCGGGCCTTCAAACGTGTGGGCGGGGCTAGATAACCCTCAAGTCCACGTGAGCTTCCAGCGTGTAAATTCTCTTATCGGCGCTAATGTTAACGTGTCCCAAGGTGAATTGGCGCTGCGGTTTAAGCGCATGAATAATACTCGCTGTAGTGTCGAGTTTAAGTGTGCATGTACATTTAGCGTGATGGTGAGCGCTTCCGTTTCCAAAATGCCAGTTAGATCTGGGCCACCTTCTCAAAGTTTTTCCTCCTCGTGTCTTCGAAAAGTTTCACTTTTTTTTAACATGGCGTTCAACGCTGGGCAAAAAAAAAAAAAAAAGTCAGAATGCAGCAGGGTGGCTCCTGGTGGATCGGCCTCGGGAACCCCCACAAGGCCTCCGTATCAACAGGTCCAGCACCTCCGGACCAGAGAGGAAGTTTAAACCTGAGGAATTAAACCTATTCTGTACGGATAGAGCAGTGCTGGGAAATATGGCAAAAAAAAATGTATCACAGTAAAAGTGCTCAGTACTTGAACTATTGTTTTATTTTATTTTTTCAATCAATTTTTATCACAATTTTTGCCAGACCGAAACCAAAGACCCCAGAGATAATGAACAGTTTATTAAAATATAAAATCATGACTGTTACTATCTTCTTCTGCTTCATTTTGCAGTTATTTTCACATACATTTGTTTTTGGAATATTTATTTCAATTATCACGCGTAAAGTTGGGATATCTGGCAGCCACGCGCCTCCATTTAAAAGTAATGCAAATATGCACAAAATATGCTTGTTTTTGCCTATTTTATTGTGATTAATTTCGGCCAGCTCTAGCACAGCGCAGCGGTTATCGTCGACCTAAATGAAGGGGCGGGTCCACACCAGTCCATTGACTCCGCCCCATGGACCATCGCTAGACGGGAAACGGAACGGAGCTACAATGTGCCAACACGCTGGGTTAGCCCAGCGAATTGAATTCGGCGTGTAGGTGTGTGTGTGTGTGTGTGTGTGTGTGTGTGTGCGTGTCAGTCAGGACTCGGGCCTCTTCTCTGTTTTTGTTTCGCGAGTGCGGCCCCCGGGAGGGGTCCGTGGGGCGTGTGAGAGAGCAGCCAATGGCTGTGCTCCCTGCCCCCTGACCTTGTGCTGGAGGGCCTCTCGGGCAAGGCGTCCCATCCGTCCCCGGATCTAACACGCGCGTACACGCGGGCTGCCGTACTGTTCTATACTAGCCGGTCCCGTATCAAGCGCGCGTGTTTCACTTTTTTTTTATGTACAAACGCAACATCTGTAGTTTAAATGAGAGCTACGCCGGTAACAGGTGGCCTTCTGGAAACCGGACACGCTCTTTACGTCCGAGCTACCATGCGCTCGTGTCACTTCCATTCCCGTGAGAGGCCCATCAAAAGCATTTTTAGCATAGCGTGGCCTGCGCCCAGCAGCTACCACGCAGATCTTCAGAAGCGACCATGAACCTGCTATGCGTCTGTTTACCGACGTGTGTGATACTATTTAAAGTGTTACGGAATAAAATTGTCAGAGTGAGGAGGGGTAAATCGGGGCTAGTTTCAACTCCCGACATGTCACGGGACCACCGGCCCACGGTGATCGGGTATCTCCGGCCTGTCATGGCTGGCACGTGGGCTGGCAGCAGGTCAGGGCGATGGCCAGTAGGAAAGACTGGGGATTGATTGTTCGGTACGCCCCCGCAGACATTTACCGCATTTACCAGACGCCCGTATCCAGAGCGACTTACAATCACTAGTTACAGGGACAGCCTGTAAATGCACGCAACGCAACAGATCAATTATCCGCGCAAATCCGCCTCATCTGGCAACGGCGCTTCATGAACGCACATTGGTGTCACTGATGTTTATCGTTGTGCTCATTTTTTGCTGGATACAAATCATTTTAGCCTAGATAAGCCTATATTTGAGTTGCAGAATTAGCCCACTGAATATGTAGATTCGTGTAATAAAAATTCAGAGGATCATGCAGAGAAATACATTTCTGCCTCCAGAAGGAACCGAAAAGGGGCTGAAGACCATGCCCAGACCATGAATGTAAACATATCTTTTAGTTTAAGAAGTTTAAAAGCTTTATTGATGTATTGATGTCCTTGCAGAAAAGGCAGCTCTGATGTCACCTGACAACGAGGTGCAGAAAAGCGACATATCATCCAGCAGCCATGACCTGGTGGAGAAGGAGGCCCTGGGTCCTCTGCTCCTGGAGGTAGGTGAAGGTGTTATTAGAAGGACTCCTTTTACACCGAGGTTCTGCCTCTCTGTGGTTGGCATGCGTGCCACGTTAATTCCTGCTCCTTTTCTTATGGATATTCCGGATCGTGCTTTTGTTGCGGCCTCTCTTCCTCCGGACAGATGGGTTTCACGTGTTTGGGTTTTCTTTCTTTCCACCCTCCATTCTTTTCGAGCCCGACTGAAACCCTTTTATTCCCGTTTCCAGGCGTTGGACGGCTTTTTCTTTGTGGTGAACCGTGAGGGCCGGATCGTTTTCGTCTCGGAGAATGTGACCGGTTACCTTGGTTACACCCAGGAGGAGCTCATGGGCTCCAGCGTCTACAGCATCCTCCATGTGGGCGACCACAACGAGTTTGTGCGCAACCTGCTGCCCAAGAGCCTGGGTGAGTTCGGTCGAGCCTGTTTATCGTCGGCATGGGTCCGAACCGGCTCTCACCTCCCGCGCCTGCGTGTGCTTGTAGTAAACGGGGTGCCGTGGCCGCAGGAACCCGGCCGGAGGAACAGCCACACCTTCAACTGCCGCCTGCTGAAGAGGCCGCCGGACGAGGTGGACTCGGAGAACCAGGAAGCGCGGCAGCAGTACGAGGCCATGCACTGCTTCACCGTGTCCCAGCCCAGAGCCGTGCAGGAGGAAGGAGAAGGTCAGGAGAGACGATCGCCCAGAAAACCCGACTGCGTTCGCTCCGCTCTCACCTGACACCACGAATGCTGGAAAAACGTCCATGGCCGTGGAACACATTTAAAGCCGCTTTTTTAAAGCCGAACGTGGCATGCACGGTCAAAATTAAACAAATTTCAACTTTCACAAGGCACTACGCATCTCAGAACCCGCTACCAGAACGGCACTGTTCTCAGATCAGTCACTGAAAATCACCAAGCGACGTCGTTGCGGTATAACGGTATATATACGGGGTTACGTTCTGCGCTGCATCGATGCAGAATCATCCACGTCTGCATCGCGGTGCATTGATTATACATTTTAATGCCAACACCCCTACAGTTGATGCATAGTAGTACTAAACAACTGAAAGTCAGTTCACGCCGACCATCTGGAGATTAGTCACACATGTGAGTTCACACGCCTGCGCATTTTCTGCTGGGTCAGATCTCATATTCATACTCGCCAACAGTCGTGTGGCCATTTCCTGTTTTGTGCATCGGTCACACTTTAAAACATTGGTGCACAACCCAACAAGTCTTTGGGGCAAATGCACCGTTTGGGAATTTTGGGTGGTTTCCCATTGGATGGTGAACCTTCTCCACACCCCAACGTGCAGATTATCAGTGCTTCAACTCAGTTTGGGTCAAGTTACTGAGTGTGTTAGAAATGTGTGTATTTACTGAAGAACTGGACTGGAAACCAGTGGCAGCTGGTCTTTACTTCCAAACTCGTCGTATGTATGTAAGGAGGAGGTCGGGACAGAGCCACGACATTAAGGTTCTTGTCCACTTGTTGAAAGTACCATCAGACTCTCCACCATGCAGGACCAAATATTGGCTTGAAAGCTGGTTAGAAATTCTCTTGCATGCAAATGCAGAGCATAATTTTCATATTGGTATATAAAGATATATAAAGGTATATAATGTGAAAATAACATCACCTGCACAGCGAGTAACATTTTCAATACAAGTTCCACTGCCACCTGCTGGTCTGCCTGGCATATAACAGGATTTTGTGGGGGAGGAGTATTAAAAACCTGTCTTGCTAACCTTTAACCTTCATCTGCAACAGACCTGCAGAGCTGCCTCATCTGTATCGCCTGCCGGATACCCCGCCCACAGCAGCTGACTGTCAGCACAGAGTCCTTCATTACCAAGCAGGACCCGACAGGTAGCCCCTCGTAATGCCTGTTTCAACACACACACACACACACACACACACACACACACACACACACACACCACTGTGGGACAGGAAACACAGTCACAAGGAGAGGGATTAGATCGGTTTCGCGTTCCACCAGTCCCTGCACACCTCGAGAAACAAACGGCCCAGTGTGCTTCAGCGTTGCCCAACTGTAGCTAAAGCTGCAGGACTCTGCGGTTGTTCCCAGTCATACAAGGATACTGCAACTCCAAATCGCTAAACTCCCCATCCGTCTGTCTGTGTGCCCCACAGGGAAGATCATCTCCATCGAGACCAGTGCTCTGAGGGCCACGGGCCGACCCGGCTGGGAGGACCTGGTCAGGAAGTGCATATTCGCCTTCTTCCAGCCCCAAGGCAAGGATCCCTCCCACGCCAAGAAGCTGCTTCACGAGGGTAAGCGCACATACAGAGTCCAACCCAGCAAGCAGAGCTTTTTATAAGCCCGCCTTTCTTTGCACACGCTACGTGTGCAGAGGCTAGCCTCCGTTTCACCTCAGCATCCGATTTTGCATCTCTCACGATAATTAAAACGCATCACCTGACACCAAGCCAGAACTCGACCCGAAGAAATTCTAAAAACGATCCAGAACTCGACCCAAACCTGACGGAAATTATAGAAATCAACCTTAACTTGACCCGAGCCCCGACTGAAATTATAAAAATTGAGCCAGAACTCGACCCAAAACTGACGGAATTGATAGAAATCAACCTTAACTTGACCCGAGCCCGACTGAAATGATAAAAATAAGACAGAACTCGACCTGAGCCCGACTGAAATGATAAAAATTGAGCCAGAACTCAACCCAAACCTGACGGAAATTATAGAAATAAGCCGTAACTTCACCCGCGCCTGACTGAAATTCTAAAAACGATTCAGAACTCGCCCCCGAGCCCGACTCAAATGATAAAAGTAGAGCCAGAATTCGACCCAAATCTGATGGAAATGATAGAAATAAACCTTAACGTTACCCGAGCCCCGACTGAAATGATAAAAATTGAGCCAGAACTCGACCCAAAACTGACGGAATTGATAGAAATCAACCTTAACTTGACCCGAGCCTGACTGAAATGATAAAAGTAGAGCCAGAACTCGACCCAAGCCCGACTGAAATGATAAAAGTAGAGCCAGAACTCGACCCAAGCCCGACTGAAATGATAAAAATTGAGCCAGAACTCAACCCAAACCTGACGGAATTGATAGAAATCAACCTTAACTTGACCCGAGCCCGACTGAAATGATAAAAGTAGAGCCAGAACTCGACCCAAAACTGACGGAATTGATAGAAATCAACCTTAACTTGACCCGAGCCCGACTGAAATGATAAAAATAAGACAGAACTCGACCTGAGCTCGACTGAAATGATAAAAGTAGAGCCAGAACTCGACCCAAGCCCGACTGAAATGATAAAAATTGAGCCAGAACTCAACCCAAACCTGACGGAAATTATAGAAATAAGCCGCTGCCCCTGTTGCTGAGGAAGTTCACATCACAGTAATGTGTGTGTGTGTGTGTGTGTGTGTATGTGTATGTGTGTTTGTGTGGTGTGTGTTTGCAGTGATGACCCACGGCACGGCCATCAGTCCTCTCTACCGTTTCACTCTGAGTGACGGGACGCCTCTCAGCGCCCAGACACGCTGCAAATTCTGCTGCCCCCCCAACCCCGACGTACAGCCCTTCATCATGGGAATTCACACTATCGACAGGTGGGGCTCTTAATGTACAACACACACTTCACACAGGTACAGTGTTCTGATGCCATTCTGCTGAATTCACTTCAGCACTGCCAAAAAGTGAATTTTATCATATGTCATAACATACTACCAAATAATGTACATGCACAATATTTTCTATACAGTGAAAGTTTTAATTACTGATTTACATTTACAGCATTTACCAGACGCCCTTATCCAGAGCGACTTACAGTCAGTAGTTACAGGGACAGTCCCCCCCCTGGAGACACTCAGGGTTAAGTGTCTTGCTCAGGGACACAATGGTAGTAAGTGGGGTTTGAACCTGGGTCTTCTGGTTCATAGGCGAGTGTGTTACCACACCTACCAAATATTAATGAATGTTTCACAGCCATAGGGGGGCAATATGGATTATTCAGTGAATTAATAATCACATTTATATCCATGTTTTGTTCCAAAAGTAAATATTTGATAATAAAACTTGTCTTGTTTGTAATGACTAAACAGGACTAATGTGGGCTGATAATTAGAATAATTTGAGTACTGATTGACCGCTCTAGTCTTTATAATAAAGCATTAATGTGAAATATTGTTCAGTAAAGCTGCACTACACACACACACACACACACACACACACTTTAAAGCACAGCTTAGTATAGCTTTTAAAGACCCTCTTTCAGCTCTACACTGTTACTAGGCTGCCAGGAACCTTTGTTTGAACGGCGCTAAAGTCACACTAACTTTTCCATTTCAAAGTAAAGTGACGTACCTCCCTCCTTCCCTCCTGCAGGGAACACAACACTGCTAGCTCTCAGGAAAACACTACCCCCAGCCTTCCACTGACCCATGGGAGTCCGTCTCCCGCCAGCGAACATCTCAACAACGGCAGCGGCCCGGCCACGCCCAGCAGCCATCCCACGGGCTACCTGGCGCCCAGCCGCGTGGCCGCCCAGCATGCGGGCAGCCCCTCTCCTCTTGGAAGCCCCCTCACAGCCACCCCTACCTCCTTCATGTCTCCCAGACCCCCACGCGGGAGTCCCGTGCTGGGCAGCCCTCGAGTCCCAGCAGGGAACCCCTTCTCACCTCCTCCGTCGGCGGGCGCGGCCCTCCACTCGCCGGTGGGGCCGCTCCCGCGCCAGCAGTCTGGCGGCGACGGGGCCGCCGCCCCTCTGGGCTTCTCCCTGCCATCACCTCTGCCGCCGCGGCAGCCCCCCACCCCTGCCAGCTCCCCGGCGCGCCCGCCTCCCGCCAAGCCCCCGGAAGAGGCGCGGCTAGGAGGCGACGACTCCACCAAGCCGGCCCAGCATAAGATCAGCCAGCTGCTGGACGGAGGCGGCGACCATGAGGCTGCCCCGCCCACTCCTCAACAAGCCCAGTGTCCCGCCTCCCATAGCACTCTGACGGAACGACACAAGATCCTCCACCGGCTCCTGCAGGACAACAGCCCCGCGGAGCCGCCGGAGACCTGCAGGAAGGACCCGGACGTCAAGAAGGAGCCGCCGGCCAGTCCCAGCCTGACGCCGGCGCCCGGAAAGTTCTCCTCCAAGGAGCCCCAGGACCACCAGCTCCTGCGTTTCCTGCTGGACACGGATGAGAAGGACCTGGGGGAGTTGCCACCACCGGCCTCCCTCAGCCTTCAGACAGTGCGGGTGAAGGTGGAGAAGAAAGGCAGCAGGGACGGAGTCCCATGCAGAGTGGCCACGCCCACCACCCCGACCTCCACGCCCACTGGACCCAGTACGTCTCCTAGAGCCAACGAGAGACCCAGCAGCCTGGTAATACTCTTATACACACACACACACTCACACACACACACACACACACACACAGACTACATTACCTGTCAACTGTAAACTGGATTTATGAAACACCAAGACGGGCGTGGCCCTTGTTATTCCACATGACGAAAGGAGAACGAAACCTTTATATAAAATGAGGTCTGGCTCTCACTCACAAACAAACTGGTCATTTGTAAGCAGGTTTTACTCCGAGTCTTTACAACAAGTCTAACACTAACACACGCACATGCACACACACTCACACTCATTGTGTCTAGCACGTAACAATTCCTGACAAGTTTGGCCTTTTGTAACTCACAATCTATAGACATTTACATTTCCAGCATTTACCAGACGCCCTTAACCAGAGCGACTTACAGTCAGTAGTTACAGGGACAGTCCCCCCCCTGGAGACACTCAGGGTTAAGTGTCTTGCTCAGGGACATGATGGTAGTAGGTGGTATTTGAACCTGGGTCTTCTGGTTCACAGGGGAGTGTGTTATCCGCCAGGCTACTACCACCCATTGAAACCGAATGAGAATTGCTGGTGTCCTCTTGTAAGTCGCTTTGGATAAAAGTGTCTACCAAGTAAAGTAAAGTAAAGTAAAGTAAAGTACTCCTGTAAACCAGACCCCTGTGCCTGTGTTGAAAGGCGATGCCACGCTTTGATTTTGGCCAACCTTTTCCTGTGTGTGTGTGTGTGTGTGTGTGTGTGTGTGTGTGTGTGTGTGAAGCAGTTCCCCAGCGCTGATCTGGACACGCTGAACCAGCTGCTACCAGCTCTCAGGGGCGGCGTTGGGGACACGACCCCCGAGGAGCCGGGAGCGCCGCCGCCGCCTGCCGAGGACGACATTACCAGAGGAGTCAGCATCAAGAGGGAGTCTCCCGGAACGCCGGGCCGCGGTACACGTCCCCACTAGCCCCTCAAATCTGCCCCGTCGTATAATCGTTTGGCTGATAATGTAATTCATGTTTAGCGGTGTGACGTTTCACATTCATCCCGTATATTTCCAACATGACTTCACGTACAAGAATTAAGGTCTCGTTCACCCGCGCGGACGCTTTCATTTGCTGCAACGAGCAGAAAAACCGGCGTTCTTCACGCCGCGCTCACCTGGCGAGAAAAGCGGCTTGTTCAGACGTCCCTGAACGGCCAGTTTTTCTGCTCGTTGGAGCGAATCTATAGCCGCTTTCAGAATGAAGGCGCCATGTTCTGCCGTCACCGCGACGTTCGCGCTTCTTCCCGCAGGGCCCATCGCTGAGACTATGCGTGTTGTTCTAAACTCCCGGTGAGACGGCGTTGTCGTGTTGTAGATCTCTGTTCACTCGGAGACCAATCAGCGCGCAGCAGTCAAATTTCAACTTTGACCGCGGTGCGAGAACAAGACCGCCGAGTGGCCCTGTACTCCGGTCAGGACGCCACAGACAGCAACAACAACATTTATTTCTTATATAGCCCAAAATCACATACAGTATGTCTCAATGGGCTTTGACAGGCCCTACAGTTGACACCCCCCACACTTGATCCTTCTGCACACAAGGAAAAACTCCACACAAAAAAACTCTAGGAGAGAGAAAAAAGAGAGGAAGAAACGTTGGGAAGGAGTGATACAGAGAGGGACCCCCTTCCAGGGTAGAGTGAGCCTGCAAATGGTGTCAGTGCAGGGTTGGGGATGATATAATAATAAATCCTACAGTTGTAGGGTTGGAAAAGTCCAGAATGTAGTCCAGTGTCATGGTCTAGATTACGTGTCCATAATGATGCTACTGGTCCACTTGAAGATCCCTGAAGCTGTAGTTGTAACGGTGGTGGTGGCTGTGGTGACCCTCTGGGTTGTTTCATGGTATGTCCTTGTTTAGCAGTTGTCAGGAACCAGGATTTATTTGCTGGTCTCTTCACTGGGGTCTGCCAGTAGTCTGGACGCTTGATTCCGCGTCTCGGAGAAAACAGACAGAAGCAGGTCAGATGGTGGCATCGTACGACGATACTGAAATATGTGGTTATAGTGGTATATTGGGGCTACAGTGGCCCGGTACCCTAACTAGGACAGCCTAACTAGAGTGAATTTAACTTTGTCTAACAGGGGGACTCTGTGATAAACTGGACTTTATAATTGACACTGTGTCAAAATGAAGTGAAGTGAGGGTCTAGGACTTTAGCAAAAAAACAGAGAAAACAGATAGGTCAGCGCCGGGTAACTTTTATACCGCCGCCAGGTAGATGATCAATTATGTTCTGCACCACAAGGTGGCAGCGGTGGCCTAGCGGTTATTCAAATTCAAATTCAAATTTTATTTGTCACATACACAGTCGTACACGGTATGATGTGCAGTGAAATGCTTTCTGCAACTGCTACAGACCACAGTATTGCAAATGTTGCAAGTAAACAGTGAACCAATATGCAAATATTGCAAACATAACCAAGTATTACACTTTTACGTCTTTATCATAAAACATGTGTAACTGGTAGGGTGAAGGTGTGCAAATGAGTTACAGTTTTTTACAATGTTTAAGAAAGAAGAAAGAGCCATAAAAGAAAATAGCCCCGTAATTAGAAGGTTGCCGGTTCGAATCCCGACCCGCCAAGGTGCCACTGAGGTGCCACTGAGCAAAGCACCGTCCCCACACACTGCTCCCCGGGCGCCTGTCATGGCTGCCCACTGCTCACCAAGGGTGATGGTTAAATGCAGAGGACAAATTTCACCGTGTGCACCATGTGCTGTGCTGCTGTGTATCACAAGTGACAATCACTTCACTTTATCACCTCCATGTCTGCATCGCGATGCACCAGTTATAGGATTAATTTCAACACCCGTTGTAACTACTCTTCCTCTCTGCTGTTTCCACGTTACCTGGCCCTCTTGCAGCATTCAGCGACGCTTCCGGCCTCCACAGTCAGTCTCCCTTTGACTTCTGCAGTCCATCCACTCCCACGCACGCCCCGGTGCAGGCCGCGGTGGCCGGGCCGAGCCAGGGGCAAACCGACCCCTTCCAGCCGCCCAAAGAGCGCAGCAGTCCATTCCCAGATGCCGGGACTTTAAACACCTTTAGCACCGACAGCGGTGAGTGGCACCGTAGAGGCGCGTGGTAAATTCAGAATGTGGGCGTAACGGAAAGTGTATTTTATAATCGTTATTAATGGGCTGGTAGTAGCCTAGTGGGTATCACACTCGCCTATGAACCAGAAGACCCAGGTTCAAACCCCACTTACTACCTTCGTGTCTCCATGCGGGACTGTCCCTGTAACTACTGACTGTAAGGATGGTGGTAACCTAGTGGGTAACACACTCTCCTATGAACCAGAAGACCCAGGTTTGAACCCCACTTACTACCATCATGTCCCCGAGCAAGACACTTAACCCTGAGTGTCTCCAGGGGGGGACTGTCCCTGTAACTACTGACTGTAAGTCGCTCTGGATACGGGCATCTGGTAAACGCTGTAATATAACCTGATATAACGTGGCCCACATGCTCGGTTGTTCCCTCCAGGCCTGGCTAAGATGGAGCTGCCGGACACGTTCCCCGCGGCGGCCCTGAGCGACGCCCTGGGCTTCGACAGCAGCCTGGTGTCCCAGACGCCGGTCGCGCTGCCGTCACCTCAGGAGTGAGTCCACCACACACTACAGTTTACACACGTGCATTCAGAATTTAGGGAAGGCTGGGGTGTAGATTGGCGTTTCACACACGCTTTCCACGCCCTCTGACCTGGCACAGGTCGTCTGTGCAATGCCCGCTGGAGGAGATGCTGTGCCCACCCACCACCCCAGAAGGCCGGAATGATGAGAAGGCCCTGCTGGAGCAGCTGGTGTCTTTACTGAGTGGCACAGATGAGAGCGAGTTGGCTGAGCTGGACCGGGCACTTGGCATCGACAAGTTGGTGCAGGTGAGCATCGGCGCCAGGCGCTTTGGTACGAGTTGGGTTCTGCGGATCTGAGGACCTCTTAACGTCTCCGTCCTCCTCTGCAGGGCGGCTGCCTGGATCCCATGGTCCAGAGGTTCCCCACCCAGCTTCCACCCATACCTACCATGCCCATGGAGGCCAAGCTGCCCAGCTACCCTTCCCAGTTTCCCTCCGCCCCACCCCAGTTCCCCACAGACATGGGTGGTGGGACGCAGGGTGTGGGTTTTGCAGCTCCTCCTCGGGGGGCAGCCTTCCCTGGGAATATGGGAATGCAGATGAGACCCGGGGCACCACGGGCATCGGGTATACCCAACCAGCTCCGACTTCCGCCCAACCAGCTGAGGCTGCAGCTCCAGCAGCGAGTCCAGGGACCCCAGCAGGTAAAGCGGGCGGGACCCTGCGCTTCTTCATCACTCGTATTATTTACACAAATTACATGGACCCCTGTGTGCCTGGCAGCTCCAAAACAGACTGGCAGCCATGGGGCAGTTCCCACAGGGGGCGCACGCTGCACTGGGGATGCGTCAGGCGGGCATCCAGCAGCCACAGATGCCCTCACAGGTGAGAAACCCGGCCTGGATGGGCAGGAACATGAATCATTTTACATTAATCTTTAAATCATTCTTATCCTGATGTTATTAGATGGTCTATAAAATGGGATCAGATTTGCATATTTAAATACATATTTTGTACACTAAATTCTTCAGTCTGGAGACACATTACCATATTGAACTTTACAGAATGTTGAGGGTTTTTCACACGTTTTAGCTGTGATGTGAGCACAATGTTAATTCCGAGTTCACTGTTAAAACCTGTTTACTTATTTACTTATTAGCTCCGTGGCAAATTCAGGTCATGTTTTAAACATGCTCTTCCATAACTGTGCATGTGTCTTGGGGTGTCTATATCAACCAGCGCGTGCTGCACACCTAGAGGTCAAGATTTCCATTAGACGTGTGTTTGTAGTTGATGTTGTTCCTTGTTCCTCGTTCGCAGCCTCCACTCAATGCTCAGATGCTGGCCCAGCGTCAGAGAGAGCTTTACAGCTTCCAGCACCGGCAGCGGCAGCTCCTGCAGCAGAAGGTGATGCTCATGAGGCAGGGCGTCGCCCCTGGGCCCATGGGGGCTCAGCGACCCCCGAAAGGCGGCCAGCAGCAGCAGACGCCGGCGCAGGCCCCGCCTCCGAGCCAGGCCCCACAGTTTGGCTTTCCGCCGGGCTACAACCCCGTGCCGAGCGGCAGCCCCACCTCGCCCGGCCACTTCAGCCCCATGGCTGGCCCGATGGACCCGAAGCTTCCTGGAAGAGGAGCCGTGGGGAACCCGACTCTGATGGCCGGAATGCAGGGCCAGTTCGGGGCCGCGGTGAACGCTCCACTGCAGCCCGGACTGTTCCAGCAGTTTGGAGCAGCAGGTACGGCGGTTCCGCTCGGCGTCATTCAGATCACACTGCATCTACCCTGGCTCCTCATCCAACGTGTGCTGCTGCCCTTAGGACTGGTCCAGCAAGGAGATCCCTCATTCCCTCCTGAGCTGGGGCCGACCAGCCCGCTGCTGTCGCCGCAGAGCGCCACCTCCCAGAGTCCTCTGCTGCAGCCGGCCCAGCAGCCACCTGGATACCAGTCCCCCGACATGAAGACTTGGCAGCAAGGTGGCATAGGCAGCAACAGGTATGGGCATCACTGCCGAGGTCTTCTTTGGGGTCGTTCGTATGAAAAAGCAATATAATACAAATGCACAAAACCCAGAATCTCCTTTCTTGGGTGTGGCTAACGTTCATCTGAGCTTATCGTCCCAATTTGGTGTGTGTACCTGAAATGCCAGCCACAGGACTGTGACAGAAGTTCAGTATTTCGGCCAGTGGTACTGCTGAGGCGTAATGGAAGCCCACGTTGCATTTCATAATTAAAACACGGTTATCTTACTATATTATCGTTACCATACAGACTCAAGAATACTGGAAATCCATCCCAGTGGCCACATCTCTCCCCGTGTTTTCCGACCATTGCAAAGAAAGCACGTCCAAAGATTCTGAGAACCTACCACAATGCTCCCAAAACGTAATTAATGCCGTGAATACGTATTGAGGAAGTGACGTCATCTGTGCAGATACAGGAAGCAGAAATATTGCATCAAGATAATAACGATAATAAACTTTTTTTTTTTTTAATCCAGTAGTTTTTATTTTGTAAACCACAAATTGCTCTCATTTTTTATTGATCAGCGGAGTCATCAAAGTTATTTTTGGCTTTCCACTTCACCCACAAGCACATCTTTTTCTTACCTTTCCCCTCGGTTGCCATTTTTTCCCAGGTTCCTTAAATATTCATGATTTTGCATTTACCATATATGGTTGAAAGGGGTCGTGTAGATATGTAGCTAAGAGTGCGATTTATATATAATATCATATATTATATATATTGCTTGCAGGTGTGCATGTCTTCATGAATCTGACATTTTCATTTGGTTTTTTTTATCGTCTGTACACGTTTAATGCGAGTTCTCTGCAGCTCTAGAAATTCCAGTTCTTGAATGGATTTCGCTTGACAGTCCTCTCAAGGCTGTTCCTCATGATTGTGTTGCGTTTTGGAATTTTGGGGTTCCCTTATCTGTAAGCAATAATAAATGAATCATGAAAAGGACCAGGAATCGAGGAAAATGTTCCTGCCTTCGTGTTAATATCTATACAGCATGTGAGTTTCACTTTCTGAAACGAGCGACAAAAATATTGAGCCTTTTCGCAATATTACATTTTTTTTTGTTGCACCTGTAGATGGTGCATGTACAGGAAAAAAAAAACGTTTAATAAGCTTAAATAGGTAAATTGTTCTAATTACAAAAAACAATCCTCACAATAATGTCTATTTTTCTCTCCCCCCCCAACCCAGCTTATATAGCCAGACGGGCCAGACTCCCTCCCAGGCCTTTGGCCAGCAGGGCGTGTATAACAACTTGAGCATCACCGTCTCCATGGCCGGGGGCTCTGGGGCCGTGGGCTCTCTACCTCCAATGGGACCACCAGTCGGCATGGGCAACACCAGCCTTGGCAACGTGAACCCGATGTGCACCGATCAGGTAAAGGAGGCTCTTCTGTCACCGGGACCGCGTGGCTGTGCCGCGTTCGCAGGTTTCACTCGGCGCAACTTCCTTCTCTCTGCAGGTACAGCAGGTTCAGGTGTTCGCTGACGTCCAGTGCACGGTAAACCTGGTGGGCAGCGACTCCTACCTGAACCAGCCCGGCCCCATGGGACCCCAGAAGGGGCAGAGTGGAGGCCAGACACCTCAGTCTCAACAGAAAAGCCTCCTCCAGCAGCTGCTGACCGAGTGACCTTTGACCCCATCGTCGAGACGCCCAGAGGAAGAGCTTTTCCATGCGTAGAGATTTCAATTCTTCACCTTTGGTTTCTATACAGCGTATCAGCAGGGTCTCTTCATGCGGGGAAGGCCGCCTCCCCCCGACTCCTCCCCACTCCCGTGGCCGGGGAGCATCTCAGCTGGAGGGGCGGAGCCATCATTCCTGCTTACTTACTTCAAACGTCCGATTCCTGTACGGGGAGAACATCGCGTTCCAAGATTTGCCAAGTGGGCGAGGGCCGGAGATCCGTCAGCCGGGAGCTCAGACCGGAGGCTCCGCCCCCGCGCTTTCGCCGCCACGTTGCCTTGGCTACAGACAGTGGGGACGACTCTTTGGGAAACGTTTTTGATTTTAGTTTCGTTTTCTTCAGTTCTGCACAAAAAGCTCAGTTTCAGCTGGATCTGTCACTGATGAAGGCTCTCCTCTGCAGTGCCTGATGGGAGGGTGGGGGTCAGGGGTCAGAACAAGCATGAACAGTATGGGAGAGACCGCCGCCGCCGTTTCCTGGGAGATCTGCTGCGGAGCCCTCGCGGAGCCCTCGCGGCCCCGGCCGGCCTATCAGTGTTTGCCATGTGTTCCGTGTAGGTGGGCGTCCTTGTACAGCACAGGCGGGTGACGTTGGGGGCGGGGTTCACGCGCCTTTTAACTTTCCTTTAACGAACCGGAGAGCGGAAAACGCAAGTCGTCATTGGATCACACTCTAAGGTAACTGTCATTCTGAACTCACTGATATCATGTCGGGTTTTTTCCTTTTATAAATTTCAGAATCTATGATATGCCAGTTGTTATTTTATTTTTTTAAGGCATCTAGAAAAAAAAGCCTCACGGATCTACAGATGTAACCTCGCTAAATATTGTGTGTATTTTTGTGTGTGTGTGTGTGTGTGTGTGTGTGTGTGTGTGTGTGTGTGTGTGTGCGTTTGGGGAACCAGCTCTTGACTTGCACCTCAGGAGACGTTTGAGAAATAAAAAAAAAAAAAAAAGTTTTATCCGCTAGAACCATCTTCAATATTCCACTCAAGTTCAAAGTTCACGCACCCCCCTCGGTCAGCAGAGAAAATGAAGATGGCTTCTGTATGATTATTTCGCTTCTCCGGATCCTTTGACCGCTCGTGTGACTACTGTTGTCCAGTCAGACACTGTGTAAACGCCCCGCTGTTCATTATCCACTCGACCGTGCAGCTCCAGGCCGGAAGGTCGAAGGTTACGATGCCATGAAGAAGCCATCGTCGGTGATGGTACCCGTATGCAAGCAATAACCTTAGAATGGAGCAAAAATTTAGAACATGATTGAGTCAATCCGAGCGTAAGGTTCTGATACGTGTGTGTGTGTGTGTGTGTGTGTGTGTGTGTGTGTGTGTGTGTGTGTTTGTGTGCGCCACCAGCACCGCTTTACAGACGCATTGCATTCAGTTGGACCGACTGCTGAAATAAGTTCACCAACGGGACATCTTCACGTCTGAGGTTCCAGAATCCGTTACCTATAAATAAGACGGGATTGTTATTGTTCATTGATGATAATTAATGCTAAATCAGAAAATAAGAAAATAGCTGTACTCTGACAGGTAGAGCGGGGAAAATACATTTTTCCCGTATGTGAATACAGTAAATCCAGATTTCAGCTGCTTTCGTCACGACTTCACTTCTTTTTCCCCGTTCGGAAAATGCTGCTGCGCTCAGGACTGTATGTAACCCGTTGGGAACTCGTGGACGAAGTGAAGGATCCCTCTGCCCCTTTTTAAACACTACAAGACATAAGACAGTCCTGAGACATGACCAGGATCGCAGCACTTTTGTCCCGTTTCATTCATAAAGACCCGCTCTCTGTTCGGCTCGATTATGGTTATTTTATTAATATTCCCCTCCGTCATCGTTAATGCCAAATGTCCCGCACTATTGAACAGTGCCTATTAACCACGGGCGATTATTCTTATGCAAGGACGGTTGAAAAGGCGGCGGCGGCAGCGTGGTACAGCGGGCATACTTTACTCCTGGTTCAACGTGTACATAACAGACAATGTGAATATGAATCTGCTCCGAGTTTGTGGTAAATAACTACTCGCTTCCATGTGTTTTTTGCGTGTTTTGGGACGTGTGCGACTGTCTGGGCGTGTGTGTGTGTGTGTGTGTGGTCGATACTGTATATCTGGTCTCTTTCTTTCTTTTTTTATTATTGTGCCGCCTGCGTGTTTCCTGTGGGCGCTCAGATTGCTCTGTATGTGCGAGAATGGTTTAGCGACTGCTGAATGTGATTTTACTGAGAGCGGAGCAGCGTGGACTGGCTTTTGTACGGGTTAATTAACACACACACAAAAAAAAGGCCATATTATTTAATTTTTCTGTTGTCAAAAAAAAAAAAAAAAAAACATTTTTAAGCAGATCTTGAAAAAGTGGAACCTTGTCCCCCTCTCCCCGACCCAAGTGAACTAACTCCGCCGCGTCCTCGTCCCTCGTCTTTCTAGATTTACGTTTTTGCCACTTGCTGAACGATTTTAAAAAAAAAAAAAAAAAAACGACCAAAGCTTCAGAAACTCAAGACAGAAAAAAAAAAAAGAACACACACACACGTGATATCATATGCAAAACCTGACATGGTGGCACGAAACGTCCCGTGCAGAGCGCGTCACCGGCCGAGAGAAGTTCACCTGTCATCCCGTTTCTTCTCTCTTCAGCAGGTGGCCTAGTCTCTGTTTACAGGAAGACGAATCCGCAAAAACGCCAGCTATGCACCTTGTTTAAACCGAACCTCCTTCGCCTGAACATCGCCGAACGCGCTCTCTTACGTTCTGGGAGCGTGCTGAGAGCGCTAGACCGGATTCTGGATTTTTATACCACGTTTCCGGTGCCTCTTGTACATATTTTCTGCATAGAGGACTTATCTTCACTCTCTGACGGGAATAAAACATGCGAATAAACAATGGCGTTCACGCTCGAAAAGGGTTTTCTTATAATTAACCTTTGTAAAACGTGTTTGATGTATTTTACATGAATTTTTTACTAATATTCCAGGAATTTGCAAGGAATACAATCTAGTTTTGCACTTTATATCTCGATTTTCAGGAGAGAGGCCATCGCGTGTAGTTAAGGACCGTTAAGAAGAAGAAAGGATAAAAAAAAAAAAAAGTCCCCTGAATGTAATTTTTTAATAAGGAGATCATAAAATTGAAAACAACGTTTTAAACTACAGATATATTTATTTTGCTCTACCGAAACAGTCCTTGACGCCTCTCAGGTTGTTCGCTAAAGAACTTGGCCGCAGCTCTCGGCGCCGGCCCCTGCCATATATATATATATATATATATTCAAATCCCAACACACGCGCAGAGGAAACTATGCCAAATGTCTTCAGGTCTGAGGTCCCCTTTAACCCCGCCCACTTCGCGTCCTGCTTCAGCCTCCTCAAGAACATTCCTCTTTTTAAAACAACTCGGACGCTTTTATATGTGTGTGTGTGTGTGTGTGTAGCATCATCTTTTTTATCATTATTTTATTTCCCAGACCACGCCCGTCCCGGTAACGCCCCGACTCGGCCTGCTTTTCGTTAACGTGCTGCCTTACAGATACACGGCACGAGCTCGTGTCCTCGCCCTCCAACTCGTCTTCATTTGAATGGTTGCGGGTCCCCGGGAGAAAACAAGGTTCCGCTTTTTCCCCTTGTAAAATTAATATAAATAAATATAAATATATATTATACATTTTACTCATTTTTTTGTCCAGTTTTGTATATTATACTTGTGTGTAACTGTTTTCTGGAGAGGCGGGACGGTGCGAAGGAAGCCGTGACGGGCGAGAACTCTGCGTGGAGAACCCGACCTTTCCGAGGACATTGTAGACAATCAGTTACATGCTGGGTCCAGAACCTGGGGACAGAAACTTTGGAAACATCTACTGAATCAGTCTTATTTCTGAGTCCATTTCATGGAGTTATGTGGCTGCTCAAACTGAGTTTACACACACACACACACACACACACACACACACACCTTGTGCATATAGCCCCTATGTTGCTTTTTTCCAAGGTGAAGATACAGACCTTGAAGGAAATTATGATGCTTTTGACTAACAAACTCTCTATAACATCCATGAATGTGAGAATGCGACACATTGCAATAAAAGCACCGTTTAAAACCGTCGCCTTATTTATTCACTGCTTTTTGTGGGATGTTGTTTGAATATGAACGTATTTAATGGCTGGTCTTCTACAGAAAAAAAATGGTCCAAACACAGCAATCTTCAGCTGGAAATGAATTCATCCTCTCCAAACGGGACTTCCATACCTCCCTCTCCAGCTTATCCAGCTTCCCGGACCCCTAAAACAGGGGAGAGCGCATAGGTCAGAGGTCGCACGGGAAGGTCACCTGCATGAGCTCAAGTCCTTCAGAGGGCCGATGAATTCAGACGTCTGTGTATGAGATTGGTTTCTAGTTTCATTCTTCGTTTCATATCAAACCTCATATCTGAACACTTCATCCCCAGTCATGTACTGACTGCCATTTAAATCACTTTTCTGATTAAAAAGTAATGATTTAACTTTGGGTTTTTTTTGTTGTTTTTTTTTTATCATACTTTAACTGTTTGAGACCACAGGTAATATGAAGAGTGTATTATATTAGGACCAAATCAAGAGCACATGTACATACTACACAGTGGTGTAGGGCAGTGGTGGCCTAGCGGTTAAGGAAGCGGCCCCGTAATCAGAAGGTTGCTGGTTCGAATCCCGATCCGCCAAGGTACCACTGAGGTGCCACTGAGCAAAACACCGTCCCCACACACTGCTCCCCGGGCACCTGTCATGGCTGCCCACTGCTCACTCAGGGTGATGGTTAAATGCAGAGGACAAATTTCGCTGTGTGCACTGTGCTGTGCTGCTGTGTATCACGTGTGACAATCACTTCACTTTCACACAAATGTCAAGAGTCCCGACAGTGCGCAACATGCCACGTGTTTCCTACAGGCGCAATAAATGTAGATTTATTAGCAAAATTTGATCAGCACATGACCAGAAAGGCCTGATGCATCAAATATGATACAAGACTAAATGGAGCATCACAGTCTCGTTTTTTCTGTTTTCTTACGTTACAAGCGTCTATTAAACAGGTCGTTCTTTCATTGTGCTTAATATTATACAGCACAGTTAATTAATACAGTTTGTTTATCCATGAATCATTTCTAATTCTCCATACGAGTTGCTGTAAATCACGTGGAAGTCGAGGTGAAAAATCGAGTAAAAGGGTGACGTGTTCATTATTCGTCCGTGTGTTTTCTTGATGAAAAGAATAAAACGTGTTTGATTGTAAGTTATCAGATACGGGCAGGTAGTGATGGAGCAGATCTCCTGTTGCGGTCATGTGATCGGGAGGCCTGAAGCACATAATTGTGATTGCCATTCGATGTCTGTTTATTAATACTACTGCGAGATGCGAGAACCCCGTTTCTGGAACAGTTACAGTACGGGCAATGGAACAAAAATGTATTATATTTATAGTGTGAACCAACTGATAATAGCGAAATAGATCCAACCAGGCAGTGCTGGCTCAAAGAATAGCACCAAAACCCTCTACGTCCCCCTGAGAAATGCAGGCCAGAGCCTCCAGGGAGTGTCCAGTGTGCAGAGTCATGACTGGGCATCTGGTCACCGGTGACCAGGGTGTCGACGTGTCCTTCAACATTTTTTTATGATTCCATCATTTTAAAGAAGAACATTTTCGGTATTAAATATGATACTGATTTTTCAAGTCTTTTTTTTTTTTGCCGGTTCGGGATTTGAACACGCGACCTTCCGATTACAGGGCCACTTCCTTAACTGCTAGGCCACCTGCCCCAATTTTGTACTAATTTATACCATAATTACAATGTTACTCTATTTCAGCATTATTTTTTTATCCCTAAATGATTTCGAATTCTCCATTCACGCCTTTTTCATTTTAATGAGATGCTGTAAATCGCGTGACTTCCAGCCAATCACGTGTGTCGCCTGTGAAGCGCCCACTTTTAGTCAGACAAAATGGATCCAGTCCCAACGGTGAAAACATCTGCAGGTCTACTGCACGTCTACTTACTACCACGTGTCCCCGGGGGGACTGTCCCTGTCGCTACTGGTTGTGAGCCGCTCTGGACAGCTCCAAGGTCAAGCAACTTCAGAACTTTGTGTGGTCGTTCACCTGCTCCTGGACCTCGACAGCAGGCCCCTTTATGCACGGCTGGCGTGAAACTCGAACACCCGCTTGCTAAATCTGTACTGTTGCCGAGACAGAAGTGCAACAGAAACCCCTGGAGGCCAAACATGAAGAAATGGTGTCACGAGGTGAAGAAGAGCCGGCTGGAGATAAACCCGGATATCATCTCTTGCTTTACAGCTAACACGGTCACCAGAAATCCAGAAGAACTGAGAACATGGCTTCCGGAAACTAGCGCACGGCGGTCCAGCCACTAGGGGGGTTGAAATGAATCATAAAAACGGTGACACTCTGTATTTAACCGTCACCCTTGGTGACAGTGGGCACCATGACAGGCGCCCGGGGAGCAGCGTGTGGGGATGGGACCTTCATCAAGGGGACCTCGGTGGCAGCGTGGTGGTTCGGGATTCAAACCGGCAACCTTCTGAATACGGGGCCACTTTATTGCCAGCCAGGCCACCACCGTGTCCACGAGCAAGCCACGTAACCGTTGTGTCACCTAAATCCACAATATTTCTACTGCGGCTGGACGGGTTCTGGAGACCAGATTCCTGATGGACTTGACTGGTCCCTTCATGGCACGACAACCACTTCCACGCACCAGCCTGGAGAGAAGCTCGGAACCTGAACACTAAAGAAGTCAAAGAAGTGCAGCAAACTTCTCTAATAAGGAACCGGTGGACGCCGTACGGTATTAACTTCATCCTTCATCTCAATATTCTCAAAAGCCCGTCGTTGGGTTGGCCACCGATGTCTTCGAGGCGTGGCCAACGACCAAAACAAACCAAAAAAAAAGGACATTTCCGCACAGCCTGGCTGCTCAGGCATAAGTACGAAATCGGAGCCGGAACGTGCGTCTCTCTTCGTTTTCTGTTACTGCTCGCTGGGCCCGAATTTCCCACCTCGAGCTCCGGGTCTTCGGCCAGCGTTTTTCTGTTCATTGTGTAATTGTGTGAAAGGTCATAAATATGAAAGTGATTATTTATCCTTTTGCGCAAGACATAACCCGTTTTGTGGACATGTAATCATGAATAAAAGGGAATTTTGTGATTTTCGACCCAGCCAGACGATAGAACGTCCGTCTCTAAACTTTTATAAAGTTTTTAACCTGTGCAATTCCAAATACATCTGAAGAAAAAAAAAATAAAAAATGGTACGATAAGCTGCTTGTGTACGTGTGTGCAGCTTGTATTCACTCACTCTCCTCCACCACCTAGTCCTGGTACTGCCGACGCCCATCCTGGCACCCTGAGCACAGGGCGGAGTCTCTGCCTGCCAGAGGGCGTGTACGCGGCGCGTACTTTACATTTCAGTACAACTGTTGTCACAACCCTCACACACACACACACACACACACACATTCAGTGTGTCAAGTGTGGGGGTGTCAACTGAAGGGCCCGTCAAACCTCATTGAGACGTACTGTATGTATTATGGGCTTTTTAAGAAATAAATGTTGTTAAATGTTGATATCTGGACCATCACCATCCAGACGTGGTGGACGTGACAAATTCCACTTCCTGCTGTCAGACGAAGGCGTTCTGCAGGATGACCTTTGACCCGACACGCAAGATCCTGGAGGGTCACTGGTTCAGACTCCAGGTTCTACTGGCGGTCACGACGCGTGCAGAGGAGGAAGTCCGAGGTTCGGGTGAAGAGGAACAACGTCATGGAGAAACATGAGGTCCACGTTCCAGGTTCTTCGTCGCGTTTGGTACCTACAGTATCTGCTACTTTCTGCCAATATTGTGCGCTTCAAGTTTCTTGGTTGCGTCCAGCTGTCCTGAGCTCTTCTGGATCCCAAATTTTCCCATCGGGATCGAGGTTTTGTGAACCGCTGTTGATGGGCTGGCAAGAATCCGTTGTACCGCCGGCGGAGCCGTGGAAGCCCAGCTCCAGGAACCGGGCCAGAGGTCAGAGGTCAGGGGCAGTGGTGGCCTAGCGGTTAAGGAAGCGGCCCCGTAATCAGAAGGTTGCCGGTTCGATTCCCGATCCGCCAAGGTACCACTGAGGTGCCACTGAGCAAAAGCACCGTCCCCACACACTGCTCCCCGGGCGCCTGTCATGGTGCCCACTGCTCACTCAGGGTGATGGGTTAAATGCAGAGGACAAATTTCACTGTGTGCACTGTGTGCTGTGCTGCTGTGTATCACATGTGACAATCACTTCACTTTTTTTTTTTAGAACGCATCGTCCCGCCTTTAAGGGCCGGACCGCTGGTCTCGCGGTACCCCGCTTCCTGTTCAACAGCCATTTAAAGAACGAAGACTTGAAGAAGCCAGCGAAGAGAGGAATAAGAACCCCGCGCTGATAGAACCATCAGCGCACAAAATGCCGTTTATTCTGAGGCGGTGGACTCAGACTCCGCCCCCTGCCTTTAAACAGACCCATTCAATCGTACCAGGAGGCGGAGCTTGACCTCCCCATTATATGGCTATTTATCGCCGTGTCAAGTGAAACTTTGTTTTAAATGAACATGATGCAGAATAAAGCTCATTATTAGAATTCGTTAATTAGCCAAATTAGGCAGGAATTCGCAAATTAAACATCGAATTTGACCCTCAGACCAGATCCTTCTCAGGGCTGAAGGAGCAATGACAGCCAGACGGGGAACGTTTCTCTAACATTTATTGGTCATTCACACTGACGGACACCAATCAGTTCATGGTGACGATGACATCACATGACAAGGTCGGCGTTAGCAGTACAGAGTCGGTTGTACGAGAGCGGTGGACGGATCGGTACTCAGTGCTAATCCACAAAAAGCCAGTTTATAAAAAAATAAACAAGAACTGAACCCCAACCGCCATTTAGCAGCTAAACCAGACGACTGAACCCGGAGCCGGACAGCTAGAGCATGCAGAACCCCGGAGCCCCAGTCTGTCCCCAGGGGGCGCTGCCCACTACGCCCTGGACAGTCCCGGCGAGGAGCTCAGCGTGACTAGAACCTTCAGAAACTCGACAACCAAAAAATTGTATTAAATTAAAAAAGGGCAGATTAACGGTCCCCATCGTCCACACGTCACGAGTTCCTCCGCAGAACCAACAGACAGGTGAGGAACAGAGACGGAGGTCCACTCCGCAGTCCCGGGTCCCAGAGAGACATGACCGTCCTCCCTCGCCCCTCCATCGGGTCACTTCCCCACGCGCTGCTCACAGGCGGCGTAGCGCTGGAGCGCGGCCAGAAAGTCCTCGTACGAGACGTCCACGTGGGACGGCAGGGAGCTGCAGAGAGAACCAAGGGACACGCGTAGCATCAGAGCGTTTATACGCACGATACGAATATTCCGAACCTCCTCCGCCTACTTACATGATCTCGGTGAGCCTGATGTGCCACGGCAGGAAGCCCACGGTGCTCTGGACCGAGCCGAACTTCAACACCAGGTCCGGATCGGGGACATTCTTGGACTCTGAAGGAGTCCACGTGTACATGGGGACAGCAGGAGAGAAACGGTGACGGTGAAGCGCGGCGAAACAAGCACATGACACAGGGAGGCTCCGCCCACTCCTCTCACCCCTGAGCAGCGAGTCCAGCGCGGCGACGTCCACGTCCTCGGGCGTCCCCTCCCGCCGCTCCACCGCCCGGCACAGCTGCCGCGCCGCCTCCACGATGCCCAGCTTCCCGTCGCCGGGACACAGGACCTTCACCGCGGTCTGGCAGGAGAGACCCGTGCCCGTCCCGGAGCACGAGGGACCCTCACCACCGCGCTCCTGCCGCTCGGCGCCGCCGCTCAGCAGCTCCACCGAGAAGCGGGGCGCCTCCGGGCCCAGAAGCTCCCGCTGCTGCTGGAGGATCTGCTCCATGAGCCTGGACGGGTTCCTCCTGAAGGAACCTGCAGGTGGGAGCGAGAGACCATTTTACAGCCAGGGACCCCGCTTTTTATTTCCCGCGGGGGACCCCGCTTTTTATACCACCGCGAACGACCCCGCTTTTTATACCACCGCGAACGCTGCTTTTTTTGACAGCCACCTAGGACCCCACTTTTTTTTTTTTTTTTACACCCGGGAACCCCGCTTTTTTGACACACCCGGGAACCCCGCTTTTTTGACACACCCGGGAACCCCGCTTTTTTGACACACCCGGGAACCCCGCTTTTTGTACCACCGCGAACGCTGCTTTTTTTGACAGCCACCTAGGACCCCACTTTTTTTTTACACCCGGGAACCCCGCTTTTTTTACACACCCGGGAACCCCGCTTTTTTACACACCCGGGAACCCCGCTTTTTTTGACAGCCACCTAGGACCCCACTTTTTTTCTTTTTTTTTTTTTCACCCGGGAACCCCGCTTTTTTACACACCCGGGGACCCCGCTTTTTATACCACCGCGGACGCTGCTTTTTTTGACAGCCACCTAGGACCCCACTTTTTTTCTTTTTTTTTTTTTTTTACACCCGGGAACCCCACTTTTTTTTACACACCCGGGAACCCCACTTTGTATACCACCGCGGACGCTGCTTTTTTTGACAGCCACCTAGGACCCCACTTTTTTTTTTTTTTTTTTTTTTTTTACACCCGGGAACCCCACTTTTTTTTACACACCCGGGAACCCCACTTTGTATACCACCGCGGACGCTGCTTTTTTTGACAGCCACCTAGGACCCCACTTTTTTTTTGCACACCCGGGAAACGCACTTCTTTACAGCTGGAAAACCCCCTTTTTACACTTGGGAACCCCACGTTTTACACCCGGGAACCCCAGAAACCACGTGACCGCCCTACCTTGGCCGTCGTACACGCTGACGTAGGACACGCCCGCCGCGGCGCACCACACCACCAGGGCGGCGACGTCCGGGTACCGCGGTTCCTCGTCCGCGACCAGCAGCCCGACGTGGGCCGGCAGCTTGTCCGGCGCCCCGGCGCGGCGGCCCGGCCGCTTCCCGGGGCGCCCGTGGTCGTGGAAGCCCAGGGCGAGGGGCATGAGCAGCGCGGCCGTCGCCCGCCTCCACAGGCGGCTGCGCAGCCAAAGCAGCAGCGTCCGCTGGAGCTGCAG
This sequence comes from Denticeps clupeoides, assembly GCF_900700375.1. Taxonomy (NCBI): domain Eukaryota; kingdom Metazoa; phylum Chordata; class Actinopteri; order Clupeiformes; family Denticipitidae; genus Denticeps; species Denticeps clupeoides. Next base: position 901,983 of record NC_041720.1, on the reverse strand, counting down.
CAGGGCGAGCAGCAGGCGCCACACGAAGCCGTACAGCGGCGCCATGGACGCGGCCAGAGGAGTCCCGGAGCCGCTCGGTGCCAACACTTCACTTCCCCGCCGCCATCGCCGTCCGAACCCGTGACCTGGTGCTCCGTGATTGGCCGGCGGGAGCACGTGGTCGCTGTGACGTTTTCATCACGTGACGGGAATTCATAATAAATACAGACACGCCCGGACACACGTAAAAACGCTGTTTTTTTCCCTTCAAAGATATTTTTTATTGACTTTAAACAAGAGAAAGACAAAAAAAAAAATACAATGCACACTATATAAAAAATATCTCACTAAATAAATCAATTCTGCAAGAGTTACATACAAAGATCGGGTAACATTGCAGTAGAGTATTATAGGAAAAATGGCAGTCATATTCGAAGTACAATAATGATAATAACGTGTGCAACTCTAAACCCACCAACCTTTCCACATAATACTAACCTCATCCTCAAAGTGAAGTGATTGTCACTTGTGAAACACAGCAGCACAACACACGGTGCACACAGTGAATTTTGTCCTCTGCATTTAACCATCACCCTGAGTGAGAAGGCGCACGGGGAGCAGTGTGTGGGGACGGTGCTTTGCTCAGTGGCACCTTGGCAGCTCGGGATTCGAACCAGAAACCTTCTGATAACGGGGCCGCTTCCTTAACCGCTAGGCCACCACTGCCCTTCATGCCAGATTGATTAATGAAAAAGAACAAGACGGCATTATTGTTTCTGGAACTTTACTGGGTAATATTAATAGTCGGATTCTGAGAATGAAGGCTTGTAAAATACTCCAGGAATACTACAGGCCCCCACACCATGAGAAATTCTTTGTTGGTATCACTAATCGAGTAGCGTATCTTTTCGAGGTTTAGACAGGACATGAGGTCCCTCATCCATTGAGCAGCACCCTTTCATCCGAGTAGGACTGCATGTCGGGCTGAAAAGGGAAACCAAAGATGGTGTCTGGCATTTTACCGGGGTCAAACATGCATCATCACTGATGCCAAAAAGCACAGTCAAAGTATTAGGTTGTATACGCTGTTTGAGGACAGAAGTTTGGGTTTGAAATATGTCCCTCCGATATGTTTCAAGGCCAGGACATGACCAGCACATATGGACAAGCGAGGCATCCTCATTCACTTCGATTTAACATCCTAGAGGATGAATGTTCTTACTTTCCAAAATGGACGAGAAGAGCACAAAGTCCCAGATTCAAACCCCACTTATGGGGCCGTGGTGGTGGTCTCCAGGGGGACTGTCCCCGGCGTTCTGGATGAGGCCGTCCGGTAAATGAAAACGTAAGAGAAGCTCACGTGGCCATCATGTCCATGTCAGGAGGAGACAGACACGTTTGGAATGAATGAACGCCGCAGGTGACTGTACAGCCATTTATTGTGCATAGAATTACATTGACTGATAAATACAAAAAGATAAATCGGGGTTCTGCGCGTCACACCCCGTAGTCGTAATCCTCCTCGATGTCCGTCACCTGAAGCTGCTCCCTCTCGGCCGCCTCTCTGATGTGGTCCTCGCACCTGTCCTGCTCCAGCAGGCTGGCCCTCCAGCCGTCCCCCGGGGCGTGGCCCGGCCCGTGGCACAGCTCGCCGGCCACGTCCACGCCGCGGGCCAGCAGCGTCCTCTTCACCCGCAGCAGCTCGCAGCTGCAGTTCCAGGGGTTCTGGTCCAGGTAGAGGCGCCGCAGCCGGGGCAGGTGCAGCAGGGCGGGCAGGCCGAGCGTCGTCAGCCTGTTGTTGCGCAGGTTCAGCACCTGGAGGCGCTTCAGGCCCCTCAGCTCCTTCTCACCGACGGCCGCGATGCGGTTGAGTTTCAGATCCAGGCGAACCAGCGTCTCAGGAAGCCTGCAGACAGTGGACATGATGGGTTTAGGTGTAAAAAGCCCCGCTGAAGGTCGGCTGGAAGGTAAAAGGGGCGTGTCTTACCCTTCTGGAACGGTGGACAGATGGTTCTGCTCCAGCGCCAGGTTGGTCAGCTGAAAGCAGCTCCTCAGGGCGTGGCCTTCAAAGTGCTTGATGGTGTTGTTCTCCAGGAAGAGGTGCTTCAGGTGCCTCATGGCCGACAGGTGCTGGTGGCCGACCTCCTGCAGGCCGTTCTGCCCGCAGTCCAGCCGCTCCAGCCTGGGCGCCAGTCTGCTGGGCAGCGCCCGCAGGTTATTTCCCGGCATCTCCAGCACCGTCAGGTTGGGCAGCCGGAGGCCTCCGTCCACGGACGCGAGTCTGTTGTTGGACACGCTCAGCACCGAGAGGTTCCTCAGCTGGGCCATGTCTCGGCTGCGGAGGGCTCGTATCTGGTTGTGGTCCAGGTTCAGGTGGAGCAGCCCTTGGGGGAGGTCGTGGGGAACCCTGGCGAGGAGGTTCCCCGACAGACGTAGCGTTCGGAGGGACTGCAGGAGGGCGAAGAAGGCCGAGGACAGAGACGAGATCTTGTTGCTCTCCATGCTCAGCAGGTGGAGCTGGGGCAGCCTCAGGGTTCCTTGCACAGCTTCCATCCGGTTGGCGTCCAGGTAGAGGCGGTCCAGCCTGACCAGCGGCGAGAGGCTGTTTCCACGCAGGCTGCTGATCAGGTTGTTGTGCAGCTCCAGAACCCGCAGCCTCCTGAGCCCCTCGAACGTGGACTCCTGCAGGCTGTGGATCCTGTTGTGACCCAGACGGAGGGTCTCCAGGCCGGCTGGGAGACCTCGGGGGACCTGGCGTAGCTTGTTCTTCTGCAGGTCCAGGGATCTCAAGGAGCGCTGCAGGCCGAAAGCACCAACCTCCACCGTCTCAATACCGCAGGAGGCCAGGCTGATGTCCTCCAGCTCCATCAGCATGGAGAAATCGCCTGCCTGAAGAACATCAGCTACATTAAACATGATTTATTACAGCAAAAAACTGTAATGTCACATGAAAAAGGATCAATACCTTACATGCTCATGCAAATAAGGGACAAGCAACAATAAATGACCTTGATCTCCTTGATGTGGTTGTACGGCAGCTTCAGGCTCCTCACGTCTCTCTGGAGGCCCGGGGGCACGGCCTGCACCCTGAAACATTGCACCGACCCGGCCTGCTCGCACGTGCATTTCTGCGGGCAGGCGTGGCCGTAGACGAGGCCGAGGGGGAGCAGCCAGAGTCGCCACATCGCCGCCGATCTTCCCAGTCGGCCGCAGGACGGGGCGGCCGGGTTTAAATACCCCGGCTGGGCAGGCTCCTCTGGCTTCGGCTGGAACAATGGCCAAGATTTTTATCTCCGCAAAGAACAACATTTGAGACTGACAAGGAACTGACAGAGATGCTAGTGGATTGTCTGGCTGTTCGGGGACGTGAGAAACTTGCTGATAGACGATTTACGGCCCATTCTCTCAGACAAAAGCGATTTCCTTTCGTCCCCCTCTTCTGGGACGGAGAGTCCGTCCATCCAAACTCACTACTCCAGTAATTCCAGCATCTGTTTCATCCAGGAGGGCTTTAGTTCAATCAGAAAAGGAAATAGAAGCCATTTCGAACTGCTTTTTTGGGGGGGATATGCTTGGAAAGGTAATTTCAGCAAGCAATGTGTTGAAATAACAGAGGAAATTAATCCAGGAGAAGGTGAGGCAACTATTAAAAAAATTAAATGCTTAGAGGTAATTCCACCAGTCACATAACAAATGGCAATGTCCAATTATGAAATTAGATATAAAGATTTAATAAAAAAAAAACACAACTATGTAGCCAGAGGGACGACAAAATTAAAAACGTTTTTATTATAAAATATTTGTAGATTGTACACATCTTACTGGGAACGTGACAGACCCAGAGCTGTATGGCTAAAATAAGGAATTTAATTCATACGCAACTCCCAGTCGCGCCCACAACGGACTTCCAGTTTGTGCAATCTACGTAGACCCATTACGCACCTTCATGACGTCAGCGCGTACAAATCGACTACACAAGATCGACAACTCTGCTCACTTTCCTTTAATCACCTTCTCATTTACAGAGCAGGATTTGGCAGAACTAAACACTTTACATCGACTTTATTGTTTTAGAAAAGGCGACTTTTCTTTCCTTCGAGAAAACGTTGTGATTTACGGGACATCCCCGAGATATTCCCGCGCTGGTGTCCCACTATCTGGCCGGTGCAGAGTCGTCGCTCTCGACAGCGACGCGTCTCCGCGCCGTCCGTCAACAACAGGAGCGAAGATGGCGGCGCGACCCGCAGCGCTGCTCCTCGCGTCCTGCCTGATTTCTGCCTGCGTTCTGGGCGACGGGACGCCGCTGCGCCGGCTCTGGGTACGGGGGGCATTCGGCGGTCCGGCGGGGCCGCTCCGTGCCCTCACCGCGCCGAATTTACCGGGAGGGAGTAGAATAAAGTCGGACGAAGCCAGTACAGCTGGTTAATGCGGGAGGGGGAGGAAATTATACGAAATATTAAATCATGTCAAAGCTAATAATGATAATGTTCATCATCGTTATTATGAAATTCGAATTATATTTAAATTTTAAATTTAAACCTTCAATTGTGTGTTGCTGTGTGTTTTTCAGAGGATAATATTTGCCATAAAATTTAAAGGTCCCCTGTTTTTTTTACTTTTATATCGGTCCTGTTGGTCCCCTAATTCTGTATCTCAAGTCTCTTGGTGCAGAATTCCAGCCACTTTGGTCCAGTCCCACAATGAGATTTCCCAGGATGCGCCGTTTCACTGTCTGTAGCTTTAAATGCTAATGAGCAGGAGAGAGGCGGGACCAGGAGGAGAGCGGCCTATAGAAGTTGAGCGGGTATTCACGGAAATGACCTCATCAACACCATTCACCAACCACAATGTTTGGTACAGACAGGAAGTCATATAACCTTTCCCCTTATGACGTCATAAAGGGACAAATTCCAGATCTGACTGTCTGAGCTGCCGCTCTCTGAACGGTGAAGCAGAACGACCGAAACACTCTTTACACCGACCGCTGCAGGACCATAGACAGGCTAGAGGAACTCGTATTAATCTTAAATCATCTCACAAAGTCACATTTTCATAATAGGGGACCTTAAAACATTTTAAAGTACTTTCTCCGTACAGGTGTCGAGTTTGGAGATGATGATGTTGAAAGATGAACCAAGATAAAAGATAAATAATATGTAGTTTGATCATTTTTTAAAAAAAGGTTAACCAGAGAAAATTTAATTATGAATAAACAAATCAAAACAGCGTTCAATTAAAAATTGGCACTTTAAAACAAAGAAATTCAATTGAATATAAAAAGAAGTTGTTTTGCTGGTGAAAGTGAAAGTTTTTTCTTTGCTTTCTAACTATTCAAGAAGGGGGAGGTCTGGATGAACGTGGTGGTGACTGATCTCCAGCAGAACACAGAGAAGCTGCAGGTAAGGAGCGTCTCCGGCATCCCGCCAGGAACGTGGCGTCGGCAGTAACGCGACAACACGCCGCTGGCGTCCTCTTCCAGATCGGCCTGAACGTGAGCGCGGCGGAGAACCTGACGTACGTCAACGATGTTAAACAGACGTCTGGGGTGACCAGGCTCCCCTGCCGGGCTTCGCTCTGTAAGTAAATACGTCTTCATATCGGCGAATAATTAATTCGCCCCCCCCCCCCCGGCGATTTTGAAAGTTTTCCCGATAACATCCAAAAAGTTATTTAGCATTTTCATGAATGACATAAGTATGAATGAGCAGAATTTGTGGCTCCCAGCTGTGTCTAGAACAGTGAGGTTTTGATGATGATGATGATTGTGTCCGTGTGAACGTCCCAGTGGACCGCGGGAACAGCAGCGATGGCGCCGTGCTGGACTGCGTCATGCGGCTGATGGTGGACCAGCTGCATCTGAAGAGCGATGCGGGCGAGGAGGTCCTGGTCCTGCTGCTGACCCAGGAAGTGATCGAAGTGGCCGGGAGCGCCGTGAGTGAAGCTCACGAGACAGGAAAATGAGCAGTGGGCGGGGCCAGCGGTGTCTGCTAGAAACACGCCCCTTTTTTCCAATTCCAACCCAGGTGCAGCAGGAAGACGTGTGTGAGGTGAAATTACTGCTGAGTGAAAATCTGGAGACGGCCCTGCAGTTCACCAGCTTCTACCCGATGTCCAGGAGCAAACTGTCCACGGCATCCAGAGAGGACGACGTGGTGATGACAGACGCGTCAGCTCAGGAGACAGGTGGCTGGATGTGGTGATGCTGCAGCCATAAGAAGATGCTCTCTGTCTTTAACGGTTTTGTCCCGTCCCACCACAGTTGAGGACCAGGTCGTCCTGCACACCACCAGCCACTACTTCTTCAGACACGGCGAGACCACGCAGGAGGAGACCGGCGCGCCGGGGAAGCTGCCAGAAACGCCCTTATGGACGGACACAGTCCTGCCCTGGACCACCGAGGAGAAGGCGCCTGCGGACGACCTGCTTCCTGACACGCCCCTCCGGGGATCCATCTCGTCGTATAATGCAAGTTCATGACGCCACTATTGTGAACTGTGTATGAACTTTTACAACGCGTACGGTGTAAATATGGAAGGTATATTTCACCGTGCAGCTGTGGTTACAGAGAACATTCTTTAAACCTTTAAAAACGTGTCTGTCCCCAAGGCCATGTGTCAGTGGGTGGAGCAGCTGCGGGATCGCCTGCGCCACTTTGGGGCGGAGTCTCTGCCACTCTTCTTCCTGGTCATGTGGGTGGTGGTGGTCGGGGTGGTCGGCTCGGCCGTCATAATCCGCATCTTGGACCTTGTCTTCCCATCCTCCCAGTCCCCGTGAGTCCAATGCTCGCATACGCACCGCTGTCGAGTAATCGAATAACCCATCAAAGGGTCGATTAATCCATGCCGATTAGTCACCACCCGCTTCTGGTTTTTCCCGCAGGGGCGTCTTCCACCTCAACCCTGCCACTCTGCTGCCAGACGACGAACGATGTGGCCTGCTGGAGAACGTCGAAACGGACCCTCAGGACGAGAAGAAGCCGTAGTCAGCGGCCGTTCTAGCACTTTAACAGCAGTTAGCCGAGGCTCAGAGGGTGCGGTCTTTATGGTCCAATTGTTTCCGACTGATGGGAGAATCGGGGAGCGGCCTGGTGGCGGTCCCTTCTGACCGAGAAACCGATAACGCGTGCGAGTAGACTCCCGTAAAGCAGTCCAGCCTTCGTCCATTCAGAAGCTGAAGCGTGACGGGAGATGTTACGTCGGGCCTGTTGGTGTCTTTACTGCGTCTCTTTTCACATTTTATATATATATATATGTGTGTGTAAAAAAATGTTGCTGTAATTTTTCTGCAAGTCACAAGTTTCGATGTTGCTTCAGCGTTGCTTTTGTCCTGCAGAAGAAGGATGAATCTAAATATTAATAAAGCACCCAAAACTGTCATTTCATCAGGTTATTGGCAGGTGCATGTGAAGAGAATGGCAGCTTTGCAAGAATAAATAAATGTGAAACGACCTTTGACCTGCGCCATGTGTACACACCGGGTTCACTTTTCAACAGGTGGATGTGGCAGAAATACAGTCGCTTTGGGAATTAAAAGCGTGTAGAAACTGAAAGTGAGGTGATTGCCATTGTGAGACACTGCAGCGCAGCACAGCACACAGTGAAATTTGTCCTCTGCATTTAACCATCACCCTGAGTGAGCAGTGGGCACCATGACAGGCGCCCGGGGAGCAGTGTGTGGGGACGGTGCTTTGCTCAGTGGCACCTTGGCGGATCGGGATTCGAACCGGCAACCTTCTGATTACGGGGCCGCTTCCTTAACCGCTAGGCCACCGCCGCCCCCAAAGAGAAGGACAAGAGAATCTACAGAAGAAAAAAGTTCCCTGGTCTCACCGACTATGAGGGTCTTGCAGATTCGGTGACCCCCTTGTCAGTACCAGACACAGAGCGCCTCGGTGGCGGGCGTGTCCATGCAGGAGATGTTACAGATTTCCCTCCTTGTGGGTCCTGAATGTGAAGACGTCATTCGTTACTCGTCATCCTCCACTGTCTGTGGTCCTGTGTGGTGACATCTGATGCCATCATTGTCCTGTTCCACTCACGTTCCAGTCATACTCAGGAGCCCATCCCAGGACAACGGGGACAGGACGGGGCCGCAGGGTGCGTGCACACACACACACACACACACACAGTGTACCTATTGACACTGTGTGACAGCAGGACGAAACTCCGGCCACTCAAAGCCAGAGATGAGACGAGTGTGGCGTCATGTGGCCTCTTCATATTTATTCATTACTGAGACTGTAATTAGATTTCTTTTTCAGGAGGTCCAATCGAGACACGAACACGTTGGTACAACTACGAAACAGCAAAGCCGTGACCTCCACAACACAGAACCGATACAAAGGACAAGGTTTCACAGAACAATGAGAACGCAAGAACGAAAGAACCAATAAGTATGACAATAAACAGACAGAAATGATGGACGGGAGCTGCGACCTTTGACCCGTGCCATGTTTTTACACTAGGACCAGATTGGTCTATGTGGCAGGAATTAAAAAAAGATCTCAGATTGACTTCATAAAAAAAAAAAACTTTATTCACGGTAAAATATTTATTATCGTCCTTAAGTATAAATTCACAACCTTCTGGATGCTGATATTGTAGAAATAAATTACGAAACGGAACCTCGCAACATCTCAGGCACTTTTGTGCTTCAGTAAAAGTGCGTCTATCAAGAACAGTGCAAGGCCGCGCTAAAAGATGATTGGTCGGTTCTTAATTCTGGGTTAACAGGGCCATGCTGGAGATGTGAGACCCTCTCACAGGGGCAAGAACCTTGACCACGTCCTTCGTGAAAGGCACATCGGTTCTCTGCAGGCTTCTTCTTCGGTGTCCGTTGAGCGTGATTTGGAGTAACGTTCAACAGGACCCAAATTCGTCAATCCACGTCTGGTATTTCTCCAGGTCGGCTGCAGACACAGACTTGGACACCTTCTTCAGCGCCACCTCGAAGTCCTCCATGGTGGTGGGCATGTGCATCTCATCGCGGGAGATGTTGCGGATCTCCTCCGGGGTCAGGCCCTCGATGCGCCGCCGCATCGCCATGAGCGACGCGTCCCTGGACATCGAGACAGCGTTCGGTCAGTAATCAGCATCAGTGTGTCCGCGGCCGCTGAGGAGCTTCAGACGTCACCTGCAGACGTTGGTGATGTCGGCTCCCGAGTAGCCCTCCATCTGCTCGGCAATCTTGCCCAGATCCACGTCGTCGGCCAGCTCCAGCTCCTTCAGGCTGATCTTCAGGAGCTCCACTCTCCCCCTGGCTGCAAGACACGAGAACTTGTCCGAGTCCACCGCTCAACACAGACAACGCGAGAGGAGAAAAGCCGCGAAAGCCACCTGAGGGCAGGGGAATGTAGATCCGCTTCTCCAGGCGCCGCCGCAGGGCCTCGTCGATGTCCCACGGGAAGTTGGTGGCCGCCAGCACCATCACCATCTTCGCGGGGTCGTTTTCCGAGGAGCCGCCGACACCTGGAGTCACAGCGGGACACAGCGTTACGGTGGCGTGACAGGCTACGCAGCTCCTGGTCCAGGCAGCGGTCATCTCTAAACTGGACTATTGTAACTCTCTCCTGGCTGGAGCCTCTGCGGTCACCATAAAACATCTCCAGATGGTCCAAAACGTGGCAGCCACCTCATCTTCAACCAGCCGAACCACACCCACGTCCCGCCTCTCCTCGCCCCTCTCCACCGGCTCCCGGTAGCTCCTCACAGTTTAAATCCTTGATGCTGCCTACAGGGCTGTAAATGGAAGTTCTCCCTCTTACACCAACACACTACTAGCCAGATACACTCCCGCACGCCCTCTCAGATCTACACACGAAACTAAGACTAAAAATCCCCTCTTCACGGGGTCTCCGGTCCCAATCCACTCTGTTCTCCTGTGTTGTCCCTGGCTGGTGGGACGACTTGTCCTGCTCCATTCGACTAGCCGAGACTACCAGCACCTTTAAGAAGCAGCTGAACACCCGCTTGTTCAAAAAGTATTTCAGACGAGTCGAACACTAACACACACACGCACACACACACACACACACACACACACACACACCACACACACTCGTCCAGCACTTAACAATTCCCAGCATGCTCTATTCCTGACAAGTTGGGCCTTATCAGGGCTCTTAGATTTGTAACTCAAAATCTGTAGAAACTGAATGAGAAGTCGCTTTGGATAAAAGCGTAAAGTGTCCTCCTCCGTACCGTCCATCTGGACCAGCAGCTCGGCCTTCACCCTCCTGCTGGCCTCGTGCTCCTCGGACGTCCCCCTGCGGCCGCACATGGAGTCGATCTCGTCTATGAAGATGGTGGTGGGAGCGTAGAACCGGGCCTGCGGACAGGAACACAGGCACGGTGGCCTCGAGCCCGGGACCGCGGCCGGCCGGTCGCCGCGGCGACGCTTACCATTTCGAACAGCAGGCGCACGAGCTTCTCCGACTCGCCGCGGTACTTGGACGTCAGCGTGGACGACGACACGTTGAAGAACGTGGTCCGGCACTCGGTGGCGACCGCCTTGGCCAGCAGGGTCTTGCCGGTCCCCGGGGGTCCCACCATGAGGACGCCCTGCGCGGAACCCGGACGGTGAGACTCCTGACGTCGGTGCTCTACTGCCCCCTGCTGGCCCGCCGCCGCCTACCTTCCACGGCCTCCTGATTCCTTTGAAGAACTCCGGCATCCACATGGGCAGAACGACGGCTTCCTTCAGGAGCTTCTTGGCCTCTTCCAAATCGGCAATGTCCTCCCTGCGGCAGGAACACATCCTGTCGGTAAAAACCGCGGCGGCTTTCACGCGCGGGAATCGTACCATTTGACGTTGGGGTTCTGGGATATGATGTCCCTCTCCAGCGTCTCGATCAGGTCTTTGTCCTCTCCGCCCCGGTCAAACTTCTTGACTTCTTTCTCAGACACGTCAGGCTTGTTCTGGCAGGCGAGGGCGGGATTAGTCCGTCTCCCAGCCAATCAGAATCACCATCGTCCAGATGGGACAATTACATTGTTACGTTATATCACCTTGTCGTCCTTCCCCCGGCTCGGGTTCTCCTTTTTGTCCTTGGCCCGTGGTGGCTTGGCCCGGTCCCCGTTGGGTCCCCGTGGCGACTGGCGGTACTGGGCCCGAGGGCCGGCACTCAGGCGGTTACTGTGGGGTTTGTTGTCCTTGTGTGAACCCGCAGATCTCCGTATCGGACATGGGGACGCTCTGGGGAAAAGCACAGACAGACCCTCCATGAAACTGCTGGGATGGTCCATTATGTGGACATCTTACGGATTATATAGATCGTTAAAGGTCCCCTGACATGAAAATGTGACTTTCCTGTCTACTGTCCTGCAGTGGTGAGAAATGGCGATCAGGGTAAAGAGTGATTTGGTTATTGCACCTTTCAGACAGCAGGAATTTGTCCCCTTATGACGTCATAAGCGGAAAGGTTACCTCCCGTTTCCCACCCTCCCCTCCACTGACAGCTACGCACGTACTAAGTCGCTCTGGATAAAGGGCATTTGCCAAACGCCTTAAATGTAATATATAAAATGCTGTAAAGTGCATGGCCCCGCCCCCACCATCCTCATTAGCATTTAAAGCTACAGACACCGGAAATCTCACTGTGGGACTGGACCGAAGCGGCTGTAAAATAAGACACGTCAGATACAGTATTGGGGGACACGGAGACATTTCTAATCGGGATATTACTCCCGAGTTGTTATTAACAGAAGCGGACCGCGGTGTCTCTGAGTAGTAAAGTTGAGCTGAAGTTAGTTTTATGTCCCCGGAACCTGCGCTCCGCCGCCACCGCCGGCCACACGTCGCAGTCCCCGGCGGCGCTGCTGGGCCTCGCCGCGTCGCCGTCCATCTGGAAGCTGTCCAGCGTGGACACGATGTCCCGGACGCGGCTCTTCTCCACGTTTATCTGCTGCCACACCTGAGGTCGGGGCGAGAAGCAGCGCGGTTGGACACGTGTGGCCGTGTGACAGGGGGGACGGGGGGACGGGACGTGCGGCGACCTGCTGCCATCTCTGCTGCAGCGCGGCGTCTCGGAGCGACTGCTGGTGGGTCCGGATCTGCTCCAGGACGCCCTGGTAGCAGACGGCGGCCGAGCTGTAGCTGCCGAGCAGCGCGTACTCCCGGGCCAGCTTCACGTTGTCGCTGATCTCCAGCAGGCTCATCCTGGCTCGGAATGCCGGAGGGACGAGGCTGGGGGAGAAGCGCCGTCCGCTTCCGCTTCCGGTTCCGAGATCTCGCGAGAGGAGCGAGCAGCGTCCAATTTTATATTACACTTTTATGTTTCAGCATTTATATTCATATATTTGCCATTTTTAAGCTCTTTGGTTATCTACACGTGTTCTTTTTACACATTATACCTCAATATATGTTCTATAGAAAAATTTTATTGAGGGTGGAAGATCATGTTCCGCTTGACCTCTGACCCTAACCAGAAGCCTAAGCTGATTCATGATAGTTTGACGTATGAAGGCCACTGGTAGAAAGCAGCACATTACTAAAATTTTCACAAAACATTCCTAAAAGTAAAATACATCTTCAGCGATCATCAATATATTTATGAATAGACAATGATCCTTTATAATAAACTGTGTCCAGGTAACTGGAATTAGGTGATTTACGTGGGCCATAAATTAACCCAGATAAACAAATGGCCTGATTGCATCATACAAAACACCTTTAATAAGCCGAGGGACTCACTGCACTCCTCTCGAGGGGGACCAGGTCCAGGGGACGTGGGCAAGTGAGTGGACCGTCAACTCCGACACACGTCAATTATGTCCTTTACACACAGACATTTTTGCATCTTCAGATCATTTCCTGATTATTTCATTAATATTATTTCATGTGAATAAACACAAGTCATGTTACTCCATAATATCTTTTGTTATGGTGCCACTCAAACTCACGGCCAGTCTCTAATGTGCCAGTTTCATCAGGGTGACGTGTGACACCACCTGAGAGCTTCACACTTCTTTTAAAATGTGCTAATGGTGCCCCTTGGACCATGTGTTTTTGTCAAGTCCCATTTTAACGCAGACTGAACCCACCGCAGCCTCCAGGGTCTTGAGGTGGGAAGTTCTGATAAGGAAAAACAAAAGTAATGACAATATTGCGTCAATCACAACAGGGTCATATTTTCAGCCACGACCTGACCTGACCTCACCTGTCATGGCATCGTGTACGGTAAGTGACAAAGTTAAAATATGAGCAGGGAAATGCAGAAGATGCACAGAAGATGATGGATCTGTTCCCATCCTGCGTGGTGTGAGATTCAGCATAACTGGATTCAGATCTGAAAAGAAGATCACCGACCAAACCTTTTCCACTCTGGACTTCAACTCATGCTTTACAAAAAATTAGAACATTGTTAACTGCTATATATGGTCGTTCAGCCTCGAGGCACAAGTGCACAAGTCAGTAGTGGCCTAGTGGGTTAGACACTCGCCTATGAACCAGAAGACGCAGGTTCAAATCCCGCTTACTACCATTGTGTCCCTGAGCAAGACACTTAACCCTAAGTTGCTCCAGGGGGGGACTGTCCCTGTAACTACTGATTGTAAGTCGCTCTGGATAAGGGCGTCTGGTAAATGCTGTAAATGTAAATGAAAATGCACGACACAATGACGTTTTAACGAGGAAACTTAAATGAAACGCTCTAGGAGCCTTCAAACAACGTACACAGGCGAGATGTGTGCAGTGTAGGAACAGATAGTCATTCTTTCATACATCTCATGAGCGACACGAGAGTGAGGGAGGCAAACACTGAACGGAGAACACGTGGATATCAATTGTGATTCGTCTTCACATAGTAGAGTTTGGTGTTTCACAAGGTTCTGTCCCAGGTCCGTTACTTTTTTCTCTATACATGTTACCTTTAGGTGACGTCATCCGCAAACACGGTATTAGCTTTCATTGCTACGCTGACGACACACAGCTGTATCTGTCAGCAATGCCAGATCAGAGGCAGCAGCTGAACAATATAGAGAATTGTCTGAAGGACATTAGACAGTGGATGCTCACCAACTTTCCCCTGTTAAACCCTGACAAGACAGAAGCGCTTGTACTTGGGCCTCAAGCAGCCAGGCATAAACTGGCTGACAACACAATAACCCTGGATAGCCTTTCTATCTCACCGAGTATTAAAGTGAAGGATCTAGGTGTCATCATTGATGCAGGTCTACGTGCATTCAATTTGCACGTAGACAATGTTCTTTCACCTTAGAAATATTGCAAAAATAAGAAATATAATTTCAATGCATGATGCAGAAAAGATGGTCCATGCATTTATTACATCAAGGTTAGATTACTGCAATGCATTACTGTCTGGATGCTCTAGTAGGTGCATGAGTAAACTCCAGCTAGTACAGAATGCTGCAGCCAGAGTACTAACCAGAACCAGGAAATTTGACCACATCACCCCAGTCTTACAATCACTGCACTGGTTACCCAGCAAATTTAGGATTGACTACAAAATCCTACTTTTGACCTATAAAGCTCTAAATGGTCTCGCCCCGCAATACCTGAGCAAACTCAGCCACGCCCCTTCGATCAGTGGGTGCGGGGTCACCACTGGTACCAAAAGTGCAGAAGGACACAGCTGGGAGCAGATCCTTCTCCTATAGAGCTCCGCAGTTGTGGAACAACTTGCCTGTCAGTGTCCGGGACTCAGACACAGTCTCAGTGTTTAAATCCAATCTGAAAACCTATCTGTTTTCTCTGGCTTTTTGTTAAAGTCCCAGACACTCATTTCACTTGATTATGACGCAGTGTCAATTATAAAGTCCAGTTTATCACAGAGTCCCCCTGTTAGACACAGACAGAGTTAAATTCACCCTAGTTAGGCTGTCCTAGTTAGGGTACCGGGCCACTGTAGCACCAATATACCACTATAACCACATATTTCAGTATCGGTCGTACAGTGCAACCGTCTGCCGCTGCTTCTGTTTGTTTTTCTCCGAGACACGGAATCAAGCGTCCAGACTACCAGCAGACCCCAGAAGAGACAAGCAGATACATCCTGGTTCCTGACAACTGCTAAACAAGGACATACCATGAAACAAACCAGAGGGTCACCACAGCCACCACCACCGTTACAACTACAGCTTCAGGGATCTTCAAGTGGACCAGTAACATCATAATGGACACGTAATCTAGACCATGACACTGACTACATCCTGGACTTCTCCAACCCTCCAACCCTACAACTATATATGAAATAAATGTTGTTGTCGTTGTTGATGGAGGTGATTCGGGGAGACATTTACATTTATATTATACACTTACAGTATTTACCAGACACCCTTATCCAGAGCGACTTACAGTCAGTAGTTACAGGGACAGTCCCCCCTGGAGACACTCAGGGTTAAGTGTGTTGCTTAGGGACATGATGGTAGTAAGTGGGGTTTGAACCTGGGTCTTCTGGTTCATAGACGATTGTGTTACCCACTAGGCTACTAGCACCCCAAGACAAGACAGCAGCACCGCAACTGCCATGAATTCTTTACTGCAGAGCCCGCGCCTGCTGGTTTTCTTGCCAATGGCTCATGAAAATAAGCAATACAGCTTCTTAAAGTATAATCTCAAAAACGCATGCACAATACAGAAGTATGCAGCGTAATACTGAAAAGTACCTTCATTTATACACTCAGTGCTCGACTGGGGCTTTTGAGACGCGCTAGTGAATGTCATTACGGCCTTTTTTTTAATAATGAGACCCAGCTTGTGGTCCTTTATTTCTTTCCATCATTCCTCCGCCCGATATACAAAATAAAAAGCTGGGAACCACAGTGGCAGTTTTCTGCACATGCTCATTTCCTGCAGGTCCCCTGTCATGACATTTTTGTTTCGGTCTTGTTACAGTATGTCATACAGTACGTCTCCATGGGCTTTGACACCCCAACACTTGACCCTTCTGCACACAAGGAAAACCTGTAGGAGAGAGAAAAAAGAAAGGAGTGATACAGAGAGGGACGTCCTTCCAGGGTAGAGTGAGCCTGCAGTTGGTGTCAGTGCAGGGTTTGTGTTTGTCCAATAAGAGAAAAAATCCTACAGTTGTAGAGGTGGAGAAGTCCAAAATGTAGTCCAGAGTCATGGTGTACAATACGTGTCCATTATGATGCTACGGGTCCATTTGAAAATCCCTGAAGCTGTAGTTGTTATGGTGGTGGCGGCTGTGCTAGGTTGTCATTTAGCAGTTGCCAGGAATTAAGTCTCGGTGCAGAATTCCAGCCACTTTGATCCAGTCCCACAATAAGATTTCCCAGGACGCGGCGTTTCACTGTCTGTAGCTTTAAATGCTAATGAGGAGGAGAGAGGCGGGACGAGGAGAAGAGCGGCCTATAGGAGTTGAGCATGCATTCGTGGAAATTACGTCATCAACACCATCCACCAACCACAACGATTGGTACAGACAGGACAGGATTTCATTTTTTTTAATTTGTGCTCATGTACTTTTTAACTACACATGTGTATGTGTATAGGCACTGTTCATAATATCCATTATTTTCTATTTTTATTTATTGTCTCCTGCAATTTTTATTGACAATAACTGCATCGAGGACAGGCCTGATTGTGCACGCCTCCTCAACATGTCATCACTTTTTTTACCCAGTGGGAGGAGTTGGGGACATATAAATGACAGGCCGGCGGTGGCCTTTCCCCGAGAAGCGTGGCGTGGGTCTCTGGCTCCAATGCGTGTAGAGGAGGCGAACGGCACGTCTGACTGTGCGCCATGTACCGGTCGACCCGCAGACATGTCCACAGAGATCTACGTGTTGCTCTACACGCTCACGGCGGCCGCGGTGCTTCTGACAGCGTGTGGGAACCTGCTGGTGATCGTCTCCGTCTGCCTCTTCAGGCAGCTGCACACCCCCACCAACCTGCTGATCCTGTCCCTGGCCGTCACCGACTTCCTCGTGGGGATCCTCGTCATGCCCTTCCACATGACGCGTTTAATCGAGCTCTGCTGGATCTTCGGCTCTGCGATCTGTGAAGTGTACAAGCTGTCCGGGCTCCACCTGACCTTCGTCTCGGTTTATAACATCGCTCTGATCGCCGTCGACCGCTACCTGGGGCTCAGCCACCCCTTCCAGTACCGCTGCCTGGTGTCCCTGAACGTCATCCTGGCCGCGGTGCTGAGCATTTGGCTCGTGTCCTTCTTCTACAACAGCTCAGTGCTCTATGTCACCAACTCCTCCATCAGGATGTGTCCAGGCCAGTGCTACTATGGCTTTGTCCAGACCATCTTTATCTCCGACCTGCTCATCACCTTCATTCTGCCATGCGGCACAATCACTGTTCTTTACACGAGAATCTTTGTCACCGCCAGGCGGCACGCAGTTGCAATCCGGGCACTTTGCACCCAGAGAGACGTGACCATCGCGTCAGATAAAACCTCCACCATGAAATCAGAGAGGAAGGCTGCTAAGATCCTCGGGATCGTGGTGGCCGTCTTCCTGGCTTGTCTGATGCCGTATTTCCTCAGTACGGTCATGTTCGACCTGATGGAGGCGCAGTCAGCGTCCAACATCTTCAACAGCCTAGATGTCCTCTTCAGTCTCAACTCCACCATAAACCCAATCATCTATGCCCTGTTCTACCCCTGGTTCAAGAAGAGCATCAAGCTCATTCTAACGTTCAGGATTTTCAGAACAGACCCCTCATTCATCATTTCATGAAGGATCAGCTCTGAATAAAGGCATCGGATAAATGCCACCAATGTATACGAATAGACCTTATTGTATAATCATACATCCCATTAAAGTTTGTTCATAAATAAATATACATTTTTAACAGTTTTGAGTTTAATTTACATATTGGAACCTTCATGAAAACATGAAAATTAATGAATTACAGGAATTTAACTGTTCTGACCAGATTGTCCCCACTACCAGATCCTCCAGTCCCAAAATCACTCACTCTCCATCACAGAAACTGAAACCGCGGTATGTGTGTTATTATGTGAGCCATTAGCAGATGTCCTTTATGTGGAGTATGCAAGAACTTGTAAATTTCCTGTAAATATTAATTTTCCAGATGATTGCTGTCGGTACAACATCAGTTCCTCAATCCTTTATGGTCATTATTTCTCACAATTCTGTTCAAAACAAATGCATTAATTACATTATGTAATAATTGTTTTTCATATATAAGTGTGTGTGTGTGTGTGTGTATATGTATCTAAAATAACTCAAAGTTTGTTGAAATAGGTACAGTATTTTTATGAACAGCATCTAGACCTCTTAGAATCTTATAGTCCTGGATCATGTCATCCCTAAGTTTGCATTATTGGAGGAGTGGTGGTCTAGCGGGTTACAAGTCCAAATCCTGACCCACCAACGAGCCACTGAGGTCCCTTTGATGAAGGTACCGTCCCCACACACTGCTCCCCGGGCCCCTGTCATGGTGCTCACTGCTCACTAAGGGTGATGGTTAAATGCAGAGGACACGTTTTGTTTCTTGCTGTGCATCACATTGACAAAAACACTTTCACTTATTTGAAGATAAACATATTCAGTTCAGTTCATAAATCATGCATGGATATAAAAACTGTGCACATGCCTATAAATATGGCAAGATTTGGGGAATAAAAAAGTAGACCACAATACGCAATTTCAAAATGTTTCCCACCCTTAACGTGACCAGTAACCTGCAAAATTGTAATAAAAATAATAAGCAAATCTGTTTGAAAAAACAAAAAGTTTACAATAAGATGGTTGTATAAGGGTGCACATCCTCAAACTAATATTTTGTTGAAGCACCTTATGATTTAATTAAAGAACTCAGCCTGCCATCAAGTAAAGAGACTGAAGAAATTTACAAGTGCGAACCTCACTAACACAGGGATTTAATAATACAGACGGGATACGAGGACGTTCTCACAGATGCTACACATGAACCCGAGTAAAAGACAAATAACAGCACAAGGACAGGACATGACTAGGATACATTTATACTACTATTAACAGTTGTTAACAATCAGGGTAATCAGGAACACAAGACAAGGTAACATGAATTCTGGAGTACTGGGAAATGTCTACAGTGAAACTTAGTGGTGGCAATATCTTGCTTTGGGTCACTCTCCTTCAGCTGGAACTGGGAATTTAGTCAAGGGGGAGGGATTTATGAACACTTCACTTTCGGCCCCAATGTATGCAAACAGAACTCACTGCAATAATTATGAAACAGGACAGTATGCAGCAGTGCCCCGAACACCTAGGTTCCTACAGAACCTCCCAATCCCATGTTCATGCACCCTCACCCAGGTGTCCAAGGCAAAAAAGTTGATCCACTGTACTTTGGCCAGGATGAAAACCTGATCCCGATCCACCACCCCGCCCATAGGGGGTGAGCGGGCAGCTGCGAGACCATCCACCCGGAAGTAGACGCTGGCAATGAATGACGTGGTTGTGGAGCTGGTGTGGCAGGACCAGACCAGTTGCATCGCTAGGTGCCAAGGGTAGCAACAGCAACTGACACTGAATTATCTTTTGGATTTGCCCTTGCAAATCGTCTGTTTTTGCACCCGCCTGCTGCCCGATGCCCAATGAACTTGACCTGGATAATGCCAACCTACCAGTCCCCTCCTGATGCGCATGAGCCTCGGTAAAACCGTGTGCTCCCCTTGCTGCTGTGTGGTTCCCTGTGAGTCCCTAAACTCAAGCACGCCCATTCTCCCAGTCCTCACGCACCAACCCTAGCACCCACGTCCTTCCATGCCAAGTCCTCCAGCATCTCCTGCATCGTCTGCAAATGTGCCTACCAGCCCACCGTGACCTCACCTGGCCCAGCTTCCGAAGGTGATCCTGCAAAGCTTGGAGGAGCCCGACGACCCTCTCTTTTGGTGAGCAGTGGGCACCATGACAGGCGCCCGGGGAGCAGTGTGTGGGGATGGTACCTTCATCAAGCGGACCTCAGTGGCACCTTGGCACCCCCATATACCTTCTGATTATGGAACCGCCACCACTGTCCCGATATATGTTTGTTTGTGAAATATGTTTCCCCTCTTCTTATCCCCCAGGTGGTGCTGCAAAGCCAGGGAGGACCTGCAATGCCCACAGTGCTGGAGCCCTGTGGTTTCCGCCTGCCCCGCAACCTCCACCAGTGTTTCTGCCTGGGCTCCGCGGACGTACCCTTGGAGGCGTCGCTCTGTCACAGCCGATTCGCAGCCTGACAACAGGGCTCTAATCATGGACAGGCATCGCTGGTCAGGTGTGCATTCGGCCCTCGTGCCGTCTTGTGTTCATTCTAAAATAGTTCCTTCCCTGAAAACAGGTCCTTCTCCTGCGCCTCCTTTTCCCCACGAACCCGAGACGTGACAGGTCTTGTTTTTTACATCACAAAAAAACTACATTTTAAGAGTACCCCCTGTACTACATGACATTTCTCTACATTTAATTTCTCAATCAGCTGTGTCTCTTGAAAATATTACAGAATGATGATGACGACATTTAGGTCTTGTGCGAATTTGAGGTGACATTTGTGGGAGGAGCGGTCCAATGACAAACATATAAATGGCTGCTGAGTTTTGCACTTCTCCAGAACCGTGTCTCCACCCATGGAGAAGCATGAGCACTGAGGAGGTGAACGACACGCTCAGCTGTGTGCCGTGTGCTGAGAGACGCCTGCCCCCAGACGTCTACCTCTTCCTGTACATGTCCACAGCGGCCGTGGTGCTTCTGACAGCGTGTGGGAACCTGCTGGTGATCGTCTCCGTCTGCCACTTCAAGCAGCTGCACACCCCCACCAACCTGCTGATCCTGTCCCTGGCTGTGGCTGATTTTCTCATGGGCATCTTGGTGATGCCGTTCCAGATGTCTTTCACGATTGAGCCCTGCTGGATGTTTGGTTTCGTGCTCTGTGAGATCTACAAACTCTGTAGCACGCAGCTCATGGTGGTTTCTGTCTTCAACGTCACTCTGATTGCTGTGGACCGCTACATCTCCTTGTACATCCCATTTCACTACTCCAATGTAGTCACGCTCAGAGTGATCCTCACCACTGTCCTCTGTACCTGGACTTTCTCTTCACTCTACAGTGTATGTTTAGTCTATTTCAACAGGTTCTACCACAGCACTCAGACGTGTCCTGGTGAATGCTCCTTCATCATGAATCAGGCCTTGTATATCTGTGACCTCCTGATCGTTTTTATCCTGCCTTCAGCCACCATAATAACCCTGTACATGAAAATATTCATCATGGTCAAGAAGCATGTGGTGGCCATCAAGGCAGTGATCCAGCCAACAAACCACCAGAGCAAAGCTCCAAGGTCTGAGCACAAGGCGGCTAAAGCTCTGAGCGTGGTGGTGGGCGTCTTCATGGCTGCTCTCCTGCCATATTACATCAGTTCAATGCTGACTGACTTCATTGACGAACAGGCGTTCACCATCATGGTAAACTGCTTCTCCATTTTATTCTGCTTTAACTCCACCATCAACCCTGTTATTTACGCCCTCTTCCACCCCTGGTTTCAGAAAAGCGTCAAACTCATACTAACTCGCCAGATATTCAACCCCGACTCGTCACTGAAAAATGTCATTTCATGATAACCTGGTGTTGTTGTTTTTTTTAAAGTGGAAGTAAATGGATGAAATCTGCATTTTAAAATAAATGCATTTCAATGAAAAGTTACGAAGTTACACCTGGTTAAATGGATGATTAAATCCAGTAAACTTCTGTACAATACAATTTCTATGTATTAGCAATATTTTTTTTATATTTAATATCCTTAACATGTGTATGTGGGTAATCAAAGCTGTAAAGAAGATGCATTTGGCATGTCGGTGTGTGTGTGTCTGTGTGTGTAAATCCATTTCCACTGAGAGTCAAGTTGTGGTTTGTACTCTGAAGATGATTAATTTGCATATGCCTGTTACGTGCTAGTGCTGAAATAACAATGTGCAATCATACGTCATGCATTTGTGATGATTGCAGGAACATTGCAGCGCCAGCACTGTTTATATGTAAATTCTCCTCCTCTTTCTTCCTCCTTATCAGGTAATAAAGGTAAATTTTACACATGGCCTGTAGCACACAGAGGTCTTCCCCCGGCCTACTGGGCTACACACACATCTATGAACCAGAAGTCTGCTAAGTCCCAGGTTCATTGTGTCCCTGAGCAAGACACTAAACCCTGAGTGTCTCCAGGGGGGGACTGTCCCTGTAACTACTGATTGTAAGTCGCTCTGGATAAGGGCGTCTGGTAAATGCTGTAAATGTAAATGTTCCATGAAGACATGTCTAAGAAATCTGTTTATAGCGTTTGTGGTGTTTGAACTGATGGAGATCAATAATGATTTCAAAATGAGTTCCAATTATGATGATCATGCAATTTCCACTTCCATGCAGAAAACAATTCTTTTATGGGATTAAGGAAATGTAATTAGGGAGGAAAGAACGGGATGGCCTCTAAACCACATGCAAGTGGTGGAAAGTAGTATGAAGTGGTCACAAAGTTCTTTATGATTCCTCCCACATTATCCTTATCTGCCTGTAGGACCAGGCGTCGGTAGATGACATGCATAAAGAAAAGGCAGCATTCAGTATTGTAGGACCCAAACTAGTACCTTTGATAGACCAATCCAGTGCCTGAGAGCAACAATGTCTCATTGCAAGATGGACAGGTCAGCCTGGTACACATGATTGGATCCCTCTCTCAGATGCTGATTTGTTGACTGTAATCACCACTTACTTCTGCGTCTTCATGAAGATTAAAAGCCCCTTATTATTAGAATTTCAGCCATTTTGATTGAGCCCCTCAAGAGATTTCCCAGGACGTGCCGTTTCGGTGTCTGTAGCTTTAAATGCTATTGAGGAGGAGAGAGGTGGGATGAGGAGGAGAGCGACCTATAGAAGTTGAGCGGGTGTTCACGGAAATGACGTCACCAACACCATCCACCAACCACAATGTTTTAAGCAGACAGGAAGTCGTGTCAACGTTTTTCCAGAACAAATTTAAATTAACTCACCAGTTCTTCAGAGTCTCACGTAACAGATCTAAAAAACACATTTGTGCTAATTTTTACATCCAATCACCAAACAAATGTAATGCTTCTCACGTTTGGAAGCCATGACGGTCGGTGGAGATACTGTTTTATGGGAGGGGTGGGAAATTCTCTGAGCGGAAAAAGCATGAGAATCGGGGGGTAACCTTTCCCCTTATGATGTCATAAAAGGCAAAATTCCAGATACAGTCATCTGAGCTGCCGCTCTCTGAATGACAAAGCAGAATGGCCAACTCTTTACACCTATCGCCATTTCTAGCCACTGCAGGACCATAGACAGGCTGGGGCAACTCGTATTAATGTTAAATCATCTCAAAAAGTCACATCTTTATAACTATATCCCGCTATACCCCTCCCTCATTTTAAAAGCATTTTTAGAACAACACATGCCAACAGCACATTTGAGCAGATGAGGGGAGGCAGGGGGTCATTTCACACCCTTGCTCTCCATTTTCTGGCTGGGGCTGGGGGCTGAGAGGACGAGCTGGCCGCCCAGCTGGGGTTTGGGCCAATGGGCTTCCTTCTTGCTGTGGGGACCAGGTTGTCTTTTTGCCTCCACCCCTGGACCTAGGTTAAGCTGCCCCTCTGGGGGTATTGATGCCTGGATCTGGGAGTAAGTAGGGATGGTAGTAGCCTAGTGGGTAACACACTTGCCTATAAACCAGAAGACCCAGGTTCAAATCCCACTTACTACCAACGTGTCCCGGAGAAAGACACTTAACCCCGAGTGTCTCCAGGGGGGGACTGTCCCTGTAACTTCTGATTGTAAGTTGCTCTGGATAAGGGCATCTGGTAAATGTTGTAATTGTAAGCAAGACACTTAACCCTGAGTTTTTTCAGGGGAATTGTCCCTGTCACTACTGTCACCAACTGTGTGACGCAATGAAAGAGAAAATGTTGGAGGAGACATGGAACCAAATTGGGCCAGTGATTGCCTAGCGGTTAATGAAATGGCCTCATTATCATAAGGTTGCCGGTTGGAATGCTGAGTGACCAAGGTGCCACTGAGCAAAGCACCGTCCCTGCACACGGGCGCCTGTCATGGCTGCCTACTGCTCACCAATGGTGATGGGTTAAAAGCAGAGGACACATTTCACTTCAAATTGCGAGATGACACAAAGAGGTGGGTAAGTCTACATCTTTTACTCTGCAAGTGTGTTCGACTTAAGACCCCCACTGAGGTTGATAATGGGTGAATTTACGCCAGATTCATTCCCCCCAAGTCAATGAGCACCTCTCCCTGCTAAGCAACCTTGGAGCTTAAGGACCAGGTGATGGTTATGGACAGGTTGCATTGGGTGCTGGAGCTGGCCTGTCACTGGTCCAGAGCTGTGAGGAGCTCAATGAGGTCATTCAGAGCAGCCCCTCCAGTCTTTGTTGACGAGCCTGTCCTTGATGCCTTCTCTGAGTCCCTGATATAAAATGGTAGGGTGTGCCTTCTCTTCCCAAATGCTGTTGATGGCCAGAATTCAGAACTTTATGGCGTAAGAGACCAAGGCCAGTATGTGACAAGCTGTCGTGTGGGAGCCAGTGTCCCCTTGGAAGGTCTCTTGAGTGAAAGCGATTAAATAAACTGATTTACATTCTTTTCAAGGAGAGCCAAATGCCCACCACCTCAGTGGTACCTCCTCCTCGGATCCTGCGTACACAATCAGGAGGAACCCATGAAGTTGGGGCACACTGTCTTCACCCCAACAGAAGAGGGGTGAAACAGGAGAAGATCTGATATTCTGAATGATTCTGTGCCCACTATTTCTACCCAGGAAACAAACCAACCAAATGAGCAGAAAGGCCAGCCCACCTGGTTTGGTAAGCACAATCATTTCCCGACTCATCTTTTTTTGCCATACCATCCATGGCATTCATTGATTCTGGGGCCGTTGGCAATTTCATGATCCTGGACTCATTCCCAACAGACCTACCTACACCCTCGCCCCAATGCCTCTTTGACTGCATCACCCACAGCTGCACCTTCTCTCGTGAGGCTGCCCCAGTGTTACCAGAAGGCAGCACAACTTGAAAGTGAAAGTGAAATTATTGTCATTGTGATACACAGCACAGCACTCGGTGCACACAACGAAATGTGTTCTCTGCTTTTAACCCATCACCCTGAGTGAGCAGTGGGCAGGCATGACAGGCGCCCGGGGAGCAGTGTGTGGGGACGGTGCTTTGCTCAGTGGCACCTCAGTGGCGCCTTGGCGGATCAGGATTCGATCCGGCAACCTTCTGATTACGGGGGCGGCTTCCTTAACCGCTAGGCCACCACTGCCCCAAACTTCCACCACACCAACCCGAAGACATGGCAAAAGAATTTTTGACAGGCACACTCCCACATAGAGGTTGCCTCTGTTCCCTCTCGTCCACTGAATACAAGGTCAGCTTATTCACATTTACATTTTACATTTACCAGACTCCCTTATCCAGAGCGACTTACAATCAGTAGTTACAGGGACAGTCCCCTCCTGGAGCAACTTAGAGTTAAGTGTCTTGTTCAGGGACACGATGGTAGTAAGTGGGGTTTGACCCTGGGTCTTCTGAATAATAGGCGAGTGTGTTACCCACTAGGCTACTACCACCACAGCTTATTCATTGTTTGAATGAATAATGAATATGAATGACTGGTGTGAAGATTGCAGTGGCCACTGCAACAATGTCTTCAGGGACATGCTGGGACGGTGGATGTTCACTTATTTAAATGACATAGTTATCTACTTACCCAAAATTCAGTCACATGTTTAACACATGAGAGCTGTGCTCTTCTCCCTAAAGTTCAGTCCAATGCAGCAGCGTGGCAGAGTAGGGGACTGTGAGCTGCTGGCGGTCAAATGTGGCGACACTGGTTATAGGACAGTGACACTCCCTTCAAAACATTAGTGGGTGCTGTTCTTGGAATAATTGAACTGGAGCAACGGCACCGACGTCAGCCCCATGATCAACTGTACCACTCCGAGGAACAGGTTTGGCTCTCCACTCAAAATCTACACCTCTGGACTGAGGCAAAGAAATTGTCCCCTTGCTTCATTGGCCCTTCATTGTCCTCTACCATATCAGTCTATCCGACATCATATCCCTCCATTCCTTTGGATTCACCCAGTATTCCATTATTCTCAGCTCAGACCATTCGTCATCTCCCCTCTGCATTCTCCTACATGTCCTCCTCACCTTGTGGATGGAGACCCTGTTTACACCTTTGACCACATAGTTGGTGGTAGTAGCCTACTGGGTAACATTCTCAGGGGGGCAGTGGTGGCCTAGCGGTTAAGGAAGCGCCCCTGTAATCAGAAGGTTGCCTGTCATGATTGCCCACTGCTCACTCAGGGTGACGGGTTAAATGCACAGGACAAATTTCACTGTGTGCACCATGTGCTGTGCTAATATGTATCACATGTGACAATCACTACACTTAACACTTTACTTGCCTATGAGCAAGAAGACAAGAAGACCCAGGTTCGAACCCTGAGCAAGACACTTAACCCTGAGTGTCTCCAAAGGGGACTGTCCCTTTGCCTACTGACTGTAAGTCGCTCTGGATAAGAGTGACTGGTAAATACTGTAAATGTAAGTGAAACTTAGTTGATGCTTGAAACTTTGGCCTTGATCCCTGCGTGTTTCATCCTTGATACTTCATTCATTGAGGATTTCAGGTGGCGTACCTACTCCATTCCAGGCTCAGTCGAGGAGAGGGCGATGTCAGCATCATGTGATGGGAATGAGAAGACGGTAACCAGTGTCTATAATACCATCTGCAAACACCATTAGTTTAATAACTCTTAACCCATCTTTTATTTTATTAAACATATGTAAAAGCCGTGTTTAATCAAAGTTTTCCTTAAAAGGAAGGTTTTTAGCTTTTGTTTGATATTTGAACATCTAGTGGAGGAGGATTCAGAGTCAATATCAATGGTTTCCTAGATACTTTCCTAGATATTGGATGAAGTAAAGCAGTGCTGGACGATAGGAGAGATTAAGATCAATCTCTGCTCATGTAAATTACCCTCAATAAACCCCAACTTTTTCACACCAGTTCTTTGTAGTCTTTATATCTTGCTGAGCACAACCAGATGTTTGTTTATCTTTATTTTTTATTTCACTCCTGTCTTTAATCAGGTTGAGATCCTTGAAAATATTACAGAATGATGATGATGACATTTAGGTCTTGTGTGAATTTGAGGTGACATTTGTGGGAGGAGCGGTCCAATGACAAACATATAAATGGCTGCTGAGTTTTGCACTTCTCCAGAACCGTGTCTCCACCCATGGAGAAGCATGAGCACTGAGGAGGTGAACGACACGGTCAGCTGTGTGCCGTGTGCTGAGAGACGCCTGCCCCCAGAAGTCTACCTCTTCCTGTACATGTCCACAGCGGCCGTGGTGCTTCTGACAGCGTGTGGGAACCTGCTGGTGATCGTCTCCGTCTGCCACTTCAAGCAGCTGCACACCCCCACCAACCTGCTGATCCTGTCCCTGGCTGTGGCTGATTTTCTCATGGGCATCTTGGTGATGCCGTTCCAGATGTCTTTCACGATTGAACCCTGCTGGATGTTTGGTTTCGTGCTCTGTGAGATCTACAAACTTTGTAGCATGCAACTCACGGTGGTTTCTATCTTCAATGTCACTCTGATTGCTGTGGACCGCTACATCTCCTTGTACATCCCATTTCACTACTCCAATGTAGTCACGCTCAGAGTGATCCTCACCACTGTCCTCTGTACATGGACTTTCTCTTCACTCTACAGTGTATGTTTACTCTATTTCAACAGGTTCTGCCAGAGCACTCAGGCGTGTCCTGGTGAATGCTTCTTCATCATGAACCAAACCTTATATATCTGTGACCTCCTGTTCATTTTCATCCTGCCTTCAGCCACCATAATAACCCTGTACATGAAAATCTTCATCATGGCCAGGAAGCATGTGGTGGCCATTCGGGCAGTGATCCAGCCAACAAACCACCAGAGCAAAGCTCCAAGGTCTGAGCACAAGGCGGCTAAAGCTCTGAGCATGGTGGTGGGCGTCTTCATGGCTGCTCTCCTGCCATATTACATCAGTTCAATGCTGACTGACTTCATTGACGAACAGGCGTTCACCATCATGGTAAACTGCTTCTCCATTTTATTCTGCTTTAACTCCACCATCAACCCTGTTATTTACGCCCTCTTCCACCCCTGGTTTCAGAAAAGCGTCAAACTCATACTAACTCGCCAGATATTCAACCCCGACTCGTCACTGAAAAATGTCATTTCATGATAACCTGGTGTTGTCGTTTTTTTTAAACTTCAGTAAATGGAAAAAATATGGATTTTAACATAAATGCATTTCAATGAAAAGTTACGAAGTTACACCTGGTTAAATGGATGATTAAATCCAGTAAACTTCTGTACAATACAATTTCTATGTATTAGCAATATTTTTTTTATATTTAATATCCTTAACATGTGTATGTGGGTAATCAAAGCTGTAAAGAAGATGCATTTGGCATGTCGGTGTGTGTGTGTCTGTGTGTGTAAATCCATTTCCACTGAGAGTCAAGTTGTGGTTTGTACTCTGAAGATGATGAATTTGCATATGCCTGTTACGTGCTAGTGCTGAAATAACAATGTGCAATCATACGTCATGCATTTGTGATGATTGCAGGAACATTGCAGCGCCAGCACTGTTTATATGTAAATTCTCCTCCTCTTTCTTCCTCCTTATCAGGTAATAAAGGTAAATCTTACACATGGCCTGTAGCACACAGAGGTCTTCCCCCGGCCTACTGGGCTACACACACATCTATGAACCAGAAGTCTGCTAAGTCCCAGGTTCAAACCCCATTTACTGCAAATGTGTCCCTGAGCAGGACACTTAACCCTGAGTGTCTCCAGGGGGGGCTGTCCCTGCTGATTGCAGGGACACTGATTGTAAGACGCTTTGGATAAGGGCGTCTGGTAAATGTCGTAAATGTAAATGTTCCATGAAGACATGTCTAAGAAATCTGTGTGTTACAGCGTTTGTGGTGTTTGAACTGATGGAGATCAATAATGATTTCAAAATGAGTTCCAATTATGACGATCATGCAATTTCCACTTCCATGCAGAAAATAATTCTTCTATTAAGCAAATGTAATTAAGGAGGAAGGAAAATTATGGCCTCTAAACCACATGCAAGTGGTTGAAAGCAGAATCAAGTTGTCACGACGGGGGAAGGAAGCGCAGAGGCGGGACATTAGGGAAACAATGATTTAATAATAAATAGAAACAAAACAAGGCTTGATGGCCGAAGACAGGGAATAAAGAGGAAAACACAAACTTGCCCGCAGGTGTGTAGCGATTGCCAGAACTCAAAAACTAAACAACGCTGCCAGGTCAAGTTCACATCAAGTTCCCAAAATGTCGCCGCTGCAGAGGGGTGGAGTCACAGGCATTTAACAGTTGTCACAGGTGATGGGCACAGGTGATGTGTCCAGGTGCCATCGATCCTGACAGAGCCCCCCCTCCAAGGGCTACGTCCTCGGAGCTCCAGCAGTACCGTCAGTGAAGGCAGCGGGGCGGACAGCGGCAACCGCAGGGCTCCTGCTCTGCTGTGTCCTCCCCTTGGAGGACCCGGACCCTCATGCTGGTTCCCCAACGTGGTTCAGAACGGCAGCCCCAGACCCTCAGGCTGGCTCCCTGACGTGGTCCAGCATGGCGACCCCGGACCCTCCAACCTGCACACATAAATCAGGGCCGACCCTTCTGGGTACGTGCGGGCATCTCTGCACCTCCCCTTTGACGCCTCTTAATTCTTTCCCTTTCCCGCGCAGGGAAGTGGTACCGGAGCCTGGGGCAACCACATACAGCACCCCTGTCTGGTGCCTTTTGGGCACATGCAGCACCTCTCGCTGCACGTCCTTGCTGGCAGTGCAACCAGCCCGCGCAGGGAGGCGGTCCCGAAACCTCCGGCGACCATTCACGGTACCCCTGTCTGGTGCCTTCTGGGATCATGCAGCCCATCTCACTACACGTCCCCACTGGCAGAGAGGCCAGCTTCTCTCCCTGAACCACGCAGGAAGGCGGTCCCAGAGCCTCCAGCGACAATTCACGGCACCCCTGGCTAATGCTTTCTGGGCACATGCAGCCTCTCTCACTACACGTCCCTGGTGACAGTGTGGGGGCTTTGCCAGACCATCCGGCTAGCCCCTTCTGCTTCTGTTGGGACAAGCAGGCCCTCTTCCTGCCTGTCCCAGCTGTGTCCTCTTGCCTTCCAGGGGGCTCTAAGGCACTCCGCCCCTCTTTACTGGCTACCGGAGGACCCAGCTCAGTTGCTTCCCCGCCCACACTCCTCAGGAGGAGCCCTCACCCCGAACTGCACCCCCCCCACCCCCGGCATATGGACACAAATAACACGCACACACAGACAGAGACAGAAAGAAGGCAGTTGCTGGCTGGTGACCTCCCGTCGCCTTGTTCCACCAGCTTACCCCCGCGTTGCTGTCTTTCCTCCTCGCTGTGCTCACTCCTCTGGATGGGACGTGGGTCTCAACAGACCTCGTGACAATACTGGATGGGCACGATGAGCGGAGCAATCCCCCCTCAACTACACAACGTTTTCAGGTAAAGTTGGCAAGTTCACAAAATGTCACCGCTGCAGAGGGGCGGAGTCACAGGCTTTAAACTGCTGTCCGGATTGGGCACATGTGATGTGCCCAGGTGCCATCAATTCTGACACAAGTGATCACAAAGTTCCTCATGATTCCTCCCACATTATCTCTATTTGCCTCTAGGTCCAGGAATCAGTAGAAGTCATGCATAAAGAAAAGGCAGCATTCAGTATTGTAGGACCCAACCTAGTACCTTTGATAGACCAATCCAGTGCCTGAGAGCAACA
Organism: Denticeps clupeoides; assembly: GCF_900700375.1. Classification (NCBI taxonomy): domain Eukaryota; kingdom Metazoa; phylum Chordata; class Actinopteri; order Clupeiformes; family Denticipitidae; genus Denticeps; species Denticeps clupeoides. The sequence goes on along the minus strand of NC_041720.1, from coordinate 871,168 downwards.
ATGTTTCAATGCAAGATGGACAGGTCAGCCTGGCCCACATGATTGGATCCCTCTCTCAGATGCTGATTCGTTGAGTGTAATCTCCACTTACTTCTGCGTGTTCATGAAGATGAAAGGTCCCTTATTATGAAGCCTTGGTGCAGAATTTCAGCCACTTTGATCCAATCCCACAATGAGATTTTACAGAATGTGCCATTTCACCGTCTGTTGCTTTAAATGCTAATGAGGAGGAGAGAGGTGGGATGAGGAGGAGAGTGGTCTTAAAAGTTGAGCGGGCATTCACGGAAATGACGTCACCAAAACCATCCACCAACCACAATGTTTAAAGCAGACAGGAAGTCGTGTCAACATTTTCCAGATAAAAAAATTTTAAGAACCTACCGGTTCTTCAGAGTCTAACGTAACAGAACTTAAAAACACTGTTTTATGGGAGGGGTGGAGCGTAAAAAGCATGAGAAACGGGAGGTGACCTTTCCCCTTATGATGTCATAAGGGGCAAAATTCCAGATACAGCCCTCTGAGCTGCCGATCTATGAACGACAAAGTAGAATGGCCATTTCTAGCCACTGCAGGACCATAGACAGGTTGGGGCAACTCGTATTACTGTTAAATCAACTCACAAGTCACATCTTCATAACTATACTCCCGCTATACCCCTCCCTTGTTTTAAAAGCATTTTTAGAACAACACATGACAACAGCACATTTGAGCAGGTGAGGGGAGGCAGGGGGTCTTTTCACACACTTGCTTTTCTTTTTCCGGCTGGGTCTGGGGGCTGAGAGGACGATCTGGCTGCCCAGTCGAGGTTTGGGCCAGTGGGCTTCATTCTTGCTGTGGGGACCAGGTGGTCTTTTTGCCTCCACCCCTGGACCTAGGTTAAACTGCCCCTCTGGGGGTGGTGATGCCTGGATCAGGTGGTAGTAGCCTATTGGGTAACACACTCGCCTATCAACCAGAAGACCCAGGTTCAAATCCCACTTACTACCATTGTGTCCCTGAGCAAGGCACTTAACCATGAGTGTCTCCAGGGGGGGCTGTGCCTGTAACAACTGATTGTAAGGTGCTCTGGATAAGGGCGTCTGATAAATGCTTTAAATGTAAATGGATGATCGGATAAAAATTTTGTGAAACAAATATTAAAAGTCCCATGTTATGAAGATGTTACTGTGAGATTAAACATTAATACGAGTTCCTCTAGCCTGTCTATGGTCCAGCAGTGGCAGTGGTGAAACAGGCTTGTGGAAAGCAGGAGAGAGGATCGGGCTTACTGAGATGAGGCAAGTTGAGCAGAGTCGTTGTCACGTAGACGACACTCCATGCCAATGAATTGGTGGTTCTCAGAGTCTGTGGCTGGCTGCACAGTGGTTGACTGACTCACTCCCGGGGGCTAATTGGTGTGTTCTGGCCCCACTGGCTCTGTTTGGGAGTGGGAGTCCTTTGGTCTCTGGGTTGCCACAGTTCAGTCCGATGCAGCAGCGTGGCAGAGTAGGGGACTGTGAGCTGCTGGCGGTCAAATGGGCTCTGGAAGAGTGGCGACACTGGTCATAGGACAGTGATGCTCCCTTTACAGCTAGGACAGACAACCATTCACAACATTAAACAACTCAACCCCTGGTAATACCAGGTAGGTGCTGTTCTTTGAATAATTCAACTTGGAGCAATGTGGAGCAACGCCACCGACGTCAGCCCCAGGTTTGGCTCTCCACTAAAAATCTATACCTCTGGACTGAGTAAAAAAAATTGTCACCTAGCTTCATTGGCCCTTCATCTTCCTCTACCAGAAGACCCAGGTTCAAACCCCACTTACTACCATTGAGTCCCTGAGCAGGACCTGATCCACTGGACTGATTATGGACCGTAGGAGAGGTCCTTGATCCCTGGGTGTTTCATCCTTGACCCTTCAATCATTGAGGATTTCAGGTGGCGTACCTACTCCATTGCAGGGTCAGTCGAGGAGAGGGCAGTCCTGTCACATGATGTCAGCATCACATGACGGGAATGGGAAGACGGTAACCGGTGTCTATAACCCCATCTGCAAAACCCATTAGTTTAATAACTCTTAACCCATCTTTTATGTTATTAAAAATATGTAAAAGCCGTATTTAATCAAAGTTTTCCTTAAAAGGAAGGGTTTTAGCTTTTGTTTGATATTTGAACAGCTAGTGGAGGAGGATTCAGAGTCAATATGAATGGTTTCCTAGATACTTTCCTAGATATTGGATGAAGTAATGCAGTGCTGGAGGATAGGAAAGATTAAGATCCATCTCTGCTCATGTAATAAACCCCACCTTTTTTACATCAGTTCTTTGTAGTCTTTATACCTTGCTGAGCACAACCAAATTCTTTTGATATTTATCTTTATTTTTTATTTCACTACTGTCTTTAATCAAGCTGAGACCCTGCTGTAGTCCTTAATGAATGATGATGACGAAATGTAGGTCTTGGGTGAATTTGAGGTGCCATTTGTGGGAGGAGCGGTCCAATGACAAACATATAAATGGCTGCTGAGTTTTGCACTTCTCCAGAACCGTGTCTCCACCCATGGAGAAGCATGAGCACTGAGGAGGTGAACGACACGCTCAGCTGTGTGCCGTGTGCTGAGAGACGCCTGCCCCCAGACGTCTACCTCTTCCTGTACATGTCCACAGCGGCCGTGGTGCTTCTGACAGCGTGTGGGAACCTGCTGGTGATCGTCTCCGTCTGCCACTTCAAGCAGCTGCACACCCCCACCAACCTGCTGATCCTGTCCCTGGCTGTGGCTGATTTTCTCGTGGGCATCTTGGTGATGCCGTTCCAGATGTCTTTCACGATTGAGCCCTGCTGGATGTTTGGTTTCATGCTCTGTGAGATCTACAAACTCTGTAGCACGCAGCTCACGGTGGTTTCTGTCTTCAACATCACTCTGGTTGCTGTGGACCGCTACATCTCCTTGTACATCCCATTTCACTACTCCAATGTAGTCACGCTCAGACTGATCCTCACAACTGTCCTCTGCATCTGGACTTGCTCTTCACTCTACAGTGTATGTTTACTCTATTTCAACAGGTTATACCACAGCACTCAGGCGTGTCCTGGTGAATGCTCCATCATCATGAACCAGGCCTTGTATATCTGTGACCTCCTGATCGTTTTTATCCTGCCTTCAGCCACCATAATAACCCTGTACATGAAAATATTCATCATGGCCAAGAAGCATGTGGTGGCCATCCAGGCAGTGATCCAGCCAACAAACCACCAGAGCAAAGCTCCAAGGTCTGAGCACAAGGCGGCTAAAGCTCTGAGCGTGGTGGTGGCCGTCTTCATGGCTGCTCTCCTGCCATATTACATTAGTTCACTGCTGTATGACTTCATTGACGAACAGGCGTTCACAATCATGGTAAAATGCCTCTCCATTTTATTCTGCTTTAATTCCACCATCAACCCTGTTATTTACGCCCTCTTCCACCCCTGGTTTCAGAAAAGCGTCAAACTCATACTAACTCGCCAGATATTCAACCCCGACTCGTCACTGAAAAATGTCATTTCATGATAACCTGGTGTTTTTTTTTTTAAAGTGGCAGTAAATTGATGCTTCATTCAACAGTAAAATGTAACTTTCTGTAGAATACTGTTTGTGTGTATTAGGAATATTTTCTGAATGTTATATAATTAATTTGATCAGTAGGATCTTTCCTGATCACTGATTTTCATTCATACAAAAATTATATACATATAAGTAATAAAAAACATGTATTTGTACATTTACATTTACATTTATGGCATTTATCAGACGCTCTTACCCAGAGCGACTTACAATCAGTAGTTACAGGGACAGTCTCCCTGGAGCAACTTAGGGTTAAGTGTCTTGCTCAGGGACACAATGGTAGTAAGTGGGATTTGAACCTGTGACTCTGTAGTCTTCTGTTTCATAGGCAAGTGTGTTACCCACTAGGCTACTACCATCTACTATTTGTAATGGACATTTTATCAAAAAAAAAAAAAAAAATGTGAGCATAGCCAAGAGTTTTGGTTTGTAGATTATGAATATGCATATCCCTGTAAGGTCCTACAGCTGAGATAAAGACGTGCGATCATATAAAGCTTTCACGATCAGCATTTGTGACTAGTGCAGGAACACTGTGCCAGCGCTGCTGGTATGTAAACACTCCTCTTCCTTGTCAGGGAATAAAGGGAAACCTGACACGTGGCCTGTAGTCTTCTGTGCAGAACACGAGCAGCATCGTTGCTGGGCCTGGGAGGGACAGTCATATGCGGGTAACCTCATATGATGAATACAGGACTGGCCAGTTGATGGTGGCACCAGGAGGTAGAACACAAGGTCGGCACCATTAAATGTGGTGGAAATTTGGCGAGGAACGACATCATGCGTGGACGTCGCCCCCTGCCGGAATCTTAATTTTTTACGCCACAACCCTCCCCATTTACCCAGGCTTGGGACCAGCGTCCCCAGTGGCTGGGTGGGTGTAATTTCTCTGATTAAATTGGGCAAATCAGACTTATTCACAACATTTACATATTTTATTTGCCACAAAGGACAATGTTGAAGAAGTAACTAATTTAAACAGAAAATTTGAGAATGTCAAACTAATTTTTAAGAAGTTGAAGATATTAAGAGCCAAAACATAGAAGAAGAGATGTAAAATGAGTGGAAAGCTGACTGAAATGACCGCCATTCAGCCTGATGTCCACCTGCAGGTGTCTCTTAATTGCAACTAAAGCTAAAAACCATCACCATCATTCTCCTGGTGAAGCTCCTTCAAGAGGACAGAAAGCACACTTCTTTCACCGTGAGATGATGCTGATGTTTCCGTGTGCTTCTGGTCAAGTCGAGGGCACCGAGTTCTGATAAACTGACCGGTCTCCAGCAGCAGATGTCACCCGCACTCCACGCTTCACCAGTAGAAAGTCTTTGTGAGGAAACCGGCTGCCGCATTCAGCCAGCTTCCACTCGCACTGTCCTTAGCTGCTGTCCGGGACACGGCCCGGTCCAGGTCGCTCTGAGGGCTCTCATCTTCCGGAAGGTAGTCTGGCACGTGGGAGTTCTCCTGGATGGCCGTTTCCGAGGAGCTGAGAGGAATCAGGACCTGGAGCAGAGGACAATTCATCTACTAAAAGCCAATTTGAATAGTTTTATAACTACTAACAGGACATTTTTCTTGAACAGACCAGGAGAATGAGACATCAACAAAAAATAGGTGTTTACTACATACTCCCCATAATTAGAAGTTTCTGACATTAATAAACTCCATAACAGCGAAGATTAGTTTGATTCTGAAGAGGGGAGGAACTCACCTCGTCTCCTGTGTCGTTCTTAACCACCTGCTGGGCCGTCAGGATTTTGGTGGCTGCAATGGCTGTTGCCAGGTTCTGAAGGGCATCAGAGGGTCAGATCAATCGCCTGTGGCCTCGTGGTGGCCTGAGTGCAGAAGACTGAGCAGAACGTACCTCGGTGGGCAGGTCCGAGCGGACGCGGACCGTGCACCTCTTCAGGGCCATCTGGAACGTGAAGCTAATGACCCCTCTGACCTTCAGCAAGGCCTCCTCACACATACATCGCTGGTCCTGCAAATTTTCGAACATTTGCCCACATTTTTACACGCCTACACCAATCAAGTTTCACACACACACACACACACACACACACACACACACACGTACCAGTCCATCCAGACCCTGGATGTAAAGGGTGACAGACTTGGCCTTCTTGTTGGAGCTGTTGATGAAGAACTGTGTTTTATTCCTCCTCGGCTGCTGTGCTGGAGTCCTGCATCCGCCTCTGTTCCCCGGACCACTCAACACACCGTACACCTCGTCTGCCAACATTCTGACGTCGTCCGATTCAGAACCTCTGCAGACGTCAAAACTCCACTTAACATGACTGCATAAACGGTTAGACATTTATGACGTTTTTTTTTCAATATCGCTATAGGGCACAAAGTAATAAAGTGAGTATATGAAGCAGGGCGTACTTTTCCATCAGGTTCTCCAGGCTGACCATCATGCCCAGTTCACCCTTCATCCTGTCAACATTTGTGGCCGATTCTGCCAGGTATCGTAGTGTCTGCGCAGGGACAGTTTTGTTAAACACGTGATCCGTATATCAAAGGAGTCAATATTACCAGAAAATGGTTTAACTAAACTCATGACAAACCTAAAAAGCTCACGTGAATAAAATGTTCCGAAAACTACTTAAAGCCAGCAAAAATACTAAAGACCTGTTCTAGTTTTAAATGTAGAAAAATGTGTCTTACAGGAACCATGTAAAGTACAGGCCAAAAGTTTGGACACCTTCTTATTCGACGTGTTTTCTTTCTTTTCATGACCATTTACGTTGGTAGATTCTCACTGAAGGCATCAAAACTATGAATGAATGACCTGAACCCCATCCAGATGGTTTGTGGTGAGCTGGAGAAGACTGTTGGAGAAGCATTTCAGGTGACGACCTCTTGAAGCTCATCGAGAGAATGCCAAGAGTGTGCAAAGCAGTAATCAGAGCAAAGAACCTAGAATATAAAACATTTTTTCACTTATTTCACCTTTTTTTGTTAAGTACATAACTCCACATGTGTTCATTCATAGTTTTGATGCCTTCAGTGAGAATCTACCAACGTAAATGGTCAAATGGAAAATAAAGAAAACATGAGAAGGTGTCCAAACTTTTGGCCTGTACTGTAGTTCGTTATACATTCACGTGTCAGATTTCAATGACTTTGCGTGTTTATTTCGTATTCCAAAATTTCTCTCTTTTCCAAATCCATGACTTTCTCCAGGTTTTAAATGACCGTAGGTAACCTGCTTTTACCACGTTTAAAATCCCACCTGCAGGGTGGCGAACTGCACTTGCGGGTCTTTGTGGTCCAGAAACAGGACCAGGCCCGGCAGACAGCCCTGGTCCTGAACAATCGCCTCCCGGTTCTGTGGTTCCGAAGCCAGATCCCGCAGCTGGGTCACCACTGATAGTGCGTCCATCATCCTTGTCCACTTCCCAGGGTCAGACCTGTTAAAAACAGTCCATCAGAGGATACACAGTCCTGTGTCAAGCCGTGTCTTGCTTAAAAGTGCAAACAATGCAGGGTTTAAACGCAGGTCCACGTTTCCTGCTTTAAAGTTTACATCCGCACATTTCAGCTTGCGTGAGGTGGCAGTAGCCTAGAGGGTAACACACTCGCCTGTGAAGAAGGCCCAGGTTAAAACCCCACTTACTACCATTGTGTCCCTGAGCAAGACACTTAACCCTAAGTTGCTCCAGGGGGGGACTGTCCATGTAACTATTGATTGTAAGTCGCTCTGGATAAGGGCGTCTCATAAATGCCGTAAATGTAAATGCGTGACCTTTGACCTTTAGGAGGCTGGGGTCACACAGCTAACGACAAAACGAAAAGACGGTCGAGCCTGCGGAGTTCAACCAGCCGCCTGTACGAAATAAGCGCGTTAAAATGTAAACTCTAAACGTAAGCAAACCGATCAGCGGTTAGCAGTCGGCTAACCGGCTAACGTCGGATAAAGTTATCCAGAGCACGAACCGAGCTCTTTTTACCTCGCTGTGAATAAAACGTGTTTTTATCCGCGGCCGCAGGGGGGAATAAAACGTGTTTTTATCCGCGGCCGCAGGGGGGAATAAAACGTGTTTTTAACCGCAGCTCTCCGTCGCGTTTCACTTGCCTCTCAGCCCGCCACGGCCACGCCGGAAAAATACAAAAAGTTGGAGCTCGGTTCCTCGCCGCGCGATTGGTGGGCGGGCCGTGTGCATCCCGCGACGCTATTGGCTGCCGGCGCTGGCACTGACCAATGGGAAGGGCTTTTACTGGCGAGGCCGCGTTTGAGTTTGCGCGGCGGCACGACGCGGCCGGTGCCGGCCTGGCGGCCATGTCTCTGGTCGAGGACCTCGCCGAGCTGGCGCGGTGCGTCCTGGAATATTTCGGCGTGCCGGCGGACATGGTGGGTCGCGTCACGTCGCCTCTACCGCGTTCGCGCCGTGACGTCCGACGCTGAGACGCGGTTGTTTGTGTTTGTCTTGTTTTTGAAGTTGGTGCCGGTGTGGGACAGCCATTTGTGCGGACGGAACCGCAGCGTCGTCCGTATGATCGGAAGCAGCCTGGCGCTGAGCCCCTACCCGCGGCTGCACTTCCAGGTGAGCGGAGGGGGTGGGGGTCGCTGCGGGGGTCTGGGCCCTGAGCCTGGACGTTCACCGGACGTCGTTTCCTGTCAGATTCCCCTGCAGGTGAGCAGGCCCGGCGGACACCTGGACGCCGCCGCGGACTGTCCGGCCGTGGCCACCTTCGCCGACGTGCTGTGGGTCGCGGAGCATGATGGAGAGCGATTCGCCACTTTGAGGTCTGGGTCCCCTGTTATCAGGTTTTTTTTTTACTTTTATATCGGTCCTGTTGGTCCCCTAATTCTGTATCTGAAGTCTCTGTCTGAAATTCAGCCACTTTGGTCCAGTCCCACAGTGAGATTTCTGTAGCTTTACATGCTAATGAGGAGGAGAGCAAATGACGTCATCAACACCGCTCACCAACCACGAACGCACCAGTTCTTCAGAGTAAAAATAAATAAATGCGAATTTTTACATCCAATCACCATACAACTGCAATGCTTCACACGTTTGGAAGCCATGACGATCGTGGAGATAATGTTTTAGGGGAGAGGCGGGAACCTTCCCCTTATGATGTCATAACGGTGAAGCAGACAACCAAACACTCTTTACATATATCGCCATTTGTAGCCACTGCAGGACCATAGACAGGCTAGAGGAACTCGTATTAATGTAAAATCATCTCGCAAAGTCACATTTTCATGATAGGGGACATTTAACTTTCGCACATTAGTGGCACCTCTCACTATTCTGTACTTTATGTTCCAGAAAGGTCGTTCCTGCCCGTGTGGAGCCACGCATATTCGTTACTCCGTCCGTGGAGAGGATCAGGGGTCTGGCTTTTGAAGGAGTTCCAGCCCTACCAGGGGGCAGGGAACAGGCGCGGCCAACCGACCGAGATGCCCTCAAGAAGATCTCAGCGCTGGAGAACGAGCTACAGATGCTCCGAGCTCAGATTGCAATGATCATCACTGATCCTTCGGGTCAGTGGTCTGCAAAACCTTTACTTAAGATGCAAACAGGTCGACCTCACAGAGTATGAACGTAGGGCAAAGGCCACATAATGATTTTGTCACTGGTTTTACGCCAGGAACCCTCCCCGTTTAACTGGGCTTGGGACCGACACAAAGGGTTAAAATACAACCTGAAATGACCGAACCTGTCAATGTCTCGCTTGTGCTGTCTTAACGGGGAAAAAAAACAAAGAACTAAACTTGTAAAATGCTATAACGCTGCAGCATAAACCTGTTTGAACATTCCAACAAATATCTCAAATATATCATGTTTACCAAGTGTGTCACAATGACAAGCAAGTCACCTTTTTTTTTTTTTTATATATATAAAGGTCTGAGTTCTCCTAGTACCCCGTGTCCATCACTCTCCGACCCTGTCCTGACCTCCACACCTCGCTGTCCTCCACCTCCACCACCTCCTCCACCACCACTCCCTGCCCCGGCTGTGATCAAGGCTGTGGCCACCAAGCGTGAGGTGCCAGCAGCCCCGGCTCCGCCCACCGCTCCCTCCATGCTGGACGTCCTGAAGGACCTGAACAAGGTCAAGCTGCGCATGGTGGAGAGGTGTGCACGGGGACTGGGGTGTTTGATGATGGAGTTTAAGGAGCGTGGGACATGTTTGAATGCTCTGTGAATTCAGGTCCCCTGGAGGAACACCTGTCAGAAAGAGGCGGAGTAAGGGTCCTGGGTGTCCGTCGGACCCTGTGGCACTGATCTCGGAAGCCCTGAGGAAGAAGTTTGCCCACAGACATCATAACAGCTCCTTCGACAAGGAGAACCGGTCAGCAGAGCTGTCGCCGTTCGGGAGTCCGGAGACCCACGCCGTGAGTGGCTGCAGCCTCGCCTGGCCTTTCCAGATTCTCGTTAGGTCGATTATTAATTATTTTACGCTACGGATGCGGCGGGTCAACTGGTCACAGTATTGTTTAAAACAAGATGTACATTTACACACATAAAACAATATAGTATTTATACAATGGACAAAACATTACAAAGTAAAAATCGTTTTGCACAGTGGTGGCCTAGTGTGTAAGGAAACGGACTCGTAATCGGGAGGTTGTCGGTTTGAATCCTGAACGTATTGTTTTTGCAAATTGTATTATTATTCTCCTGCTTCCAGACTCCTGTGCACGAAAACTAAAAAAAAAAAACATAACAATTCATGCAAAGCTCATACATGTTTCAAAGCTACTGTGGCCAAGGGGGCTCATCAGCGCCACCTAGCACGTTACCCCTTCTGGTGCGCGCACACTTTCATGCATCGGCACCAAAATTAATATGCATGTGTATCTCATCAAGACAAACTTATGGTACACTCACAGCCCCGCCCGCCCGCCCAACAGGTAGTGAGGTTGTATGAGAATTTAATAATGCAGACTTAGGAATTTTAAACAAGGATCCTAAATGATTTGTCCAATTCGCAGGTTCACCATGCTAAATTGCGAATGGTCCTGAAATGGCAAGCCAACAATTTTATAAATTACAGTAAACGTTAAGTAATCAAGATGAACGCTTGTAAAAAAAAAAAAAAAAAAAAAGTCCTCCAGGCTGAAAGGGGCGGGGCTTAGCAAGGGGTATTTCGCTCACAGGAGCAGAGGAACAGTACAACGAATACTGAGTTTGGTAAAATCATTCTGCACGCGTCCATTGTTGTACAAAAAGACAACAGGGCGTTGCAGCATGCTTGTGAGTGCCCGTTAATCACCGCTTGCTGCTATGTTTTTTTTTGTGTTTCTTCGTTCACTATCATTTAATGATTGTTGTGAGGGGGTGGTAGTAGCCAGAAGACCCAGGTTCAAATCCCACTTACTACCATCGTGTCCCTGAGCAAGACACTTAACCCTGAGTGTCTCCAGGGGGGGGGACTGTCCCTGTAACTACTGAGTGTAAGTCTGATAAATGCTGCAAATGTAATGATTCTATGTTCCTACTTTTTAGGTTCCACACTCGAGGCGCAGCCTGGGGAGAATTCACTTGTGACCTTTGAACCTTTGGGGTCAACCAGCGGCTGGTCACAGGGATCTGACTCTTGCTTTAGACTCCTTCACTCCCCCACCTTTGGGTGTTTTAAAAGACCTTCTGAATATTATGCACTGCTGATGGTACAGATGAACAGTTTTGTGTAAAAAATTCTTTGTTTGCTTTTTTTATTTTTTTTCTTTCTTTCTGTACTTTGATGCATGTTTTTTTTTTTATATATATGAAAATGAATAGAGCCATATTTTCTAATGCAGTAGAAGTAGTGAAGAGCAACTTCTCTTTCTTCACTGACTTTTCGAATGTGCAGTAATGTGGCCCAACTCTGGCCACTGTCCCCCAGAACCAGTTAATTCATGTCTTGTATTGGAAATGAGGTCTGTGTGGGTTCTGCTTCCTCGCAGTGATAAAAGGGACTTTAACCCAGTTACTTGAGGTCATCTAACAAGTCACCTCTAGATATTACAGACTGTGATGACAGGACCTGCAGTGCGACTAGTCTGGGTTCTAAAGACCTTCAGGGGTTTAGTTTTATGGCCTTAGGAAAGCTGGAGATCTCGTCCCCCGGAACCCCTCGACCAGCAGGTCTCTCAGCTGCCTGCTGGATTTCAGTGCAGCTGTTTTTTGTCATGACCTTTACCATGAACATAATTCGATGAGCTAATATCTGAACCTGCACCATCAGATGGTGAGATTGGGCGAGTGTAATTTTTCGCTGAATGATGACGCTTTTTTTTTTGGTACGTGAGCATCGCCGTCTGCACCACCAAAGTATCAAAGTTTGGTATCCAGTTCAGGTAAATTAAAAACCCGAATGTGGGAAAGTCGTTCTTATAAGAAGTCACAAGGTCCACAGCTCAGGTTGCAGTCCTGATGTGAGAAGTACAAATGTCTGAATGATAAAATAAACTTGTGTATACATTAAGAAGTGTGTATGTGGTTCTAAAGTGAGGAGGCAGGGTGTGAAGAAAAGGGAATATGTGAGTGCTGTCAATCGGTTATTACAGGCTCCTCCCCTTAACATAAAGAACTGAACGACCAGTCACAAGGAGGGCTGATGTCAAGGTCAAAAGCAGCTCAAACAACAGGTGACCGTGTATTTCTTGGTGACGGTCCCAAGCCGAGAAAACCAGGTTCTTACCAGACTGGCTGACCCACCTAGGAAGGAGGATGGGCAGATGCCCTTATGCACTGTTGTTTGGGTGTGATTTGTCCTTAATAACTTTGATGAGGGCCGCCCCATGGTGCAGGCAATGTAGGCAAATGCTAAGGCCGTCCATTCAGGGTGTGTCACAAATGGAGGTGCCTTTATATATAAAGAACAAGCCCTCATGAATGCACCTACTTAGCGAGTAGTACTAGTAGTCATAATAATAATGATACGTAACTTTCCCACTTCCTACACACACATTAATACTAGTAATGAAACTGCCTTCTGCCAAATATTATGGGAATTCGCCCCTCGTGGGCTACCGATGCTAATTAATATTGTACTTAAGGTCCAAGCTGGGTCGGGCGATGTTCGCTACACACGACGACGGCTCATTTCCTTATTAAAGAGGCCTGCTACACTTGGACTTTAGTCATTTTTAGACTTTCTGAAGAAGATTTACATTCTACATTTCCGGCATTTACCAGACGCCCTTATCCAGAGCGACTTACAATCAGTAGTTACAGGGACAGTCCCCCCCTGGAGCAACTTAGGGTCAAGTGTCTTGCTCAGGGACATGATGGTAGTAAGTGGGGTTTGAACCTGGGTCTCTACCCACTAGGCTACTACCACCCTGTAGATTTAGACCTAAATGGTCGTCCACAACAGTGGATATGTCAGGCTTTATGGGGAGATTGAACACTGAGGAATGGTCATGGATCTTCAAGACACTTTACCTTGGTAATAAAAGGAGTGGCTTCTGAGATCATGGAGTCTCCAGACCTCAGACCTTTAGAAGATCTGTGGAAAGACTACAGGAGTTTTGTTGTTTATTTATTACATGTTAATTCGTCTACATATTTCTTGTTCTCGTTCTATATATATTTTCAGTAAAAGAAGAGTGTACCTTTCAGCATCTTAGCGTCATTAATTTAAGGAAATATTTAACAAATCTGTAATTAAATCTTTAATAAACTATCCAGGTTGATTAGGCAGCTATTTAAATAGAGAGGATGGGATTTTTGAAAATCAAGAAGTAATGCAAACTTTTTTTATTTCAAATATGAGATTGATACTTGAATATATTCAGTATTATATGTCCATGGCCGTGGGTAACATAAGAACATGCTTTGAGATTTTAAACGTGTTCCGCCACCGCATGGAAACAGCTCTGGCAGACAGGGCGCAAGTATATAAAGAGAGATTTGAGGGTATAAAAAACTGAACAGATTTGTTGAATTCTGAAAAGATGAAGTGTGAGGTTTTTTTGTTTCTTTCTGTACTTTGATGCATGTTTTGTTAGTTTTCTTTAATATATATGAAAATGAATAGAGCCATATTTTCTAATGAAGTAAAAGTAGTGAAGAGCAACTGACTTTTCGAATGTGCAGTAATGTGGCCCAACTCTGGCCACTGTCCCCCAGAACCAGTTTAATTCATGTCTTGTATTGGAAATGAGGTCTGTGTGGGTTCTGCTTCCTCGCAGTGATAAAAGGGACTTTAACCCAGTTACTTGAGGTCATCTAACAAGTCACCTCTAGATATTACAGACTGTGATGACAGGACCTGCAGTGCGACTAGTCTGGGTTCTAAAGACCTTCAGGGATTTAGTTTTATGGCCTTAGGAAAGCTGGAGATCTTTACCGTGAATATAACTTGATGAGCTAATATCTGAACCTGCACCATCAGATGGTGAGATTGGGCGAGTGTAATTTTTCGCTGAATGATGACGCTTTGTTTTTGGTACGTGAGCATCGCCGTCTGCACCACCAAAGTATCAAAGTTTGGTATCCAGTTCAGGTAAATTAAAAACCCGAATGTGGGAAAGTCGTTCTTATAAGAAGTCACAAGGTCCGCAGCTCAGGTTGCAGTCCTGATGCGAGAACATTTACATTTACAGCATTTACAGACGTCCTTAATCCAGAGCGATTTACAATCAGTAGTTACAGGGACAAGTCCGAAATTATTGTGGAGTATTTGACATGAAGTCTTTTTTTTTATTCAATACATCTATATTTGAAAGTTGTTCTTAATATCCTCAATGTACAGTGTTTGTGTTGTAGGTCTCAGATGAGCGAACTGCTGGAAGAGGATGGGGTGGGTTTTTCTTTTTTTAAATGTATGTGTTTCATTTCAAATAAGAATAAACTTATATTGACCCCACACTGGCTATTCTCCTTGATGTTCTTTACATATCTATAGTTCTACATTGTGATTTCCTATCCTGTCTGGTTATCCAGATTTGGTGATCCTGAAAAGTTCCTATCCGGATCAGATTGTTTCAACTGGCTCAAAAGTAAAATGGATAACATGATCACGGATTACTAAAAAAAAGGATTACTAAATCCGGATCAGTTTTATCCGGATTAAACTGTTTGAAAAACCGGGCCCAGATCTGTGGAAAGACTACAGGAGTGGGTTTTTGTTGAAATGTTTAAGTTGTGTATTTATTACATATTTCTTGTTCTCGTTCTATATATATTTTCAGTAAAAGAAGAGTGTACTTTCAGCATCTTAGCGTCATTAATTTAAGGAAATATTTAACAAATCTGTAATTAAATCTTTAATAAACTATCCAGGTTGATTAGGCAGCTATTTAAATAGAGAGGACGGGACTTTTGAAAATCAAGAAGTAATGCAAACTTTTTTTATTTCAAATATAAGATTGATACTGGAATATATTCAGTATTATATGTCCATGGCCGCGGGCAACATAAGAACATGCTTTGAGATGATGGAAGTGGGGTATAAAAAACTGAGTGGATTTGTTGAATTCTGGAAAAATGAAGTCTGAGTTTGTTTGTGAACACATTATTTCTTCAGTTTTACTTCTTCATTTTACACGTTTCCATTTGTGAATTTACTTTAAATGTAAAATAAGATAAGGCGGATGAGTCCAAATGGTCTCAATAATCAGCACATGCCAACTCTGGTTGGTGGACAGTTCCTATTCTACGAAGATCTTAATAGTGCATGCATGAGTATAAAATAGTATAATTAAAATGATAGCAGAAATTATTGGCCGTACTGGAAGCTGTTGGTTACACGAATGAGAGAGTGCAGAAATCCAGTGCTGATCAGAGACAGTGCTTGAAGCTTGACATTATCAAGGTAAAACTGGGAATTTAGTTCTGTGGAAAGAATGCCAGATCTGATATGGTATGGGTTATTGCCTGGGCACAAAATTGCCATCAATAAGCAATTATTTGCTTTTACAAATTTACAAAATGGAAAAAAATACTTTGATTTCAAACCATGACAATGTCTTATAGATACAAAGCCCAGGGATTCTGTAGGATTATATTCAGGTGTTTGGTCAAGTATAATTATGATTATATTCCCATGTTCCCGGCAGTCAGTGGAGTGTGTGCAGGTATAATATGGACTCAACCCCTTGTTTTAATCCACTTAGCCTGGCAGCAGAATTCTGAATCAACTATAAACGAGAAACTGAATATTTACTCAGTACAGTATATAAGCATCTCTAACTCTGACCTTGAACCCAACTCCCGCAATTTAACAAGGTATGAACCATAGGTAGAGTTGTGTGTAAAGGTGGTTTATAATGCACTTAAAGGACGGATTGATAAAGGTCCAAGGACCAAACTCTGCGGCACTCCACACATTCTGCAACACCTCCTCCTGTCAAGGCTCGCCATCAAACATTTTTTAAAATAAGATGAGGGTGGACACATGGAAATGTTCGAAATATATAGTTTTTATTCACAATTCTTTCTTCACACAGTTGGGGTGGAATGCATTTAAGCCAAATGTATTCAATTATTGTTTTTTCTCAACAAAAAAATGTAAACAATAGCAAAACTAACCGATGGTAGTTCAAACGTAATCTTTGGAAGATCTGCAATCCTAATTCTATTCCTTTCCTATGCAATTATAGGCCTTACTTATGCTATTCTAGGCATTTCCTATGCATTTTTAGCAAGTTTAAACTTTATGAGTAATATTTTAAGAATTCTTGGCACTGTGGTGCATTCTATCATGGAAGGTCCACTGAATATCATGGTAAAGTGGATAAAGTTATTGGAAAATGCTCTTGTGCATTTACACTGGTTCTGCAACCGCACTGAAAAAAAACTAAACAACTGGACAAGTTGTTTCATACATAAAGTGAGAAAGCTGTGGGACACCGATGATCAACATCAAACATCTGACCTCAATGAGATGGACACCTGACGACTGGACAAAGATTCCCCACTGTATTGTTCTTGCTCACTGATAAGAAAGTATTTAAAGAAAAAACGTTGCATGTTTCTTCTAAATGTACGAAACTGCTTTCGCATTTTTCATCACAACGGTAGCTGGTTTAATAATGTGCTACTTGTTCTCTAACCAATGGTATAAGTCCTACAGAAGAAATAAGGAACTTTTAAAGATACACCAAGAAAGGCAAGAATACACATTGAACGGCGTTCTGCAACATACACAGGACAAATCGTAGGAACTAGAAACTGGCATCAATCGGGAGAGACCTGCAGATCTTCAAAACCCACATAAACAGCTGCATAAACAGCTGCATCTTGCCAGACAATGTGACGTTGGTCCACAAAATTGGATTGACGAAAAGGTTTGAGATGGATCCCCACATGATTGACAGATACTTGTATAGCAATCAGGTCAAGAATAATCGTGTTGCCAAATGTTCTTTAAGAGGTGTACTACATCTTGACCAGGAACTTTATGCAACATTTGTGCCAGGATGGCAACAGATTAGCAGAAAAACGGTACAGACCTTGGGAGCCAAGGTGGCCAGTCGGAGAGAAGGTTATCAGAAGAGATGATCATCCTCAAAGTGCTGAATTTCATATCTGACGTGAAATTCATCCTGGCCAAAAGGACTGGTCTCCAAATATGCCATAATGTCCGTAATGTCTTTCAGACAACGGCTTCTTCATTCACCGTATCAATGGACTTTTGGACACCAGCTCATTTGGCCGTTATCAATATAACTTTGTGGTCTCAGTACGATGAGACGCTCCCACTAACATTCATCCTATAGCGCTCATCAGCATAATAATCTTGTATAATGAAGATGTGTCCTTATTAGCTTTAGAGTCAACATGGACCCCAAACGAATGTCTGAAACTGTTATTTATTCTAGGTATTAGAAGAAATGCCTCAATATCCAGTGATAATGTTCTTTAATAAACAGCAGCTATTTATACTATTATGTGTTTATATTTAATTTTTTTCAAAAATATTCATAAGTGTGATTTATTGCTTAATCTTTCAGGTTTTAGCCCTTATAGGACTTGGGAATTATTATGTGTTCATGCGAAATGACAGGGCGAGAAAATATTCTGACGGACTTCCACTTCCAAATGGATAGCATACTGAAGGGCTGGTTGTTAACTAAAGTTCTTGATGCTATGGAGGTGGCTAAAATTTTAAATGATTGTGGTAACAAGGCATACTTGACAAATGCAGCTTGTCTGGATATGGCTGACACTGCTCAAAAAAACGTTAAAACAAGAGTGCACCCTGTTCTCTTCACGGATTAGTACTAACCAGGCCCAAGCCTTCTTACTTCCAAGATCAGACGAGACTGGGCGTTCTTGGGCTGGTATGGCCGTAAGCAATCTCTGCTTGAAAATCTTGGACTTTAAACAACCTAGGCTTGAAAACATATCACAGAGTGAAAAAAACCTCTTAACTTACTTTAGAAAAAAACTAACAAAGCGATGCAAACAAACTTCATTTAAAAAGTTTTTCAACAGTTAAAGCTTACAGAACCTGGTATTCCCAGGAGGTCTCCCATCCAAGTACTAACCAGGCCCAAGCCTTTGTATCTTCCGAGATCAGACGAGACCGGGCGTTCTTGGGCTGGTATGGCTGTAAGCAATCTCTGCTTGAAAATCTTGGACTTTAAACAACCTAGGCTTGAAAACATATGACAGAGTTAAAATACCTCTTAACTTACTTTAGAAAAAAACTAACAAAGCGATGCAAAAAAAACTTCATTTTAAAAAGTTTTTCAACAGTTAAAGCTTACAGAACCTGGTATTCCCAGGAAGTTCCTCTCCAAGTAGTAATCAGGGCCAAGCCTTCATTAGCTTCCGAGAATCAGACGAGACCGGGCGTTCTTGGGGCTGGTATGGCCGTAAGCAATCTCTGCTTGAAAATCTTGGAATTTAAACAACCTAGGCTTGAAAACATATCACAGAGTGAAAATACCTCTTAACTTACTTTAGAAAAAAAACTAACAAAGCGATGCAAAAAAACTTCATTTTAAAAAGGTTTTAAACAGGTAAGCTTACAAGCACCTGGTATTCCCAGGAGGTCTCCATCCAGGTACTAACAGGCCCAAGCCTTCTTAGCTTCCGAGATCAGACGACACCGGGCGTTCTTGGGCTGGTATGGCCGTAAGCAATCTATGTTGAAAATCTTGGACTTTAAACAACCTAGGCTTGAAAACATATCACAGAGTGAAAATACCTCTAACTTACTTTAGAAAAAAACTAACAAAGCGATGCAAAAAAATTCATTTAAAAAGTTTTTCAACAGTTAAGCTTACAGCACCTGGTATTCCCAGGAGGTCTCCCATCCAAGTACTAACCAGGCCCAAGCCTTCTTAGCTTCCGAGATCAGACGACACCGGGCGTTCTTGGGCTGGTATGGCCGTAAGCAATCTCTGCTTGAAAATCTTGGACTTTAAACACCTAGGCTTGAAACATATCACAGAGTGAAATACCCTTAACTTACTTTAGAAAAAAACTAACAAAGCGATGCAAAAAAAAATTCATTTTAAAAAAGTTTTTCAACAGTTAAAGCTTACAGCACCTGGTATTCCCAGGAGGTCTCCCATCCAGTACTAACCAGGCCCAAGCCTTCTTAGCTGCCGAGATCAGACGACACCGGGCGTTCTTGGGCTAGTATGGCCGTAAGCAATCTCTGCTTGAAATCTTAGACTTAAACAACCTAGGCTTGAAAACATATCACAGAGTGAAAAAACCTCTTAACCTACTTTAGAAAAAAACTAACAAAGCGATGCAAAAAAACTTCATTTAAAAAGTTTTTAAACAGGTAAAGCTTACAGCACCTGGTATTCCCAGGAGGTCTCCCATCCAAGTACTAACCAGGCCCAGCCGTCTTAGCTTCCGAGATCAGACGAGACCGGGCGTTCTTGGGCTGGTATGGCCGTAAGTCAATCTATGTGAAAATCTTGGACTTTAAACAACCTAGGCTTGAAAACATATCACAGAGTAAAATACCTCTTAACTTACTTTAGAAAAAAACTAACAAAGCGATGCAAAAAAAATTCATTTTAAAAAGTTTTTCAACAGTTTAAGCTTACAGCACCTGGTATTCCCAGGAGGTCTCCCATCCAAGTACTAACCATGCCCAAGCCTCTAGCTTCCGAATCAGACGAGACCGGGCGTTTCTTGGGCTTGGTATGGCCGTAAGCAATCTCTGCTTGAAATCTTGGACTTTAAACAACCTAGGCTTGAAAACATATACAGAGTGAAAATACCTCTTAACTTACTTTAGAAAAAAACTAACAAAGCGAATTCAAAAAAAAACTTCATTTTAAAAAAGTTTTTCAAAAGTTAAAGCTTACAGAACCTGGTATTCCAGGAGGTTCCCATCCAAGTACTAACCAGGGCCCAAGCCTTATTAGCTTCCGAGATCAGACGAGACCGGGCGTTTTTGGAGCTGGTATGGTCCGTAAGCAATCTCTGCTTGAAAATCTTGGACTTTAAACAACCTAGGCTTGAAAACATATCACAGAGTGAAAATACTCTTAACTTACTTAGAAAAAAAACTAACAAAGCGATGCAAAAAAAACTTCATTTTAAAAAGGTTTTCAAACAGGTAAAGCGTACAGCACCTGGTATTCCCAGGAGGTCTCCCATTCAAGTACTAACCAGGCCCAAGCCTTCTTAGCTTCCGAGATCAGACGACACCGGGCGTTCTTGGGGCTGGTATGGCCGTAAGCAATCTATGTTGAAAATCTTGGACTTTAAACAACCTAGGCTTGAAAACATATCACAGAGTGAAAATACCTCTTAACTTACTTTAGAAAAAAACTAACAAAGCGATGCAAAAAAAACGTCATTTTAAAAAGTTTTTCAACAGTTAAAGCTTACAGCACCTGGTATTCCAGGAGGTCTCCCATCCAAGTACTAACCAGGCCCAAGCCTTCTTAGCTTCCGAGATCAGACGAGACCGGGCGATCTTGGGCTGGTATGGCCGTAAGCAATCTCTGCGTGAAAATCTTGGACTTTAAACAACCTAGGCTTGAAAACATATCACAGATTGAAATACCTCTTAACTTACTTTAGAAAAAAACTAACAAAGCGATGCAAAAAAACGTCATTTTAAAAAGTTTTTCAACAGTTAAAGCTTACAGAACCTGGTATTCCCAAGAGGTCTCCCATCCAGGTACTAACCAGGCCCAAGCCTTCTTAGCTTCCGAGATCAGACGAGACCGGCGTTCTTGGGCTGGTATGGCCGTAAGCAATCTCTGCTTGAAAATCTTGGACTTTAAACAACCTAGGCTTGAAAACATATCACAGAGTGAAAAACCTCTTAACTTACTTTACAAAAAAAAATAACAAAGCGATGCAAAAAAAATTCATTTTAAAAAAGTTTTTCAACAGTTAAAGCTTACAGAACCTGGTATTCCCAGGAGGTCTCCCATCCAGGTACTAAGCAGGCCCAAGCTTTCTTAGCTTCCGAGATCAGACGACACCGGGCGTTCTTGGGCTGGTATGGCCGTAAGCAATCTCTGTTGAAAATCTGGACTTTAAACAACCTTAGGCTTGAAAACATATCACAGAGTTAAAATACCTCTTAAACTTACTTTAGAAAAAAACTACAAAGCGATGCAAAAAAACTTCATTTTAAAAAGTTTTTCAACAGTTAAAGCTTACAGAACCTGGTATTCCAGGAGGTCTCCCATCCAAGTACTAACCAGGCCAAAAGCCTTCTTAGCTTCCGAGATCAGACGAGCACCGAAATCGTTCTTGGGCTGGTATGGCCGTAAGCAATCTCTGCTTGAAAATCTTGGACTTTAAACAACCTAGTCTTAAAAACATATCACAGAGTGAAAAATACCTCTAACTTACTTTAGAAAAAAACTAACAAAGCGATGCAAAAAAAATTCATTTAAAAAAGTTTTTCAACAGTTAAAGCTTACAGAACCTGGTATTCCCAGGAGGTCTCCCATCCAAGTACTAACCAAGCCCAAGCCTTCTTAGCTTCCGAGATCAGACAGAGACCGGGCGTTTCTTGGGCTGGTATGGCCGTAAGCAATCTCTGCTTGAAAATCTTGGACTTTAAACAACCTAGGCTTGAAAACATATCACAGATTGAAAATACCTCTTAACTTACTTTAGAAAAAAACTAACAAAGCGATGCAAAAAAAACTTCATTTTAAAAAGTTTTTCAACAGTTAAAGCTTACAGCACCTGGTATTCCCAGGAGGTCTCCCATCCAAGTACTAACCAGGCCCAAGCCTTCTTAGCTTCCGAGATCAGACGAGACCGGGCGTTCTTGGGCTGGTATGGCCGTAAGCAATCTCTGCTTGAAAATCTTGGACTTTAAACAACCTAGGCTTGAAAACATATCACAGAGTGAAAATACCTCTTAACTTACTTTAGAAAAAAACTAACAAAGCGATGCAAAAAAACTTCATTTTAAAAGTTTTTCAACAGTTTAAAGCTTACAGCACCTGGTATTCCAGGAGGTCTCCCATCCAAGTACTAACCAGGCCCAAGCCTTCTTAGCTTCCGAGATCAGACGAGACCGGGCGTTCTTGGCTGGTATGGCCGTAAGCAATCTCTGCTTGAAAATCTTGGACTTTAAACAACCTAGGCTTGAAAACATATCACAGAGTGAAAATACCTCTTAACTTACTTTAGAAAAAAACTAACAAAGCGATGCAAAAAAACTTCATTTTAAAAGTTTTTCAACAGTTAAAGCTTACAGCACCTGGTATTCCCAGGAGGTCTCCCATCCAAGTACTAACCAGGCCCAAGCCTTCTTAGCTTCCGAGATCAGACGAGACCGGGCGTTCTTGGGCTGGTATGGCCGTAAGCAATCTCTGCTTGAAAATCTTGGACTTTAAACAACCTAGGCTTGAAAACATATCACAGAGTGAAAATACCTCTTAACTTACTTTAGAAAAAAACTAACAAAGCGATGCAAAAAAACTTCATTTTAAAAAGTTTTCAACAGTTAAAGCTTACAGAACCTGGTATTCCCAGGAGGTCTCCCATCCAAGTACTAACCAGGCCCAAGCCTTCTTAGCTTCCGAGATCAGACGAGACCGGCGTTCTTGGGCTGGTATGGCCGTAAGCAATCTCTGCTTGAAAATCTTGGACTTTAAACAACCTAGGCTTGAAAACATATCACAGAGTGAAAATACCTCTTAACTTACTTTAGAAAAAAACTAACAAAAGCGATGCAAAAAAAACTTCATTTTAAAAAGTTTTCAACAGTTAAGCTTACAGAACCTGGTATTCCCAGGAGGTCTCCCATCCAAGTACTAACCAGGCCCAAGCCTTCTTAGCTTCCGAGATCAGACGAGACCGGGCGTTCTTGGGCTGGTATGGCCGTAAGCAATCTCTGCTTGAAAATCTTGGACTTTAAACAACCTAGGCTTGAAAACATATCACAGAGTGAAAATACCTCTTAACTTACTTTAGAAAAAAACTAACAAAGCGATGCAAAAAAACTTCATTTTAAAAAGTTTTTCAACAGTTAAGCTTACAGCACCTGGTATTCCCAGGAGGTCTCCCATCCAGTACTAACCAGGCCCAAGCCTTCTTAGCTTCCGAGATCAGACGAGACCCGGGCGTTCTTGGGCTGGTATGGCCGTAAGCAATCTCTGTTGAAATCTTGGACTTTAAACAACCTAGGCTTGAAAACATATCACAGAGTGAAAATACCTCTTAACTTACTTTAGAAAAAAACTAACAAAGCGATGCAAAAAAACTTCATTTTAAAAAGTTTTTCAACAGTTAAAGGCTTACAGAACCTGGTATTCCCAGGAGGTCTCCCCATCCAGGTACTAACCAGGCCCAAGCCTTCTTAGCTTCCGAGATCAGACGACACCGAGTGCGTTCTTGGCTGGTATGGCCGTAAGCAATCTCTGTTGAAAATCTGGGAGTTTAAACAAACCTAGGCTTGAAAACATATCACAGAGTAAAAATACCTCTTAACTTACTTTAGAAAAAAACTAACAAAGCGATGCAAAAAAAATTCGTTTTAATACGTTTTTCAACAGTTAAAGCTTACAGCACCTGGTATTCGGAGGAGGTCTCCCATCCAAGTACTAACCAGGCCCAAGCCTTCTTAGCTTCCGAAATTAGACGAGACCGGGCGTTCTTGAGCTGGTATGGCCGTAAGCAATCTCTGCTTGAAAATCTTGGACTTTAAACAACATAGGCTTGAAAACATATGACAGAGTGAAAATACCTCTTAACTTACTTTAGAAAAAAACTAACAAAGCGATGCAAAAAAAACTTCATTTTAAAAAGTTTTTCAACAGTTAAAGCTTACAGAACCTGGTATTCCCAGAAAGTGTCCCATCCAGGTACTAAACAGGCCCAAGCCTTCTTAGCTTCCGAAATCAGACGACACCGGGCGTTCTTGGGCTGGTATGGCCGAAAGCAATCTCTGTTGAAAATCTTGGACTTTTAACAACTTAGGCTTGAAAACATATGACAGAGTGAA